>NW_024523822.1:5448602-5612003 GCF_017590135.1 Pyrgilauda ruficollis | reverse complement strand
TGTATTTTTTTTTGCCCCCCCCCCCCCCCCCCCCCAAGAGCTTCTTTCCATGAAACATGACATTTAAATGACATTTAAATTATATCTTAAATAATACTATCCATTTTAGAGATATCCGTTCTCACCCTTGCTTTCTTTATAGAGATAGAGAACAGAGAGAGAGAGAAATAGCACTTCGGGATTTTCGTTCTGGAAAATGTCCAGTTCTTGTGGCAACCTCAGTGGCAGCAAGAGGTCTGGACATTGAAAACGTTCAGCATGTTATTAATTTTGATCTTCCTTCCACCATTGAAGAGTATGTACACCGAATTGGGCGAACTGGTCGTTGTGGAAATACAGGGAAAGCGGTTGGCTTCTTTGATAACAATTCAGATGGTCATCTTGCACAGCCTCTAATTAAAGTGCTTTCAGATGTAAGTTTTAGATCTTAGTGCTGAACTTTTTCTGTTCTTTAAGATTTCACTTGAATGTACTGAACAACTGTGCCATATTTGGTACAGTTATGGAACTCGTAATCTGCATTGGTAAAGCAGTCAAAATCTCTGAATTGATTTTCCTAATTGCATAGGCTCAGCAGGAAGTTCCTGTTTGGTTGACAGAAGTTGCTTTTGAGGCTGAAGGAGGGCGACTCCCAGTTCATACCCAAAAGGTAGGTCTGGAAATTAACTGGAAGTCTTGGCTATTAGAACTTTGTCTCAGACAGTTTAAAACTGTCTTTAGTGGTATATATCCAGAGTAATGCCACTGACACTGTTTTGACTGTAATTGTGTCCCTTTTCTTAGTTGTGCATCTTCAAAGAATTCAGTACTACTGAAACTAATTTCAGACAAATTGCTTGACTTGGGCTCTTAGAGTGTGGCCTCCTTACTAGCTGCTGTAGTCTTGATCTGTAAAGTCAGGATTCCTCTGGAAGAAACATTCATGCAAACATAAACAAAATATGTAGTTCAGAAAATTCTGTGCTACACGTGTAGGGTGGGAGCAAATAGTTCGTGATTATACAGTTACTGCTTGTTATGAATCACCTAGTCAAGCAACTCAGTTGACTGAAAACTTCAGATAATTCTAGTTAGGTAAATGCCCCAGTCTGGTCCGTGTCAAAATTCTTAATGTCTGTGGCGAAGAGAAGCCTTCTAGTGTCTTGCTGTTGGTAATTTTAGATTCTGTGCTTAATCCTGTTTGAAAGCCTTTCTTTCATGTCTTGATTCCATAAGAACTTTATTACAGATCAGTTGCTTCCAAATGTTACAAATGTACTTCCTTTGAGAGCATAGTAGAAATAACTGCTCTCAGTGCATACACAATGTCTGAAGCTTCACTTCAAGCTCTGACGTTCCTTTCATTAATTATCTTTTCCCATTCCATAGTTATTGAAAGCTTTCCGTGGTTTGGGTGTTTTTACCTGGCTGGCTAGTCCCCTTACTAGATCTGCATCATTTTTCTGGGGGTGGGGGACTTCATGAGATGTCAGTTACACAAACGTCCTTTCCTTCTCAAACTCACAGCCTCACATTACAGCTGTTGTGTATGTTTGCACAAACCTTTTCTTGCAGAGTAATTCTTGACTCAGCGGATCTTTCTTGTTTATTCTAGTTCAAGGAAACTTTAGTTTTGCTTTTTTACTAGATTGTTTTCAGAGGTGGATCTCACTAGATTGCTTTCAAATGCATGTCTCCAGCCTTTTTGTAGTGTCTCCCAGCATTTAATGAAATCCATCATTTCTAGGTGTAAGTCCGTCCATGGCCTTCACAACCTCTGAGTAACCAAATTAGACTGTAACTCTTCGTCCAGAATAGAAAAGATTTTTCATGTGAAAACTGTCTGCTTGCATTGGCAATACTGCCCTTAGTATCACATACATACAGTGCACCAGTTCCTTGAGTTGAAGAATGTGAGGTTCTAATTATTATGAGACCTTCTCATGTCAGTGTGACAGAAACTCTTTATTTGTAATCAGCCCCATTTTTCATGATAAGTCCATTTGATAATCAAATGATGAATTGGAAAGAGGAATCTGTTGAAGGATCTTAGGTGATTATTTTGAGACAGTCTTAGAGATTACTGAGCTTTAGTCATTTTCCAAAGGAAAAAGGATTTTACTGGGAAGGTAATGCAGACAGTCATTCTTTAGTATGTAGTGGAAAAGGAAGATTTTTCCCCACAATTGTATGAACTGATTTGTGTTGGGTAAGAAAAGAAAGAAGTTGAGATGTGAACTATGGGAAGTGTTATTCCCACATGTGATAAAATCTGAGGTTGGCTAAACTGCGGTAATTTCACACCAATGTAAAAAACCCCTTGTGTGTAGGAGATTAATGATGAAAACTTCCTGGGTGTTCAGATTACATTGAGATAGGTGCATGCAGAAAGCTAAAATTGTTTTGTGGTAACTTACCATTAAATGATTGAAAGTATTAATAATTCTAAACTAGAACCTGTTGTGTTTCCTAGAATTACAGAGGCAGAGGCAACATGAATGCAGGAGAAGTAAAGATGGACTGTTCTGCAAGAGAAATTGAGTCATGGGATTAAATTGCTTTATACCAAACTAGTTTGTACTGTGTTTTGCTGTAAGTGAAATGTTACATGAGAAGATAATTTTGTGAAAACCCAGTTTGGGAAGGAGCTTTATGTAAGGGTTCATCTGAACTTTGTTCTTTTTTTTTTTTGTAGCATGTCAGTTAAAAAGTTTGAATCTTGCGTTATGATGACTGGAGGATCTGTTAAACACCTCTTTAATAAAAGTTTGAGTTGTGCATTTGGATTGTTGCCTCTGTCTCAGCTATATGTCATTGCAGTTTCACAAACTGGAACTAAAGGTCAGTGGCTATACCCACAACTTAGTGAAAATACACGTTTTTACAGAGAAAGGATGAAGCCCCGTTTTGAATCTAGTCGAATGTTTTTAGCTTTGACTTACAATATCTTGTGGAAAAGTTCGCTTTAGAACAAGCCTGGTGCCTTTTCTATCCAAGAATTTTCCCAGGCTTGCAGAAGCTGTAGGAGGTAAGCAGTCACTAACAGTTCTAGTTTTTTTTGTCAAGTTGCTTTTTCGTTGAATTTTTTTTTCTTATCAATGCAGTATGCAGAGACAAAGATGCATATCATTGGGTCCCCAAGGAAAAGAGCAAGGTCATTACATTTTGCACAGCTGAACAAGCTTACAGGGTTCTCATGGGTTGCTGTTTAGCTCACAGTGCTGAGCACTGTGTCTTGTACAGTCTTCCCACTAAATCCAGGCAGGTAATACTTCTAAATCTGCTTACAGGATAGGAGCCTTAGTACCCAAGTTAGTGAGACTGAGAACTGACTGGGCAATGCTAGGGAATCTCTCATTGTGGAAAAGTGGGCTGTCATTCTTTGTATTAATATCCTTGCAAAACTATTAAATATCCACCTAGAGAAATACTATTAATTTTGTAGACTGTAATTTTACTGCTATATATTATGCAAAAATAGTAAAATCTTGTGTACTTGGAAGTGAGCTGAACGGACAGTATACTTAAATTGCTGCTCATAAGTAGTGGATGTATTTAAGCATTATATTAATAATTCAGAGTAAAATACTCTGGGCAGTAAGGCTCCTTTTCCTGAGAAGTATCTTTGAAGATTTTTGCATCCATTCTGAATTTCAGGTAAATTGAGGGTGCTTTTGGTGTCAGGCTGCAGTGTGAGTGAACTGTTGGAAGAAGCTGTGAGCTCATAAAGCTTGCCCATTTCTGTGAAGAGAAGTCAAAGAAGAGAGTCTCTTGTAACGCAGAGCAAACATTTTAAGGGAACCTGGTTTAGTGTTGTTTTAAAGGACCACTGAGTGTTTCTTGGTTTGTCTCCCATCGTGACTTATGAGTTGTGGTCAGGCAACTGAGGGAGTTCTGCAATTGTTACATTTTCTATAAAACTAGTGTTCTGGCCCCATTCTTTGTAATCATTTACACAGAAAGATGCTAAATAAATGATGGCTGTTGTAGCGTGGAGCTGCATGCTCTCATAAAAATAATGGAGCCAACAAACCAGTCTCTAGAATGGTATTGAAATAACTCAAGAAAAGTCATCTTTACTACTTTTTATGAGAGGGTGAGAGTTGGAAAGACCAAGTCAGCTGGAAAGGAGAAATAAAAACTTGAGTAATATTTGCAGAAAGATTTGATATTTAATTTTGGTTTAAGCTGTGTGATTCTTTAAATAAATATTTAATCTGCAGGAAAATATTTCAGTGTGATTTTCACTGGAGGAAAACACTAGCAAGGGAAGTTGGGGTGGGGAATGAAGTGCCCTGTCAGCTGCCTGTTTATTTTTTCACTCAAGTAGTCTTACATGAAAAACCTGTTGAAAAACTTACCGAAAAATTCCATGTCAGTACCTTCTTAATTCAAGAGAATCTGGTTGTCCTGGTGGCAAGTCAGGGTAAGTATTCTTAAAAGGTTTTGCTAAACTCATTTTAACCTAAGAACAGTGTAACCACATATCTGTGATTCCATTTAAGTGATTCTGCTGCCTGTAGTTAGTGCTAAATTGGCGTCACAGAATGTTTTTTCCCCATCGTCTACCTCCAGGTTTATGCAAAGGTGCTATTTGTATTGGAACTTCAGTTCAAGATTAGGTTGAAGGTTCTTGACAGACTAGTGCTGAGAAATTACATCAAACCTTTCATTGAACAATGAAATAGACTTTTTTTCAAGATAAATTCAATTTTTATGGGATGTATAAAACAACATTGACAATGTGTTTTCTTTTAATGCTGTTTTGAGCAGAAATTATGTACAATTCTTGTAACTAAAGGAAAATATTAGTTAATGTGTTGGTTTTGCATGGCCTGGTTTTTGGTAGTGGTGGAGCAACAGAGGTGGCTTCTGTGAGAAGCTGCTGGAAGCTTCCACTGTGCCCAGCAGAGCGAGTCCCTGATGGGTCTGAGGATGGATATGCTATGAATCAAAGCTGGGCCAATTAGAGGTGATGGTAAAGCATTTCTGAATTAAGAAAATCAAAACAAAGTGGGTGCACCGGTTGTTCTTTCTCCCAGTCAGCGAAAAGGAGAAGGTGAGAACATGGGAAGGAAACAACATGGCAACACCAAGGTCAGTGAAGAAGGAGGAGGCCGGAGGTTCTCCAGGTGCTGGAGCTGAGATTCCTCTGCAGGCCATGGTGAGACCTGCAGCCCATGGGGATCCACGGGGGATGCAGAGATCCACCCGCAGCCCACGGGGATCCACGGGAGATGCAGAGATCCACCCACTGCCCGTGGGGATCCACGGGAGATGCAGAGATCCACCCACTGCCCATGGGGATCCATGGGGGATGCAGAGATCCACCCACAGCCCATGGTGGAGGTGCCCATGCAGGAGCAGGTGGATGCCTGGAGGAGGCAGTGATCCAGTGGGAAACCCAGTGGAGAGAGAGGGCCCAGCTTCCAGGCTGGAGCAGCCTTGGAGGACTGCACTCCGAGGGAAGAGTGACCCTCGCCACAGCAGTTTTGGGAGGAGTGTCTGCCTGTGGGATGGGCTCACAGTGCAGCAGTTTTGGCAGGACTGCTCTCATGAGAATGGACCCACACCTGAGAAGTTCACAGAGAACTGTCTCCCATAGGAGGGACCCCACAGCGTAGTAGCGGAAGGACAACTCTCACAGCAGCAGAAGAAAATCCTTGGGTGATGAATTGACCAAACCCCCATGCCCTGTCCCGTGCACTGTCAGTGGGAGGGAGGGGTTGGGGGAAGAAAAGGTGTTTACTTAAGGGCTTACTTTACTTCTCATTATCCTCCTCTGATTTTGCTGGTAATAAATTCACTTTGTACCTCTAAGTCAAGCTTATTACGCCCTTGGAGTGTTTTCTCCTGGTCCTTATTTCACACCTCATGAAGCCTTCATTAAGTTTTCCCTCTCATCCACCCAGCCACGGCTGGGGAGGGTAAGTGAGCAACTTTCATGGGTGCCTGGTGTTTGGCTGGTGTCAAACCATGGCAATGAGTAATTTACAATCTTTGGTCTGGAGCTGTTCATGTGCTATGGACAAGTAAGGAATCTAAAGGTAGTAGCTGAATAAAGCAAAGCTTTCACAGAATGCAGAACTTTTCTGATTAAGGGGTGCACCCCAACTCAAAAATTATGGCCATAAGAATTGAAGGACTATAAACAAGAGTTCTGAAAACCAGAAAGGAAATAGAATGTCTGCAAACTAATACCAGGTTAATTAAAATCCTCCAGAGTGTTTTGGCAGATAGGAAAGCAGACCATAGTCTGCTGAAGACATAATAAAGTCTATTCTGAAAACATCTCTTTCATTGTTGATAATACTCATAGGAATTTACATTGACCTACAAATTAGCTTTAAGAATGCTAAAGAATGGACCTGTCTCTCTTCACTGACCTCAGTTAAAGGACTGGGAACAAAAAGAAAGGTTGCTGAATATTTTCAGTGTGTCAGCTGGCTTTATGCAAAATCTGTATTCCTCTGATTTAAGACAAAGTGTAAAGCTTCAATGTTAGGTAATAAGGAGTTTGTTTTCTGTTAGCCAAGTTTAGTAATTTTAATGTGCTGTCCAGCCGTTCCAGGAATTCCCTGGTGACTCAAGAGGAGGATATTTGACATCTGTCATAACTTTTTCAGTGACACCATAAATTGACAGGTCTTGGTCAAATGTGGATGTCTGTACATTGTCCTGTACTTCAGAAATTGTGAAAGGTAAAAATAGTACTTTGTCATTACAAATTTTACTTTTTTGTGTGACTTCCACTCTGTGTGGTTAGTGTCAGTCTTTGGCAATAACATTTCTTATAAACTCTCAGTTACCTGAGGGTTTTATGGTATGACTGTCTCCATGGCTTAACTCCATTAACTAATAAGTAACAGTAGATGAAATCATTTGACTATGGAGTTTGGACCAAGGAATCTTGTGGGAATCTTACATTTTAGCACATTCTCTTCAAATTTTCCTGATACTTGTATTCTTTTCTAGCAAGCTTAAGAAAAGTGTTGAAATCAGTAGAAGTAATTTGGGACAATAGTTCAGTAGCGCTTGAAATATAAACATTAAGTGGTTTTTATTTTATTTTACTTCAAAGTAACTATGGTAGAGTCTTCGGCGCTTCTGAAGGTAATGAGTTTGGCTTTTATTTCTTTTTATTAAGCAGAAAAATATTATCTGTTGTCAAAGGACACTTAGAAGAACTACTTTGTATTCAGGAGTCCCCTTGACTATTCAAGGGGAGTCATCTCTTTGTTCAGAGTTGACAAATTGTTTAGGAGCCAAACTGCTGAAAATACCTCTTCCTCTTTATGCTTCTAAATAAATCTGACTTGCCTTTCGGAACCTGATACCCATCTATAACTAAGAATATATAAGTGAGAATTATTTTCTCACCGCAAATGTACATGTTGCTTGCTGACACTGTCTTAGAATACTATGGACAATGGCTATAGTCAGCTACTTTCAGTGTTACATGAACTTGTCATTCTCCCTGCAGTGCAATACTATCAAGCAGGATTTCCTTGCACTGTTTCTTTTCCCTCCTTCTTTAACCAAGTCACATAAAATAATTTTCAATACCCAATCCTTAAAATCTCCCAACTTCAAAGACTGCTGTGCTTCACTCATCCTCCACTCTTCAAAATGAAATATGCACAGTCATAGGAGAGGGGATGGTTGTTGACAAAGATTTTGTGTCCTGGAAAGATGAATGAGGTTTATACTGAAAGAAGTTGACTCAACTTTGGCCTCTTAGTGCTTTTCCCTTTACCACTAGTAGCAGGGAGATGAAAACAGGCAGATGATTTGTCAATAATACTTTCTCAATAATTCTTTGTCTTCATCAACTCTGCCCCTCCATTCCCACTGCTTAAAAATACTGGGTTTCTCCTTTAGGATCATTATCATGAATCAGTTGAAACTGTGAAGCTATTCCTGTAGCAGTATTTTGTAAGATTCTTGGTCTAAATATGCCAGTCAAATTAAATTACATTGAAAACCTATGTTTCCTTAAAAGGTTCTGTAATTATAAGATCATATGAAGCATACACAAATGTACTAAGCAAAGGAGCATTCTTTACCAGAACAAATGAATTTCTGAGCTTGCAATAAAAACTTTTTGTAGTAGTTTATCAGCTCATTTAGAGATCAGTTCTAGAAATTAATATACCTGCTTGATTAACATTTACTTTCTAAGAGTGGTGAATATGTAATCCACCCTCTCTGAACCACTTAGAGAATTTTTGTGCATGTAGACTGCAAGTACAATCTATGCAATTTAAGAACACAAACCAGTGGTTTATTAGAAGGTGTATATAATTGGTAGCATGTTAGTCTTGACTAAATATTAGTGTGCCCTTCATAAGACATCTGTTGAGTTATAAGGAAAAACTTGACCTCAGACCACAGCAACAAAAAAGCTCAGCCTTGCCAAGTGAAGACTTGGTCTCTTGACTCCTTGGAAGGTACAATTGTGGATAGGCAGGTAGGAAAGAGAGGAGCTCAAATCATTCTATGAATCTTCATAGGAATTTCAGAGACTTGGAAACAAGTCATGTGTCTAAAACATATTCTAAAGTGTTTTTCCTATTCCAGAAATGTGGTGCCCTAGTGAGTACCTTCAATGTCTAAATTCAGGTTGGTTGTGCTTTGTGCTGTAACTCCTCTCCAAGCTATGGATATTTCATTTTATAAAAAGCAGTTGTGCTTCCATATTGTGTTCTTCAGTCACCAAGACTTATCTCAGATTTGCCAGTTAGAGGCTTGTTAGTGTTTTACCTCTTACTGTTTCCCACTCTGAACAGTTTCACAAAGAACTTAGTGTCAGCTACATGTAATAAAGCCCCTGACACAGTTTCCCACAGCATTGTCATGGAAAATCTGGCAGTCCAGGTGTGGACAGGTGTACTGTCCACTGGGTAAAAACTTTCAGGATGTCCAGGCCTTGAGAATGGTGTTGAGTGGAGTAATTTCCAGCGGTGGCTGGTCACAGGTGGGGTTCTCCTGGGCTCAGTCAGTACTGGGAGCACTTCTGTTTAATATCTTTTTTAATGACCTGGATGAGGGGATTGAGTGTACCGTCAATTCATAGATGAAACAGAACTGTACTGGAGAAAAGGAGGCTCAGGGGAGACCTAAAAAGAGGTTGTATCCAGGTGGGGGTCAGTCTCTTCTCCCAGGCAACTACTCACAGCGTGAGAGGAAGTGGCTTTAATCCCAGGGGGCATTCAGGTTGGATGATTAGGCATTGGAATGAGCTATCTAGGGAGATGATGGAGTCACCATGCATGGAAGATTTCAAACAACACCTGGAGTTGGCCCTTAGTGCTGTGGTTTAGTTGACGGAATGGTGTTTGATTAAAGGTTGGATGCAAGGTATTTTCCAATGTTAACAATTCTATGGTTCTATGACAAATGGAAAAAGTCTTAGGTTGTATCAGAGGAAGTTTATATTGGATATTAGGAAAAACTTAAGAAACAAGTCGTTAAGAATTGGATCTGGCTCCCTAGATTCGTGGTGGAGTTGCAATCCCTGGCATTGTTCAAAAAATGAGTCAACATGTTATATTGTGATATGATTTAGTAGGCAGTTGTAGGTGTAAGAGAAGAATATCTGTATGATAACCTGTTCTCATCTATATAGCCTCTTTTTCTGTGTTCTTTGTTAAAGTGTTTGTGAGAAACTTGCTTCATTGCAGGTGGTTACTACAAACTGCTGCAGGTTTGCCTTCACAGTGCCTCTCTGCCAACAGTAACTTGTGCTGATTGAAGTTGTCATAAAGAGTTCACTGTGGTCTTGGGGTGGAAAGTTACAAGAAATGGCATTTTGTCATCCAGTTATTAAAGCCACAGGGGATTTTCAATATTTCCTTTAGCCTGTTTGTACAAATGGGTTTCATTATGTTTAGCTGCTTTTGCAATTGTAGTAAAAGGCTTATGAATCTTAAATTGCCATAAGATGAAAACCTGTAAAAAAATCTGAAATAAACCACTAAAGACATTACTCTGGGAATAAAGCATCCCTTCTTTGCCAGCATTTTGTCAGATTGCAATTAGAGCTGTTGTGATGTCGCAATGCTGTGAAGGATGATGTGACAGGAAGAAAGTATTGCATAATGCTCTATTCTGAAATTGATAACAGCAATGTGGCCTTCTTAGCAAAATACCTGATGCTTTTCATGAGAAATAAATCTTCTCTAGAGTACGGATGAAAAAGATGCTCACATAATTGCACTTAGGCATTAAAACCTTTCTGTGTGTATTAAATGTTGGTAGTTGCACACTGTACAGCATAGTAATTGGCATATTTCTTATGCCTTTTGTTAGGTTTGAGCAGTTTGTAGAGTCTGCCTCTGACTCTAATTTGACGCAGTTTTATATGTGCCCATTGTAGGGATGCTGACTTCAGGCACATGATGGATTGTGGAGGTCCTTTCTCTCTTCCCCCACGCCTTTATCAAAAACCCAGTGCTGTGTGCTTATATAGTAAGTCAGGGACTAGCACCAATTTCCATGCCAAATGTGTAATTTAATAGTAAAACTTTCTGATTGATTTTGTACCCTTTGACTTGTTCCTTTTGCTCAGTGAGCATTTACAAATCTTAGGTGCTTCCTTCCCCTTAACAGTGGGTTGTCACACCCATTATTGTTGCTTATTCAATGATATGGATTGGACAATGATTGGACAATGCGCTGCATTTAAACTTAAGGCTTTAGTAATAAACCAGTAATTTAAGAGCATGGTTTTGAGGGTACTGCTGTTGTTGAATTTTTATGTTACATTAAAGTGAAATTTGAGAACGGCATAGGTAATTTTTTACCTGTTGAATGCAGCTTTGCATGGAGGTTGATGCTAGTAGATTTCTAATGACAAGCTGCTCACTGAAAAATGGAATTATGCATATTTGGAAATTGAGATCAAAATCAGACTGGTTTCACTGGATTTTTTTTCCCCATGAGTGAAATCAGTAGTGAATAGAAGGACACTCATGGTTTTTATTTGTGTTTTGCAATGCCGTAAGTCAATGAAAGTCTGTTGTCATGCCCTCCTCTTTACACTTAGAGGAATGAAGTGGTTTGAGTCATTGGCAGAGGTAGAAATCAGCCTAATGAGTTTCTTGGTTCAAACCAACTCTGCAACTTGCTGGGCTAAAACTCAGTATATGTTTTCCATTGAAGCTGCTTTTGCTAAGACTGCACGATTAAATGCTGCAAGGTCAATTTGCAGACTGGTCATTGAAAATGCACCTAATTTTTTCACTGAACTACAAAATGCTCTATTTTGTGCCAGTGTGTTAATTAATACAGGCTCACAGTAATTATACAGTGGTCAGTAATTTTATAGGGTGTGGTCATACATAATACAGAAGAGAAATGTTTTTCAAAACTGAACTACTACAGGTAACAAATCAATTTCCAGTGAGGGTCAGGTTCTGCAGTCTCCTGTCTCACCCTGCCAACACAGACAGTGGAAATGCTTCTCTTTAAGAAGGGGTACCATCTGGGATCAACCAATCTCTGGAGCAGTTACCCCTGAATCACCAGCCCAAACAATAGAGAGGCATCAGCAATGAAAACAGTCGGGTCTTTCTGTGGAAGGCACTTCCTTCCTTGTGTTTCAGAAACAGTAGCTTCACTTTGCTCCCACCCTCAGGATGGGAAAGTTAGTTCTTCTAGAGCATTCATGTGCAAAGTGGATTAAAGTGTCTGTAAATGTGGATATGGAAAGTGTCTGTAAAAGTGGATATGGAACACATTTTTTGGCAGGATTTCTATTGTACTCTAAAGGTTTCCAATCTTCTGTGCCAAATCACTTTTGGTAAATGATATTACCTTTTTAAGAAGTTTTTCTCTTTGCTATTAACTTCCTACAAAAGGTAGTAGCTGAAACAGTTACTGATGCCATCATTAAGTGCCCTCTGCATCCTGGAATCTCCTAAGTGCTACTGTCCAGCCCACAACCAAACATTTAAGACTGTGGAAGCCTTAATGTAAGCATGTACATAGCCCTGAGGCAGGCAGAGGGATCACTAAAGGTTTTTGAAAGTTAAACAAATGTTTAACTAGTCTTTTAGGTCTGGTGCAGCTTTTCATGATTTTGAAAGATTGAGCAGCCAACTTTCAGTGTGTCAGTGAAATCCATGTATTAATGTGTGAGAACAGGCAACTAATCAGACCAAGGCTAGAATAGAGGTTCAATAATTAAACATAATTAAGGATCTAGTCCTGCCCTTTCTTATGTTCTCATTAAAGAAAAAAAGGAAACCTGGTATACCAAAGACCACTTAGGTTACAGTTTACATCTGCTTCTTTTGAACCACATTTCTATTTCATCTATTATCTCATAGTAAAACAAATGCAAGTTTTCAAAATATCACTATCAATGCTAATGTACACTTCTAAATAGCAAGGGGCATTAAAAAACTTTAAAGCAGTTTACAATGCAGTGTCACACGGAGGTTATGGGGGATGGAGAGACGGCAACACCATTCAAAAATAAAAAGGGAAGCAAATGGGCTAACTGGCTGAATCTGATGATTAGCGGAAGAGGGTGAAGGCTAATGAGTGATCTGGAAGTTGGAGTGGGTGTGGCGTTAGCATGTTAAAATAGCTTGAAAAAACCTGAGCTGCACAAGTCATGGAAGTTGAAACGAGTCAATCTACGGCTTCTTGTGTATGACACTAGTGCAGGATAAACAACTTGCTGTCTGTAATGGATCTCTTCCTGAACTGGGACTAAGACCTCTTGATGTGCTGATTGCATTATTAAAATTCAGTATCTGTTCTTGGATAGTATCTGCTTAGCAAGGACTGTCAGTGTCAGTAGGAGGCACATTAACTAGGGACTTCGGATGTCCATTTACTAACTTCACAGCATCTTAATTGCAAAGTTCCTTCTGATTTTCAGTCCCGTTGCTGCAGTCAGTTATGTTGCTGATGGCTGCAGTCTTCTTCCAAGCCATTAAGCGGAATACATTTGTTACTTTTAAAAGGGATCACCACTTGCTTTATTCCCCTGCCTGTGCCGTAAATGATGCATGAGGTGCTTAAGCGTGAGTGCAGAATGTCGCTGCGTACCCCGCTGCACGGCCGGAGAAAGCGGCGGGGCGGTCGCGGGCGCGCCCTCACAGCCTGCGCGGCGGCGGGGCCGCTCCCCGCTCCGCCCCATCCCATCCCATCCCGGGAGCTGGGGTGGCCGCAGGGCCGGGACGGGGGTGGTCGGGGTGCGGAGGCTGTCGGGGTGCGGAGGGCCGGCAGAGTGGCTCCGGGGGCGGGCGCCTGTCGGGGCTCCGGGCAGGGCAGAGCATCCGCCCGCCTGCGGCCGGCGCCGTGAGGGCAGCTGGAGCGGAGTCCGACCCCGCTAGTCCCGGCGGCGGGCGTGGGGGGTTCTGGCCTTCAGAATTACAGGAAAAAACGTGACTTGTGCTCAGCCGTGCAACTTCCTATTTTGTCCGTCCTTTCGCTGTCGCGGGGAGGCAGAGGCCCTTGTTAAAACAAGCTCGCGTTCTGCAGCTGAGGTAAGTGAAAAATACGTTTTCAGCTGAGGGGTCTCTGCTCACGTTCATTTATATGAAGTGTGGGAGAGTGTGAAACTCTTGCCCAGACTGTTACTCGCGTGGATTTCCAGCAGTGAAGCTTGCTTGCATTCACATCTCTCCAGGCGTTCGTCCCAGACTTGGGGCAGGACTGTGTCTCTTCGGGCCAAAAAGATCCTTTCAAGTCCATGAGATAGTAAGAATTGAAAGTTTCTGTTTAGCTCATTGCATTTGTCTCATTTTGTAAAGAATGCAATACGGATGCTTGGCAGTGGTTTTCCTTGTGTGTGTAATGGTTAAGAGTCAGTTCTCAAAATGTTTGCAATGTATGCAATCATCAAAGGAAGGAAAAGCTCTTACTTAACTGCTCTCTGCTTAATTTGTATTCACTCAGATTTTCTCGAAGTGATGAATCCAATTTAAATGTACTGGCCCCAAGTTTCTTCAATGTTTGCAATTTCTGCCTTCTGAGAAAAATGTTTTTGTAATGTGCTTGTGTACATATCCATCGTGAGTATCATCTTCATGCACTCATGCTTAAACTGGGGAAGTGTCACTTGCCTTCTCACCTGTAATGGACTGCATGATTTGTCTTTTGGGAATGGAGGGTCTGGAGCAGAGGTCCTGTGAGGAACTGCTGAGGAGAAAAGGAGGCTCAGGGGAGACCTTATCACTCTCTACAACTGCCTGAAAGGAGGTGGTGAGATGAGGGTCAGTCTCTTCTCCCAAGTTATAAGCAACTGGCACGGAAATTGCTGCAAGTTGCACCAGGAAAGGTTTAGATTGGATATTAGGAAAACTCTTTTATCCGAAAAAGTTGTCAAGTACTGGAACAGGCTGCCTGGGAAAGTGGTGGAGTCATTGTCCCTGGGGGTATTTAAAAGGCTTGTAGATGTGGCGCTTGGGAATATGGGTTAGCGCTGGACTTGGCAGTGCTGTGTTAATGGTTGCACTTGATGGTTTTCTGGAACCAAAATGATTCTATAATTGCCTAAAATAGTTGAAATACAACTTCTGGACTCTATCTGTGAATTAAGAAACTGATTGGGCAAGAGAATGTTTTTGTGCTTGAAGGAAGCTTCATGTATTGGGTGGAAGAATGGTGTAGTCAGTTCAGATTTTTCAGAGCTAATCCATAATAAAACAGGTCTCGAAAGGGATAAAAAGGGAGAAAGAAGCTGTAGGCTTATATCATAGAGGTTGCAGTATTGAAGATTAAAGGTCTTGATTTTTCTATAATAATCATTTAAACCTGAGGAATTTTTGCATGATTTGGTGCTTGTAGGGGGCGTTTTCATTTAAAAAATGCTGGGCTAAGAGAAGTTAAAACATAAATGTGTTCAGTAGTGTTT
The DNA here is from genome assembly GCF_017590135.1 of Pyrgilauda ruficollis. Taxonomy (NCBI): domain Eukaryota; kingdom Metazoa; phylum Chordata; class Aves; order Passeriformes; family Passeridae; genus Pyrgilauda; species Pyrgilauda ruficollis. The sequence continues at coordinate 5,597,152 of NW_024523822.1, read as the reverse complement.
TGAGCCTGATTTCTCACTACCGTGCCATGTTTTGCCTTGCAGTTTTGACTAAGCTATTGAAGTATTGTTAAAAAAGTTTACAGCATAGATAGTAAAGAAAAGCAGAATATATAACCCTTAGGAGCTGATCTGAAACAGCAGGGTTAGGCAATGAGTCTGAGTTTTAATGTTTTCTAAACTACATGATTAAATATCTTTTTCAGACATTTAATATATTACATGTACAGGTACGTTTCAGGGTCATGGTCATCTTTTTTGAGTGTGAAGAAAGTATAAAAGTGAAGTTTTGTGCTTATTTTGTTCTCTTGCCTTCTCATGTCTGTAGAGTATGGTATTACCTGCACTGTGTTCTGTGTTCTTCTACTTGCAGCATGCAGTACTGCAGTGATTATAACTATATTGTGCATTTTGAGGCTGTAGCTGACTCCATAACAGTCCAGAAACATATTTGCTTTCTTCCAAAATAATTAACATTATTTAAGTAGATGTGTGTTTTACGTCTAGTTCCACTCTCAGTTTGAATGGCAAGACTGGCAAGGGTAAACAAGTGCTGTGAAGTAATAGAGAGAGTCTTCCTTCTGATTTTCTGACAGGTGTGTATTCTGTACAATACAGATTGAAGCCACCTGAATCTGACCAATGTAAAAGATTTTGATCTGGCTACCTTCTTTTCAGTGAGAGCTCTATGTTTCTTCAGAGTTCAGTGCACGGATCCTCCTACCTTGCCCATCCATTTTGCTCACCCAGTTGCTTGCCACACCAGAGACAGCTTGTTCTCCAACACAAAGGAGCATGAAGGCAGCCATTGTCTAATAACATCTTACTTGCTGAAACATCTGATGCAAAATCATCTCTCAAAGTACACCCTTGTGGCCCAAATAGATTTGTAATCACACAGACAATGAGCCAAAGGAGGTTTGCTCCAAGACCAGTCCTGTACAGGAACTCTCTTTAAACTGTAGCTTGTCTGGTTTTTCTTTGTCAGTGAAGAAAGAACAAGGGAGGATGGTGCCTGAAAGCAAAATTATGTCTGGTAATATAACCATTTAGTTTTAGTGATCTTGATCTCACTTTCTTTTAGTGAGCACTAGCAAATTGGATGAAATCATATAGTGAAAATTAAAGAAGTGACCCATATATAAAGATAAAGAAAGTAAATCTTGTTTTGTGTTTGTAACTTTAAACATTTTGCATGAAAATTCTGTTTCTTTTATGAGGTACAATGCATTGATTAGTAAAAGAACACCTATTTTGAAGCTTTTTTTAATCCATCTGAGCATTTTATACCTTAAGATTTATAAAATGGCTTATTTGTTATGGTTGTTCAGAGAATAATGAGTTATATTCTATTTTTTCCTATTAGTATCAAACTCATGTAGTTAAAAGTTTGATTTAAATTCCAATGTAACAGTATTTTGTATTATAATGTATGAATATTCAATGTGCTGTTTTCTAAGACAACAAAGGCTTTCTCAAAACATGTTTTGCATCTGTAACTCCAGGATATACTAAGCAAAACAACTGTTATCAGCAGTTATTAGTAGAACTGACTTTTCCTGGTCACTATGTCCTTCAGAATTTTGGAACAAATGTATCTTATCCTTTTGTGCCTACACTGGCTATTTAGAGACTGAAAGAGGAAAAATGGCTTTCCTGCTTTTCAGTTTCCAGTTGGTTTTTTTTCTTTTCTTTTTGACGTTACTTTGTTTTTAGAACAAGTTTCTGTGGTCAACAGTTGATACAGCATTTTGAGAGCCTCACTGTGTGGCTCCTTCAGATATGTCTGTAAGCTTAGTAGTTTTCTGAATAGATATGTATAATTTGAATTTATTTACTTTAAGTGGTGTTAGTAGATTATGATACCATTAAGTTTTCTGGTAGGCCATCATAATTTAAAATACATATAGGTTTGTTTTCCAGAAGAAAGTGCACCTAACACCTGTTTTTTTTTTATTTAAAGGTAAATGTTTGAATGCTATTCATCCTGCTCTGAGGTTCAACTGACTATTTTTGGCTCAGTTAAAGACTGTGGATTATGAAATCAGTGTGCCCAGGATCTTTCATCACAGTGTCTGTCATTTTTCCCATGGATGGGCTTGTCAGTGCATAGGGGTTAAAAAGTTGAAAATACCCGTTAGCTGTCCCTCAAATTTACTGCTTCTTCCATTATGTTTACATGTCATTGTCTTCTCTGACCATTGTAGGAAACCCTCTGTTTTCCTCTTCGGATGCTTACTGCTACTCTCACCTTCGGTGCAGTCCTGACTGATCATGAATCTGATGCACCCTGTTACCAAAAAGGATGCTGAAGTAAATATTTGAATAATTTTCCTGGAGTGTCCTCTTTCCCTCTAGGATTTGTGTAAGTGCTGATGGATTTGAATCTTGGAGTTCTGAAAACTCACGGTTACTGCTTTTCTAGGTGCATTTTACAGAACACTGCAGTTGAGTGGCATAAAGGGCTAGAGAAGAGGATTAGGCTCCTGTCTTTCAGTGCCTGCTGGCTGTGGATAGGGCAAGGTCTGTGTCTCCACGTGGCAGCCATCATGGGAGAGCTGTAGCAATGGATGGTAAAGACTAAATAAAAGGAGTGTCTATTCAGCTTCTTCCTTCTTAGTTGTTAGAAGAGTGTCAGACTTCATAGTAAAGAATTTCCTGTCACATTCCAACAAAGATGTTAAAGATTTTTGAAGATGACTGGAACAAAGAATGGTGCTGCGTGGTGTCACATCCAGTTGGCAGCTGGTTGCTAATGAGGTTCCCTAGAGCTCAGAACTGGGGCCTCATCCTGTTGAGAGTCTTTATTGCTGATCCTCACAAGGGGATCCAAGGGCATGCTCAGTCAGTTTGCAGGTGAAACCAAGTTGGGCTGGAGTTGATCTGCTGGAGGGCAGGAAGGCTCTGCAAAGGGATCTGCACAGGCTGCATCGACGGGCTGAGGCCAGTGGGGTGAGGTTCAACAAGGCCAAGTGCCAAGTGTGTCCCTGGGTTACAACAACCCCAGGCAGTGCCACAGGCTGGGGCAGAGTGGCTGGAAAGGACCTGGGGTGCTGGTGACAGCAGCTGAACACAAGAAGGCCAATGGCATCCTGACCTGGATCAGCAATGGTGTGGCCAGCAGGGCCAGGGCAGGGATTGTCCCCCTGTACTGGTTACTGTGCGCCTTGTGTCCATGGATATGTTGCACGGAAGGGAAAGGTTAGGCCCTCTTCAAAAGGAAATGGGAGTCATGGATACCCTGGGGCAAAGAGAAGACTGAGGTTCTCAACAACCTCTGTGCCTCAGTTTTAAACAGCAAAGTTCCAGCCATGTCAATCAAGTCAAGAAAGGCAAATGCAGAGACTGGGAGAATTAAGACCCTAAACCCTCTCCCCTAGGAGAAGATCAAGTCTGAGACCAGCTAAGGAGCCTGAATGTGCACAAATCCATGGGATTCAATAAGGTTCATCTGTGGGTCCTGAGGGAGATGGCAGAAGAAGCTCCTAAACCACTATACATAATTTCTGAAAAATAGTGGCTGTCAAATGAAGTCTGTAATGGCTGAAAAAAGGGAACTGTAAACCCCATTTTAAAAAAGGGGAATGCAGAAGCCCCATAGAACTACAGAGCAGTCTCTCCAGTGTGCCAGGAAAGATCATGGAACAGATTCTCCTGGAAATTGTCTAAGGCACATGGAAAACAAGGTGGTGATTGGTGACAACCAACGTGGCTTTACTAAGGGCAAACCAAGCCTGGCAAATTTGGTGGTCTTCTGTGATGGGGTGCTGCAGCTTTGGTGGACAAGGGCAGAGCAACTCCCATTGTCTATCTGAACTTAAGCAAAGAATTTGACACTGTCCCACTTGCCATCCTTGTCTCTGTGTTGGAGAGATGTGGATTGATGGATGGACCACTCAGTGGGTAAAGAGCTGGCTGGATGGCCACACACAAGGAGTTGTGGTCAATAGCTCCTTGTCCACATGGAGACCAGTGACGAGTGGTGTCCCTCAGGGTTGGTCCTGGGGCTGATACCATTCCACACCTTTGTCAGTGACGTGGACAGTGGGACCGAGGGCAGTCTCAGCAGTTTGCTGATGACACTGAGCTTGGTGGGGCAGTGGGCACAGGGGAGGGAAGGGATGGCATCCACAGGGACCTGGACAGGCTTGAGAGGTGGGAGCATGCAAAGCTCAGGGAGTTCAGCAGGGCCAAGTGCAAGGTCCTACGCCTGCGATGGGGCAATCCCAGACACCCCACAGGCTGGGCAGAGAAGTGCTTGAGAGCAGCCCTGTGGAGAAGGACTCAGGGGTGGTGGCTGATGAAAAACTCACCATTAGCCCGCAGTGAGTGCTCCCAGCCCAGAAAGCCAAGGAAATCCTGGGCTGTATCCAAAGCAGCGCTGGCCAGCAGATTGAGAGAGGGGTTGTACCCCTCTGCTCTGCTCTGCTCTGCTCTGCTGAGACCCCACCTGGAGCACTGCATCCAGCTCTGGGGTCCCCAGCACGATGACAAGGAGCTGTTAAAACAAGTCCAGAGGAGGGCCAGGAGGTTGGTGAGAGGGCTGGAGCACCCCTGCTGTGAGGACAGGCTGAGCAACTGGGGCTGCTCAGCCTGGAGGAGAGAGGATTGTGCGGGACCTCACAGACACCTTCCAGTATCTGAAGGGGCCTACAGGGAAGCTGGAGAGGGATTCTCTGACAGGAACTGGAGTGCCAGGGCAAGGAGGAATGGATACACACTGAAAGGAGGGAAATTTAGATTAGATATTAGGAAAAAATTATTTAATGTGAGGGTGGTGAAATACTGGAATAAGTTGCTCAGGAAAGCTGTGGATACCCCATCCCTGAAAGTGTTTGAGGCCAGGATGGATAAGGCCTTGAGCAACCTGATTTACTGGGAGGTGTCCCTGAACACAGAAAGGAGGGTTAGGATTAGATGGTCTTTAAGATCCCTCCCAACTCTTAAAATTCTGTGATTCAATGACTCCATGACATGCTGTCTTTACATTTATAGATGTGGCATGTTCTTTATTCTTGGTGTAACATCTACACTGTATACCGGAGGCATGTAGTTCATGTAGTTAAAAGCAAGAATAGGATCTGAATGGAACAAGGTTTCATGTCCTGAAATGGAGAAGAAGAGCAATTAATAAATGGTCTTAAATATAATATGGGGAGAAGTCTTGCTTTGATGAATTAATTTTTTAATCACTTGAAGAAGACAGCTTTTATAGGCATCTTTAAGTGAAACACACACATATGGTGCAATTTTCACTCAGGCAGGTTCTTTGATCACTTTTACATATACAACTTCTCCAGTAAACAGCCCAAGAGCTATCTTGTCACGTATCATGTATCAGTGTCCTGACAAGCGTGTAAGATCTGAGCAGCATTGTGACCTGCTAAGTCACTACCTTGGTTTCTGTCAAGTAGTAACTACCAGCTGTCATGCCAAATAAACAGCTGCTAATTGATACTGAACAAAGTGGAAGCAGGAAGACTAAACCAAATAACCAGCTCACATCTGGGAAAAGTCATGGAGGTCTCTCTTCCCAGTTATCTCCTCTGTTTCACCAACTTAGATGCCTTACGTTTGCTAATGTAGTACTTTTTTTTCTTAGTCTTCTGCTGTTTTGGCAAGTGGAAGTGACTTATTGTGTGGCTGAGTACTAGAGAAGAACTAGAAGAAGAGGAAGAGGTGCAGAATGGTTACAGGATGAGGAACAGCCACTGAGTGTGGATGGAATCTTCGACTATTTAAGCTTTCTGGTGTGCATGTGAAACTAGCATTTTTCAAAGGCTTCATACTTGGCATTGCAACCAGCTTGGTCATGCCTGTTCTTGCAGTTCTGTACTCCACTGTGATGGGATAGGTCATAGTATGTTCAACTTAAGCATTATTCAAAAATGTTCTTATGAATTGCCAATGCTTCTGAGTTCCAGCTCCTTCCTAAGAAAGTATGGGATTGCTGGAGCTAGTTAAAGGAATGTGATAAAAATTTTGTTTGCTTTATTCTTGGAAAGAGCTGAACTATTTTGGTTGAAATGCAGCCTCTTCTGTCTCATATCCCCCCAAAAACAGTAAATCCACATGTAGGATATCAGCAGAAGCTTTATCTCTTGTTATGGGGAATAAACGAGGAGTTAGAGACATGCATGAGACATGTGCCTGCAGGGCTGTGTTCTTCCTGTCTCATTGGAGATGTGGTGGGATGGTTCCTGTGTCTGGAGTGCTGGAATGGAAGGATGCAGGTTCTTTAGGAAGGGCAGGCAGGGAGATGAGGAGTCGGTGTCGCCCCCTGTGTCAGTGACCAGCTGGAGAGCACAGAACTGTGCCTGGGGTGGGTGAGGAGCTGACAGACAGGGGACGGGTCAGGGTTAGAGGGAGGACAGGGACAGGGGACATTGCAGTGGAGACTCTGCATATGAGCAGCCTTGTGCTCATAAACCCTGGTGGTCATGGGGGTCTTCAACCTTCCCAGTATCTGTTGGAGGGACAGCACAGCTGGGCATAGGTAATCCAAGAGGTTTTTAGAATTGTTGGTGGTAACTTCCTTCTCCAAATGACAGTGGAGTCAATGTGAAGAAGTGCTGTGACAGACTGTGTTGTCACCAACAAGGAGGGGCTGGTGGGAAGGTGAAGCTCAGGGGCAATCTTGACTGCTATGACTGTGAAATCTGGAGTTTGATTGAGGTCCTTAGGGCAGCAAGGACAATAGACTCATTATTCTGAACTCAGGGGAGAAGATTTTGGCCTCTTCAGGAACCTGCTTGGTAGAACACCATGGGATAAAGCTCTGGAGGGAAGAGGGCCCAAGAGAGCTGGATGATATTCAAGGATCATCTTCTTCAGGATTGATACATTCCAACAAAGAGGAAGTTGGTCAAAAACACTGGGAGGGCTGCTTGGATGAGCTCACACACAAAACAAGGCCTATACAGGGTGGAAGCAGGGACAGGTAGCCTGGGAGGAATACAGAAAGCAGCCAGGGATCAGATTAGGAAAGCTGAAAGTCCTGATATAATTAAATCTGGCCAGAGACATAAAGGGCAATGAGAAAAGCGTCTGGTGTTGTGCTGGTACAGAATACTTGGAAGATCTGCTATTTTTTTTATTGCCATCAGTGGTGTAATTCATCTTTACTTATTTGAGAACAAGAACATACACCCCACATGAATAAGTAGTAATATATTCTCTTTATGTACTGGCTTCCTTTCTTGTTGGTACCCATCTTGCTACTGCTGTATTTTAGTAATATGTCACTGGACAAACTCCTCCTCATTTTTTTTTTTTTATTTTTTTTTGTATCCCACATATCCTTTTCATTTTTTCCTTCTGTTTTTTACTGTCATAGCCTTAAAGTTTATGAGATGCTTCCCAAGACAAACTTAAAATAATATTTAAGTTGATTTCTGATGGAGACTGAGCTGAATGCATTGTTTTTACCATGTTTTTCTCTTTTAGATTACTGTAAAGTTTAATTTTTTAGCAAATCCAAGAAGTTTTTGTGGAAAGAACCATAGCATAGGGCATAACCCCTATTGCCTATATATGACTTAGATCTCTGTCCAGTGACCTGGTGCACACCTACTTCTTGGCATTATCTGAACCTGTGGGAGGAGGAGATACTTTGTTAGGACTGTAAGCTACTGATATGCCTGTTCTAGGGAGATAGTACTTGCCTCCCACCTGAGCCTTCCTGAGACACAGGTTTGATGGAGAACTGAAATTCCAGACAAATCTGAAAACCTAATGTGAAACATGGACCCCAACTAGCTGCAGAATACTAATGCCCACCTGTTGCTTATGGGCATAGTAACTAGAGCTACTTGTCCAGGAAGTAGGAATACTGGGCTCTAGGCCCTTGTGTGGTTAAGGGAGTCTGACAGCTCTATTTTCTACAGGCAGTTCTTCTACTTACTAGCCAAAGGAGTAGTGTGGGTTGCCATTCATGGTGGAGTTGGGCCACTTTACAGACGGGTTCTTACAGACAAGTTGATGAAGCGTGGGCTGGATGAGCAGTGGGGTGAATTGAAAACTGGCTTAATAAATGGACCCATAGGGTGGTGATCAGTGGGGAAGTCCATCTGGAGGGCAATCACTGGTGATGTACCCCAGTGGGTGATACTGGATCCAGTCCTGTTCAACATGTTCATTAATGTTCTGGATTAGAATGCTGTGGCAGAGCCTGCTTGCTGATGACACAAGACGGGAAGGGGTGACTAATAAGCCATAGGGTTGAGCTGCTGTCCATAGAGATCTTGGTAAGCTGAGAAACGGGCTGGCAGGAACTTCAATAAGGAGAAGTGCTAAATCCTTCATCTGGGGAAGTACAACCCCAGACGGCAGTACAGGGGCCTGGCCAGGTGGAGCGCAGCTTTGCAGAAAATGCTCTGGCAGTCCCTGACACCAGTAGAGTATGAGCTGGCAATGTGCCCTTGTGACCAAGAATGCTGGTTTCCTGGGCTGTGTTAGGACTGCAACCAGCAGGTCTAATGAGGTGATCCTGTCTCTCTGTTCAGCACTGCTGAGCCGACGCTTGGAGTATTTAGTCCAGTTTTGGAGTCCCGATAGCAAGAGAGGCATGGACATAGCAGAGAGAGTCCAGGAAACAGCCACAGGTCAGTCAATGTACTGGAGCATCTGCCATATGGGAGCTGCGTCGGTTCAGCCTGGAGAAGACAAAGCTCAGAGGAGGTCTCGTCAGTACCAAAGAGCCAGAATCCTTCCAGCGACAGGACCAGAGGCAGTAGGCACAAGCTGAAACACAGGATGTTCCTTCTGAACATCAGAAAGTACTTTTTTTGCTGTGAGAGTGAATGAGTACTGGAGCAGGTTACCCAGGGAGTTTGTGGACTCTCCATCAAAGGAGATCTTCAAAAGCTGTCTGGACATGGTCCTGGGGAGCTGGCTTTAGGAGGACCTGTGTAAGTTTGGATCAGATGGTCTGTAGGAGTCCTTTCCAAACAAACATTCTGTGATTCTGTGCTGACAGCAGCAGTTGAGGCAAGGAGAGTGTTTGATTTTTGTAATTTTTTCTTATAGAACTCTAGATTCATCTGTCCTTTTAGAAGAAATCAGTCTACTACTTTGGTTTCCTCCTTCTTAACCTAGAATCTGAGGTTTTTTGTGTGCACAGTAGTTCAGTAGTTCTTTTCTTCAAAAAGAAAGGCAAAGAGAGGTGCCTTCCTGTGTCTTTGCAGAGTGCACTCAGGTCTGCTGCCGGAGCAAAACTGGGAAAAAGCCAATATGAATTCACCCTCTTTTGGGTGAAAGGTAACTTGGACTGTTATCCTCTTCCTGAACAATTTGTTTACTAGGTGGTGATGAACAAGATAGGTAGATAATTTCTTCTCCTGCAGGAGCCTTCATTTTCAAAAGAATTCACTAGATGAATCTGCTTAGGAAATTCTGCAGGCTGAATAGAACATTTCTTACCAGTTAGTTACATGATCCTTGGAAGGTTAAACACGTGTGTGGATTGGATTGCCTTCAGCAGTGTTTTAGCTACACTTATCTTTCTGTTTTTTATCGGAAATGTACGCAACTTGTCTTAGTAAAATTACATCAAATTTCTCCATTGTTCAGGAAAGTAACACTTAGACAAAGCAATACTTCACTTGAATATAAATGAGAAAAGCTGAATAACATTATTAACTCTGACACAAATGCTAACAAAGTATTAAAAGGGCATCTTCACTTTACTTTTAAAAATAAAAACCATCATTTTAATTTTTATTTTATGACAGCATTTTGTGCCCATACTTACTGAGAAGGAAATGTTCAGCAATTTGATTTGGATGTTTGTCCTGCTCTGCAGTTCTGTAGCAGGTATGTTTCTGGATTATTAGCACCTGTCTTGCCATAAGGTTTTCCAAAAGGTAACATTCTCCAAATGAAATTTTGAAGAGTTCTGAAATATATTGCAGCTTAGTTGTAAATTTTAGTTTTACTGTTTCAATGTATTTTTGGATATCATAAGTAATAATGATAAATGCTTGTAAATTACATAGGAGTGCTTTATAAAAACAGGCTTAAAGTACAAGACTTTATTTTCTTCATTTAGGGCTATTAAAAAAGTATCTGAGTGGAAACTTCCTCATTATTTCTGTGAAGTTGTTGAAACATCAGTCTAATATATAAAAGCTATTGTAACACAGTAACTAATGTGAACTGCATTTTCAAACAGGAATGTCGGATGTGAATGACTAACTGAACATTTTATTTTAATTCTGTATGAAAAAAAATAATTAAATTATCTGTAGACAACAAAACAACTTACCATTTTTCCACTAGTATTTTAAGAGGAATATGGCTATGCAATGTCTTCGATTTTGTTTTTAGATGAAAACTCTATCAGAGATGCTGACATTTTTCCTTCATCTCCTGAAATTGAAAGAGGATCCTCCCTGGAACTATCCTGTGTTCTTAGAAAGAACTACATGCCACAGAGGAATGCAAGCCACATCATTTGGAAATTGAATAATGAATTGATTGCTCCAGAAAACTATAACATTGTGAATGAGACTGTATCTAATATAACCATCCATAATTTCACGTACAGCAAAGCTTATGTGCAATGCTTAATGGACAAGAAACTACCTTTGGTTCACACAGAAGTTAAATCTGGCTGTAAGTAGAAAGGCAGAAAAAATAATCTTAATTCTTTTTAACAACTTACTATAATAATTTTATTTTTAAAACATTTGCTTTTGGTTGTGTTATTTTAAAACACATGTATTCAAGTAGATATATATATACACACATTATATATATATACATACATATTTATACACACATATGTATTTTTTTTCTGAAATAAAGCATGAAATTACCAGCATTCCTTACTGACATGGCTCTATAACCTCTCTGACCCTGACTTTTGCCTAGCTGAAATTTTCTGTTGAGTTCCAAAGGTAGTGGGTCTGTTCCTTTGGTTATATCCTCTTTCTAGCCTAGCCAATCATTTCTCCAGAGAGGATTTCCTTTCTAATCCTCTCTTCTAAAGAAATTATAATACACTCTCTAAAATAGGTATACAAATTCTCTAATTTATTGAACAGATTAAGTCCAAAGTATACTAACATGTGCCTGGGGGTCCCATTCTAATAAAGAAGCAATAAAAGCAAAATGTCTGTAGAAAAAAATCCAGCAAAAGGTCTTGCATGTCTGCAAATCTTAATGTGCTGTAAGCATGTTGATAAAAGAAAGATCTTTTGACAGCTCTATTAGATGGGACAGAAAAATACTGTTTTGAAAAGAGGGCTTTGTCAACCAGTTGATCTCACGGGGCAAAAGTTCTCTTCTACTCCAACTTCTAACAGTGAAGAAATTGAGCTGTAACAAGAAAGTCTTTTAGGGTGTTACATTTTTATGGATGACTTCAGACTGTAGAGATTGCAGAAGATTGTTTCCTTTGTGCTATCTTGCTTAGAAGATAAAGAGTCCAGAATTAGCAATGTCTTCACGGTCACACAGATCTGTTTCCCAGGAATTTGTCTTCTGCACTCTCTAGGCTGTGCATGTTTCTCAGATTTGAGTTTTTTATAGGGTAAACAATTAGATATTCTGGGAGAGAACCAAAAGGAGTTCTGTCTGTCAGAGTATGCAGAGTATGCCTTTTTTTTTTTTTTTTTTTTTCTTGGTTTTGAGGTTGTTTTTTTTTTTTTTTTTTTTTTTTTTTTTTTTTTTTTTTTGTGCTTTTGCTGTTTTTTTTTTTCCTCTTACTTTCTGGACTCACATTAAACTACAGGTGTGTTGCAGAGGGGAGATGGGGTGTGCCTGTGCTTAGATATTCAAGACAGCATATGCAGTGGTACATAATAGTTAGAGTTACTGCCTTTAGGCACACTTACTAAAGTATTCATGAGAAACAGTTGGAGAAAATCTTACTGTCTCCTCAGGGTAAGAAAAAGTGTTTTTGATTTTTGTATTGTGAGGAATTCTGAGAGCAGTGAGGGATGATGAAATGAAGCGCTATGAAGACACTGAATGAAGTTTGCCATAATTGCATTTTAACCAACAAAATCAGATGTACATAAAGTTACTTGTTTTTACTGGATTTTTTTTAACCTTTGTCACTGTAGTTCGTCCAGATACACCAGAAAATATTTCCTGTGTTTATTTCTATGATGTTAACCTTACCTGTACCTGGAATGCAGGAAGAGAAACAAGTTTTACAACAAAGTATACTCTTTACCGAAAACTGTAAGTACCAGATATACAGGGCACTGGGTTGCTGGGGTGTGGCAACCAGTTCTCTTCCTGTCTCATTCTGACTTCTGTTCAAAGAAAACTTTAAATCATCATGGAGTCTTGGCATTTCTCGGTAATTTAAATTGGTTAATTCAGGTTAGTGTGCTGTATAAAGGAAATAAACATTTTCAACCAATATTCAGTAGAGAAATACTTATATCAGAGCTGATATTCCCTTGTTCTTTGAAGTAACATTACTAATAAGATTGAAAGTTGAGTGACCATACGCACAAATGGTGAATGGAGGCATTTTATGGGAGAGTTTCCCAGAAACTTTCTATGTAATGAACTAACTAATTGTGAGGGCGTAAAAAATACTGCTTCCTCATCTGCTTTAAAAAATTCCCGTCAAAATTCATTAAGCCACTGCTTTACTGCTGTATTTTGCTTGGCTCCAGTAACATTTAACCTAGTGACCCTTGGAATCATAAGGTTTCAGTCAAAAAATCCAGAGTTGTTCTTTTGGGTTGCTTGGGGATTTCTGTTTACAAATACAAATTATGTGGTCTCATGCTTTCCAGTGTAGAAGCACAGATACTTGGTTCTTTCAATTTCAGTTACACTTTAAATGTTGGTTAGGAGCTTGCTTTTTCATAAGTGACTGTGAAAATAGTGAAATCAGTGTTGTTCCAAGGCAGATCTCAGATAGGATTTTAAAGGTGATAGTACAGATTTGTCCCAGATGTACTTGTCAATCTGTCCTTTATAGTCCTGCTTCTAGTAGTGGTCTTTTTCTGCCTAACCAAGATTCCAGGTAATATTGTTTCATGAAAAGATTTCTATAATATCCTAAGGTTATTCTTGAGAATGGGAAGGAATTCAGACTCTGGAGGGTACTTTTTCATATTGTACTAGTGTATACTATCTTTGTAATTTAAATTATACGGTAGGAAAATCTTTTTAGTTTTATCTTCATTTTAGCTTTGACATTTTAGACTTCCATCTTTTTAATGTGGAACTTTACTACTTCTAGTGTTTCTATATTTTATAATGTAGCTGCATTTGTGAAGCCAGAAGTTAAAACAACCATTGAAAGCGCATTGCAGTATTATTCCTTCCTGTATAAGCACAGACTTTTTATTAACCAAAAAGTGAATTGGATTGCAAAACTGTTTCCAGCCAAGTATAAACCAAGTTTTTATCCAGGTATCTCCCTAGCTGAGTTTAGCATGTAGCTACAAAAGCACTTGTACAAGGCGGTAGGGAAACTAGGAAAGGGTATTCGTTTGCACAGACATGTCATCTAAAAATCTTCACTGGTAAAAAAGTCTTGCAACCTCAAAGATATATAAATAATAGCCTAACAATTTGTTGAATTATTCTAAGAAAGTCCTCTAGTTTCTAACTGCTTTCATTTTTCTCTTTTTTAGGACATCTTTTCCAGATACAGTCAGCTCCTGCCAGACTACAACAGAGTCATGTTCATTTTTTTATCCTGACAATGTTTATAGTAATGATTTTTGTTTTCAAGTAGAAGCTAAAAATGTTTTGGGTGCATCCTTAACAGAGTGTGTCCCTATACCTTTGCAAAAAATAGGTAATTTAAAAAGAATCAATAAAGATTTAATTTATGATCTTTTCATGTAAAATTCTTCCGACTGGTTGGTGTTAACAGCAGTAATTTTCAGCAGTTTCTTGATCTTACTGTGAGGTGGTGAGAAATGACAGCGTGTTGTTTTCAAACTAGGCAACATCTAACTGCAACAATATTTCTTTAAGCTAATATCTGACATATCCATTATAAATGACTAAGTTTTTAATTATTGAGAAGTAAAGGCCATATATTAAAACTTTTTGTCAACCCAATTGGTACTCAGACACTACTTAAATATTCTGAGTGGTATCAAGTATCAGTGCAACACCTGGCTGCAATGGATTGTGATATTATAATTTCTCAAGGGCCACCCATCATATGCTCTGCTAGTCCACATTCTGGTTAGGAATGTTAAAAAACCCCCACCTGTTCTATGTGCAGTAATAATTGCACATAGAACAAAATTGCACACAGGAGCAATAATATTTTGTCTACCTCTTCTCCCTCTGTCCTGTGCTTCTCCTGTGTTCATTTTGGTGGTGTATTTAAGCAGTAACCCTTATAATGGAATACTTTTTGCTGCAGCACTCATCATCAGTCACATCCTTTATTCTTGTATTCACATCTACTGTGACTCTTCATTACTTTCCACACGCTCTATGCCAGACATGTCTTTTCTCATTGCTAGTCGACTCTTTTCCCATTGTCTCCTTTACGCTTCTCTCCCCCTCAGATAATTCCCAGCTGAATTCTTTCCTCGTCTGCAGTTCAGTCTTGTCTTTGGCATACCAGCTCTGCTTCATTTGTGTTCTCTGCTGTCTCTGGGTAATATTATTCAGTGCTGATACAAATGAAAGATGTGTGCACATCTGAGAGCAGGTTTGTGAGGAGAACCACAGCATCCTAGAAAGGCTTGGGTGGGCAGGAACACCTTCCACTAGACCATATTGTTCAAAATGCCATGTAATTAAATCAGTTGTGTGTGCAATTTCTCTTACAGATCATTTCCCTTATGTAGAATTATATCTACAAAATAAACCATCATATGAATACTCTGATAGGATGTGTGTTACTGGGATAAGGATTTAACTTCTTGGAACACATACAGACAGAGAAATTCTGAACTTTTATAGAAGTATTTTCTTCTCTTAATGTTTTTGTTTCTTCATTCTAGAGAAATTTGCCCCTCCTGAAATACTTTCAATTAAAAAAATCCCTGGTATAAAGCAGTTACTTACAGTAACCTGGAAGATGCCTGAGAAGATTATCCCTTTAAAACATATAATTTGCCAGGTTCAATACAGAAACTTGTATTCAAACTTTACCGTAAGTTGTGTCATTTTACTTTTGCATGGCAGTTTCTTTGTGACTAACTTCTTAATATCGTAAGAATTTAAGTAGAAAAAAGGCAACAAGTTGTTTAAAATAATGATAATAACCTTGTTTTTTAGTGGAATGTTACCAGGGGTGCATGATCTTAAGAACACGGTTTGGTTTTCTAGGGTTAATTGTTCTTTTTCTTTTAGTCATTATCTGTTTTGGTACATATTGTGCTTCTTAGAATTACTCTGTGGAAGGATGAGGGATGACCTTAGGCCAAGGGATTACACATGCAGTCAGAACAATATTTTGTTTTTCCCTTGCATTCTGGTGTTGAAAACAGCACTCACTCAGAACCACAGTATTTGAATCTGATTAATATGGAATGATGTTAAATTTATTTTAAAGTGAATGAAAATATAAATTTTGCAAGATGAAAATAAAGGAAGTTCTTTTCATAGTTTGTCTTTCTGACGCTTAAATGGAATGGTCGTAAAAACCCCCAGTATTTGCATATTTCAGATTATCTGTTCCTATGGTCTTCATGTGGAAGGGATTGTATTTGTAGTTTTACTGTTTCTTCTTCCAAATTAAAGAACTGGCCAAGTTTCTTGGATTGTTGTTTAAATTCATTGAACTGAGATGTCTTCCTTGATCTTACTGTTTTACACACCACATATGTAATTTTGGGAAAGAAAAATTCATCAAAGTAGTCATTGGAGCTTTAAAAACATTTCTAATATTAAAGCTGTTTCTTACTAGTGTCCTTCTCATATTTTCAAGCATTGTTACTGTAAATATGATGCACTACTTCTTGGACTCAGGATGATTGGATGGGCAGGATGGCTGCCAGGATGCCCAGGTCCAGCTGGGGTATTAGAAATGTAACTAATGATTGTTTACAAGACCTTATGTCTTTATCTCTTTGAAGCCAAGGCACTGGTGTCCTTGTGACACTTACATTCTATGAGATCCTTATGTTGTCAACATTTGGAAAGAACCTCATAGTCCTTGGAGGGCTACAGCTTTATTGTGTATTTTGTCTAGTTTTCAGCACCTGCATTAGAAATCACCTGTCTGGTTTTTTTTGCTATCAAATACAGCCTATGTCCATTTGCTTCCTCAGCTCACACCTGCATTTTCACGCAGACATTTCAGAAGAAACAGGAGCTATCCATGACTAGTAAAGACATAGGAGCTGTTTTTGTCAGCACATACATGCAAAAAACCCCCACAAACAACCCTAAAACCAATCCCCAAAAAAACCTAGCTAAAAAATATTTGCACAAATGACAAATATCTTCTTGGCCTTTCAAGTTACCTGACCAAACCAGTCTAAATAGTTTGGTGTGAACTGTTTTTACTGAGTGAAAGACATGTGTCATGTTTTTGTACTTGCATATACTAAATTTCTAAGTTTCTGATTTTAATGCAATATTGTTAACAGCCTTTTGGCAAATAATTAAAACGTAGTATGATGTGTCTCCAGTTCTGTGTCAGGTTCTGCCAGAGGCTGATAGTAGTTTTGGAGCCTTTTTAATTTTAGATTTGTTGCAGAATCTGTCACCTACAGTGGTTTGGAGACCCCTGAATTCACTTTCGTAGAAGCAGGTATTTTTTGACAGTGAGTTTCTTGAGATCAGAACAGACTAAAATATTCAGTTACATTAGGCAGTGCATTTCCCATTATGGTGTTCATATGAGTGGATGTCTGCATTTGTTGTTGTTGTTGTAGTACAGTCTGCATTGTTATAGACTGATTCACTTTTCATTGGAGGGTTCAACTGATGGAAGCCAAGAATTTCTTTACTGTGTTTTAGCCCTGTTGTGGGTGTTGAAGTGAGTGAGGTTCCTTTTAAGACAAGGAAATGACTCTCATTGTCATTACATATATTACAACTATACCACATAATTTATTTCTTACACTCCCATCTTCCTTCACCACTAACAGGCTTCATCTTATTTTTTACCTCTTGGTACCAGAATTTTTTGTCTTTTCATTTCCCTTTTCATTTTAATCCTATGCTGATAATGTTTGGGCCAGCCCACAGCTACACTGTTCTATGGCTAACAGCTAGAAGGCCTTGTAACTCGGAAGAGATGAACAAGACAGGAAACAAGTACCCAGCTGACTCACAAACTGTGAGGGATCACTGGGGGAATCACTGCTTCCCCCGGGATGCTGCTGTGGGACATCATTGTAGTAATGGCTTTAGCAATAAGCACTTGCTTCCCACCAGTGGGAACTGCATTCCTCTAGCAGCTTCTGTGCACAGCCGCTCTAGAATCACATGTGAGCTGCACGCGGTTCGAGCCACAGGTCAGTCAGTAGAGACATAGTTTAGGATCAAGTTTTTCAAACCCTGGAGTTTTACAGGAGGAACAAAGGTGCTATGCAGAAGAACGAAGTATAAAACAAGCAGTCTTGAGTTTCAGAGGAGTGAGGTGCATACACTAAAACTACATTTTCTGTGTTTTTTTAAGAAAATGAGTCATATATCTGCTCTAAATTTTATATCAAATAATTTATATCAACTCATTTTTGTTCCTGTTCCTATTTCCAGGAATTTGTCAATGTCTCAATGATTTCTAAGAAGAATATAGGATCATGTAATCTCACAGGTCTGTGGGACTCCACAGACTATTCTGTTGCCATTCGGTGTGTCAATAATGAGTCAGCATTTTGGAGTGGATGGAGTGGAGAGAAAAACGAAAGCACAGAAGAAAGTGGTAAGCTGCCCACCTGTGGAAGTTTTCTTCCGTTATACTTGGAGCATTAGGATTTAGTAGGGAAAAACTGTGTTACAGTGTATTATCCTCTGTTGAATTTAGAATCCTGTTGCTTAAACAGAACATGTGTATTTTGTTTAAAGATAGAAGAGGAAAACTGAAAGACAACAGCAAGTATTGGAGGAGATTTAAAAAGTGATTCAAACAACATAGGACTAAGGAAGAAAACAGATGAGTAGACACTGAAGAGAGGGAAAATTAAGAATATAGATGAAGATTGAACAATGCAAAGTAAGATAGTAGCAGAAAAGTAATGCAGCATGTGTGTTCAAGGAAATGAATTATAAGTAGTGCCCGCAGCTGGGCAGGGGAGGTCTGACTTCTTTCACGGACCGGAACCAAGAGAGTTCCCCTAGAAGTTTTCTGCTTTTTAACTCTCTGTGTTCTCAGAGGTAGTCTATGTCTTCAGTAGCCACACCAGGTGCTAATATTCAAATCTGACTACTGATTATTTTTGACTACAGCTTCCCAAAAAACTCACTTCCTTCTCAACCTAAGACAGTAGAGAAATCAAAATGCCAGTTTTAAAACAAGACTAGAAAATCTCTTCTGGGAGACTCTAGAATTGAACAAATAAAAGCGAGCAGTAGGAAAATTATGGAAAGAAAAAAAGAAGTACCTAATTAGGGAAAAAAAGGCATAGCATTACAGAAGATAATACTTTTAGTAAGTTTCTCTTAGACTCTATGTTTGAAACCTTTTGATTGTTTTCACCATATTAGAGAAAACTTTTGATTGTTTTCACCATATTAAAACTGTCTTTTTAATATAGCAACAAATTGCAAGTATTTTCTTTCTTTTTTTTGTCTTTAAACAGCTCCTTCAGGAAAAGTGGATTTGTGGAGAGTAATTGAGTCTTCACGCTCCTCTAGAAATAGATCTGTACATCTTATGTGGAAGGTATATACGTTTTTTTGTGAATTGGTAATCATGTTTATGTCCTGTAGCAGATGTTGTATTTACATATTTCAGTGTTGTAGGACATATAACTGCCAGAGGCATTTGATGTTATCAGAAAAAAAAAAAGCTCACTGAACTAAATTAGAATTGAAAAGGCTTTTGTTTACTGAATGGTAGATGAATGGAGTTTTGTAATCTGTGTGGAAAGGGAGCGTTTAATTGTGTTCAGATCACTGGAAAATCTCATTGAAAGTCCTTAAACTGCATTTAAATAATCCAGTTTACTAAAGCTGTGTTTAAATTCACTTTAATCTTCCAGTAAAGTGTCCAAATCTCACCATTTGACTTTTGAAATCCATCGAGGAAATTATCGTGGCTGTCTGTCCTGAAGAAAATACCTTGCTTTTCTAAATACAGTATAATAGTTTTGTAATTTGATCTTTAATACAGCATGTATTTTTGCTTGTGCAGATAACACTGTGAAATACTTACTACTGTGTATTTTTTTAATAGCCGTTAAAAAGCTTTCTGCCTTCTGGGAGAATTCTAGGCTACAAAATACGGTATTTTCCAGAAAACAAGGCTGCACAAAAAAGGACAAACGACTCTACTGAACAGAAAATGACCTTACTTTTAAATGAAGAGGCACATATAATATCTGTCACTGCTTATAACTCTGCTGGAGAGTCTCCTGAAGCTATTTTGAGGATTCCATCCCCTGATGAAAAATGTAAGATTTCTCAATGTCATATTTTTGTCATTAATGAAAAAGTGATTTTCATTATATCTGTTTAAGTTCTGATAGTGGAAGCAAAATTGTGCTAAGGACTTCTGTCATATGTATCTATCTGTATCTTGTAATATTTTGCCATCATGTATCCTATTTCTGTTATAGACAATTATTGTTGGGGGTTTTGTTTTGAGATACAGTTGTTAGGATATGAATACTTTGTGATGTCTTAGTTGTCTAATTGAATTTCTTTTGTATTACTTTTTGAGGATTTTTTTGGTTGGTTTAGGTTTTTTCCTAACTTTGCACATCCCAGATAAGTTTATGGAATGCTACCCAATTCTTTAGGATCCCTTTGTTGGCTCAGAGGATTGGTTACCACGGGGCACTATTGCAGAGTATTCAACAACATCATTCAAAGATATGATAAACAGAAGTCTCTAACGTATGTTAGTGGAAGCAGGGAGAGAAGCCTTGTGTTCATTGTCATTTCATATGTATTCCCAGAGTACCCTCCCAACCACTGCCAGCATTAGGAAGCTGGCCTGATCTAGCACAAGATCAGGCTACTCTTTGGCTCTTACGTTTAACTCTGATACTGCTTTGAGCCTTGTGTTGCAATATCCTGTTGCCAGCCATGATCTGACAGAGAGGTTGTATTTGACACACTTGAACCCCTTCTAAGACAAGTTGTTCATGATGTAAGTGCCAGTGTTCCCCTGGAACGGCTCAATCAAATTCCATTTCTAATCAGAAAACTGGATATGTAGATTTAATGTAATTTTGTCCTAGAGGTTACTGACTACCTCCCTATCCACTTTTGCATCCCACCACAAAGGTTTTCCTGATTTTTCCACACTGTGATGTGCTTTCCCCCCCACCAGATTAATCTCTTTTTTATTCTGCTTCATCATGTCTTTTTTGCCTCTGCTTTGCCAAGCTGGGTTTTCACTTAGACTTTCATTGCCTCTATTCTGCAGGCTGATGCAGAATTGCTTCAGTGTCATTCTTGACCTTGCTTGACTTGCTTTCCTATTCTATTGCCTTTGTCATCTCAATCAAAATTACTTACAAGCTACCTGCAGAATTGGTAGTAGTTTGGTTTATAAAGTTTTGCATACTGCAAAATTTGGATTCTGAAAGAGAGACTGGTTCTTGAATTCTGTATGTGTTTTTCAACCTTTTTTGAAGACAGAATGGTTGATATTTTCTCTTAAATTTTTAGCCTCTCAGATGATTGAAAAAGTGGTGACCTCTACAACAAATGAAGAACTGGTGGTGCAGTGGATAACCTCTGAACCAGAAACAACCAAATATGTGGTTGAGTGGTATGAGGAACTGGAGATGGACCCTTTTGGTAGATCATGGCAATATGTATCAAATTCTACAAAATGGAACAGTAACAAAAGTATGT
The DNA here is from genome assembly GCF_017590135.1 of Pyrgilauda ruficollis. NCBI lineage: Eukaryota > Metazoa > Chordata > Aves > Passeriformes > Passeridae > Pyrgilauda > Pyrgilauda ruficollis. The sequence goes on along the minus strand of NW_024523822.1, from coordinate 5,576,230 downwards.
TTATCAGTTACAGCTGTAACAATGTACAGATGTACATGTGCTTATAGGTAGATTGGAAAGAATAAACAAGGAATGAACTCATTCAGCTTTCCTCAGACAGTTTTAAAATGTAACAGTATTATTATTACATGCTTTACTGAAATCTCCACCGCTAATGTAATAGCATTTTTTAGTCTTACAAATTTTCATGCAACATGCAAGGTAGTGCTTGCTCTCATATAAGATTAGACTACAGATTTTGTGTTAAAGCAGTTCTGTGGCTTGAACTTACGCCAGTAGGGAGGCCTGTGACTGATGTGACTGTTGTATGGCTAACATTTCTTCTGTCAGGGAAATCTAGAACTAAAACAGAAGAGTGAATATGGGAAAAGCTCCTTCATGTGTTTTAGAGAGAGAATGTCATAGTCCTCCACAGGCTGCAGGAGGACGGCCTGCTTCGCCATGATCTTCACTACAGGTTGCAAAGGAATCTTTACATTCCCTGTTCCAGCATAGGTTCCCACCTATGGGAGACAGTCCTTACTGAACTTCTCTGACATGGGCCCTTCCCACTGGCTGCAGTTACTCACAAACTGCTCCAGTATGACTCCCCTGTGAGGTGGCATTCTCCTTCAGGCATCACCTGCTTCAGTGTGGAATCCTCCACTGGCTCCGTTGTGGACTCAGTCACACATCACACCCCCTTCTTTCTTCTTCCCCCACTTTATATAGTTAGCATGATGTCACATGGTCTGGAATATCCCTTTGCTCAGCTGGGGTCACTTGTCCTGGCTGTGTGTCCTCCCAACCTCCCAGGCACCCCCAGTCCCCTCACCACTACGGCAGTAGGAGAAGCAGAAAAGGCCTTGGCTCTGTGTGAGCTCTGCTCAGCAATAACAAAAAAATCTCTGTATTGTCAGCCCTGTGTTCAGCACAAATCCAAGGCACAGCCCCATGCCAGTCACTGGGAAGAAAAGTAACTCTACCCTAGCTAAAACCAGCTGGGGTAATGTATATATAATGGCCATTGCAATAGGTGTAAAGGACTGAAAGAGCGAGCAGCAGAAAGCTGATATAATGCAAGGATCTGTTGATAACCATTATTCTTGCTAAGCAAGCTGTAGAGCTTGAGAGGAATGATCTAGGAATCCCTTTACACTGGTTTCATTCCAGGGGATGTAAAGCCACAGGCGTGTCCTCTCAGAGTTGATGGGAGTTGTTGCAAGTAGTGGATGCACCTGGTTGATTACTTGGCTCCTGGATTGTTCAGAGTTCAAAACTTCATTTCCAGAAGCTGGAACTATGTCTTGAAACATAAAATTCTGCTGGAGAGATCTCACTTGCGACAATTGTACCCTTGAGTCAGACTGGTCAGAAGATCTGCAGTTGGCATGACTAGAACATCAGTGTAGAAATAAGAATGATAGAATATTCTGTGTTGTAAGTGGCCCAGAAGAATCTCTGAAGTCCACCTTCTGGCCCTGCACAGGAGATCCCAAAAATTACACTATGTGTCCGAGAGCATTGTCCAAACCCTTCTTGAACTTCACCAGGCTGGTGCTGTGACCACTTCCCTGAGGAGCCTGTTCCAGTGCCAAGTCACCCTCTGGGTGAAGGCCCTTTTCCTAATATCCAGCCTAAGCCTCCCTGACACAGTTACTTGCCATTCCTTCAGGTCCTGAAGGGGGGACTCCCACTGCTTTATAATCTGATGCATGAGACAAAGTTGTCTCCTGCAAATCAGTAAACATAAAGATATGTGAAATTAAAAATGCTATCTTTCAGTGTAATTTTATACTGGTTATTTGAAAATAAAGGCTTCCCCTAAAACCACAGAGGGTTTAGAGATAAGTGGATTCATATAGAGAAATTGTATGCTGATGTATGATGATGCTGAAGTATAATTACCCATTGAAACTATTTCTAGTGAAAAATGAGCCAGAAACCATGTGCTCTTACAAATACTACTGTGAAAAAAATGTGTTAAAGCTAGTAATGAGCATTCAAATCAATAATTGCGTACTGTGTTTGCTGGAGAGTTGAAGCAAATAGTCAGTAACACTATATTTAAAATTCCCTTGTGATTTAGTCTATTTTCATTGTATTAATATCACATAAAGATTGTGTGTAAATATTCTTTTCTTTCCTTTATAGAAAACTTTAAACCATTTGTATGCTATAACATCTTGGTATATCCTCTTCATGGAAGTAATGTAGCGGCTCCATCTTACACGCAAATCTATGCTGAAGAAAAAAGTAGGTATTTTAGAGTAATCATGTTGTGAAATGTGAGTTGTAGTCTGTTTCTCAGGATGTATTATCTTTGAGTGATTTGGTACTATTGTTATTTGAAAAAGAGATTAAGGTGGTGGAAAAACCCCCAGGTTTCAGGGTTCCTGATTTCTGTTTTGTTCAGCGACAGAATTTGTCTATAAGAAAGTATTCATCTTGTGATACAGGTACATTGCTGCTTGCACCCACTAATTTTTTGTGAAGTTTACATATTGTATACAAAACATTTGGCAAGAGTGTAGCTACGGACATGAAAGACTTTTTTTGACTAGCTATCTCTTCAATGTTTAAAAGCTCATTTATATATAATTATACTTGATTTAATGCTTGATTACATTTGTCTGTCTTAATATATGAGGAAATTCTACTCATAAAATAAAATGGCTGGTTGGAAAAGGCTACTTTTTTTTAGATTTTATAATGTAATAAAATATTTGCAGTGTTGCACATAAAAACTGGTAAGAAGACATGGCATTTATAATTGGATAGAAACTTTGGATGAAGTAGTGTTTTGCAGGGGAAGGGGTAAAGTTTCTTTATTTGTAGAAGTTTATTGTGAATTCAGTGATTTATACAACCAACTATAAGAATGTAGTTTACCACTAATGTTAAGATTCCATGTGAAAATGTTGATTGGTGTGTGTGTCTATGCAAATGTGCAATGCAGACATAGTACAGTGCACCACTAAAGAGCATTAATTACTGGGGGGAGACAATGGAGTATTTTATGTTTAAGTAATAATTACTAGCACAGTCAGAACTGTGTTTTGAGTACTTTCCTGTTTATAGGTAGCTGTGACAACACTCAAGGTTGTTAGGGAGTGGGAAGGAAGTTTTAAAACTGCAACACAGGGAACTTTTTCTTCAAAAAGTCTCCACAAAGTTATGAGCAATGCATGTGAGATGTTGTTGTGTAAGCAGAAATTTGTTTAGTGTGATGGGCAAGGCTGAGGATGCTGGGGGTGCAGGAGATGCCACTCGAATCCCAGCTCAGCCAGAGACCTTCTGTAAAGGCAGTGGCCTTGCACCTGAGTCTCTGCCAGGAGTGCACAAAGGATAATTTTCCTCTTGATCTCTCCCTGATGTTGTAACAATAAAGCCTTTTAATGATCTCTAAGTATTTGAATACAGTAACACCTAAAACTATGTAAATGTTTAGATGAGGGGAAGTTTTATCAGAAGAATTCCTACATTAAAGAGAGTGAGAAAAGTTAAGGACTGTGTCAGAGCACTGTTTACATATTTTCTCATGCATATGTTTCCTCTAATGTTACTGATATGTGTAAAATAACAGAGGCAGGTAACACTATTGACTGTTTTACTACTTTTGCTGTTTCATAATGCTTCTCTGTAGAGCCATCAGAAGGACCTGTGGCTGATACAGTCATTCTGGGGAAAAATGAAGTTACAGTAAAGTGGAATGAGATTTCAAAGGCTAAAAGAAATGGATTTATCACTAACTATACAATATTTTATAAACCTGAAGATGGAAAAGAATTGAGTAAGTACACATTAAACAACAGTACTTCCAACAGGGTTATGAAGTTTTCAATCTCTCTTCCATCTTGATGCACCTTCAAAGTAAATGAAAAAAGTCATGACAGGAGTAAAGGAGCTAAAATATATTGGAGAATCATAGATTCTGTGTAAAGTCGTAGATCATGAGGGTTCAGTGAATTTATAAGTTTCATGAATGTCCTTGGAAGGATATGCCTTCAGCTTCTGGAAAAGTATGGTGGAAATTTACTGCTAAAGTATTTTTACTGTCAATTTTATATTAAAAGCAGATTTGGAAATAACAGTAAAATAAACTGCCAAGGAATAGTTTCTGTGTACATCATTTTAGATTAGTTTCTTCAGATGTGTTTCATTTTCTATGCTTGCCATTGCTTTTCTGGTCTGGAGGCTGATAGCATAAATTTGAGCATACTCCTACTCTCTACCTCAGGAATAGTGTCCATACAATCTGGCAGTGTAATGGTATCTGTTCAAAACTCCTTCAGTTTAAATCTCAGCAGAAGCTTTCATGAAAAGTGTTTGAGTGACCTACACTTTTCTTCCTATATAGTTTATGAAAAAAGCTGTTAGATCATTCAGTGCTTCAGAATTGGGTTTTTTCCTCCCTTTTTTAGGCGTCATTGTTATCAGGCACCTAACACAATCTCTTTTGCAGTTTTCAGACTTACAAATCTTGTGATGCTTGCTTCTTATGGGTATGCAGTTCAGACCAGGGCAATTGCTGGTGATTTTTAAATGTGAAAGAGAAAGCTAATTATTTCTGGGAGACTTAGTCATCTGCATGCAATTTTTCCTCTTGTATTGGTTTCTGAGTAATTTAATGATGACTGCTTTGTGCAGGGTTATCTGTGAGACATGGAGCCTCATGTTACAGAGCTGTATTTATCCATATTACTTGTAAGGTAAAGCAGGATGTGTCCCTTTTAGGACTTCAGATTATTTTCTTTAGAAAATTAGTCATAAATACCAACACAAAGGAGGTAAATGGCAAAACATGCTGTACTGATATTTTTTGGGGCTTCTCAGATGTCATGTGTTTTTGATAATAGTAGGACGTGGGGGTGTGTGCCAAGGCGACTTCACTAATGGCCTTCTAGCACTAGAACTTCACTTTCCCACCCTTGACTTAAGAGAAACTCAATTTATTTTAACTTGGGACATATTGCAGCATAACTATTTCCTGGGTGTTTCTTGATAGAACTGACTGAGGAAATGAGTCGCCATTGACTTTATGCACTGGAAAATGTTTTAGTGACTGTAATTTCTTATGTGAAGATGCATTTGGTACTGTTGCTAGGATTTTTTATGCCCTGCTTAAAAAAATTGTGATGCACATTACATTAATTTCAATACTGGAGAATGTATTGGAAACAGAGTTCTATTCATAAAGCATTTTGAAACTTGGAAAAAAAATTTCTTTTGATATTGACTTTCCTTTGACTTTATTGGGGTGGTATCCCAGTGCTGATAGATGACATTCTTTTGGATGATCAGTGTCTAACTGCATGTAGTAGAAATGTAGTTGAATTTCACAAGCTACAGAAATTATTTTAAGTTCTCCATTTCTGAGTCAGCTATTTTGAGGAAATAAAGTTCTCAAAATACTGTTTTCAGTGGTAATCTGCAGGAGAACATAGTTCACCTATCTTTCATATTAGCAAAAATATTTTTATTTACTTTTAAAAGTAAATACATAATGCTTCAGATTTTTGCCTCAAACTTTTACGTAGTATTGATAAATATTGTTCAGTAATTTAAAGGACTGGTAAGGTTGCTTTGTATTTCAAGTTACCTTTAAAATAGTTTGTGATCTGTTATTGTAGAGGTTGCTAAATAAGTGTACAGTTCCCTGATACAACGTTACTTTTGTGTGTTTACATAAATCTTCTCCTAAAAAGATGAAACCGTGAACTCTGATGTTCTGCAGTACAGACTGAAGTCCTTACAGGCTAATACACAATATACTGTTCAGATCATGGCAAGCAACAAAGCTGGTGGAACCACTGGAGAGCCAAAAACCTTCAAGACTTTAAAACTGGGTAAGTAATAATCCAGGTTACTTATTACTGTTTTAAAAAATGTGCTTGGAAGTAAGAAATATAGGACATTGATGTCTAGGCATTTGTTAATTTCTATTTGTTTTTTAAGTAGTGTTAAACTAAACAAGGAAGAATTGTCAATAGTAGTTGAATTTAACTTAATTTCACTGACAATCTCACAGACTAAAAAACCCTCAGAATCAGAAGTCAGCCCCAAAAATCTTTATTTCTTTGTCAGTAAAGCAGTGGAATACTTTGGTTGTTTGTGAAAGCAGCAGTGTGTATGCTATCAGCTATGGGATGGGATGCCTAACAGTTCACTAGAAAGTAGACTTTTCCATCTGAGATTTACAATAGCCACACATTGTGTTGCACCTGCTCTGGTATATAAGCTTAACTGGTGAACAAGTGCAGAGGTTGTGGCCAGTGAGTGTGTAGGGAAATACCTTTTCCTATCTTTTACTATTTGTTTTAGCCAGATTTGACAAGGTATAATGGCAACAGATCAGAAGCTCAGACATTTCCTCATTTCAACTTCAGGAAGAATGTTCTCAGTATATCCCTAAATGCCTCTGGTACTCTGGTACTTGGAAACTGGCTCAGAAATCTGGGCAGCGTTTCAGCCAGAGTAACTGTATTTTTTTTTTTGGTATGTGTTTTAAAATCTATCTCTTGCACTCAATTTTCTGTTTATCTTTTTGTAACTGGTAGACGTGGCACGGATCAGCAGATTTAGGTGAGCATAAAGTAACAGGTAACCAAGAGGTGGTAGAGCCTTCTTCCTAGGTTGCTTTAAAATGTTGGCATGGTATGATGACCCTAAGCAGCCTCATCTAGGTTTGAAGTTGCATGAAGTGATTGCTACAGATATCCCCTCCAATCTAAATTACTGTGTGATTCTGTTAAATAAAGGAAATTTTAAAATGTGATAAATCTGTTCCTGAAAGATCCTGAAAAGTCTCATCATGGCCTGGTTTTCTGGCTCAGTAACTGTGGCTTGTTGGATTCCAAATACTCATTTGACACGTCATAGAATGGCTATCCTACACTATTCTGAGTAGTTTTGGCTAGTTTTGACAGAGCTCTTTAGAATTCTGCTAATTAAGTGACTTGGATATTAAAAATTAGTTGTCTTAAGGGAATACCTGAGGAAATGACAATGTGGACTAATTAGTGTTTTGGTTTTTATTTCTTTGTTTTTTCTAAAGATAAAGAAGATATCTTTTTTATTGCTATACCCGTTGAGATAAGCATTTTGTGTCTGATAGGCCTTTGGATAACGTGCGTTTTGAAAAAACACACGTGAGTATATCTCCTACTGTCTAAAACTGAATGCAACCATTTTAAACTAACCTGTAAAGTGGGAATTTTTATTTGTTTTGTAAATACCTTTCTCGTGTTCAAAACTAATGTCTAAATAGAAAACAAGCAATTGAAGTAACAAGTAAGTAAGTGTACAGGTTATATTTTGACTGCAGTTTATGTGCCGTAGTCCAAAAATAAGTATTAATTTTAGAAAGTTTAGTAAATTGAAACAAAATATATGAGAGAAACAGATTTACATACCGCCTACATCAGTTTATGTAAAATGCTACATACATGCCATTTGCAGTTCCATGGTCATTTAAGCGAGGGGAGCAAACTTAAAGTCAGTTTCTGAAAAATTAATAATGCTAGGAAATAAAGCTTTCTAGACACTTCTAATGTGCTAGGATGGCACTAGGACATATTTCACACAGCCCATATTGCTTATCTTACCTATAACTGTGACTCTTACTAGCTTGTGATGCCTCCCTTGAGCTGCAAAGGAGTAAGGGAAAAACCTAGAAATTACATTCTGTGAAAACATTTGGATGCTTGATCCTTGAGTCTGGATCCGTATCTGCACATGATTCATAATCCTTTCATCTGCTGTCACGGATGTCCCCTGACAGGTTTTAAATTTTTTTCTCTGAGCATGGGGATCCAGTAACATTCCAAAGATGACTGTGAGGGTTTTTTTTAAGGTTTTAAAATATTTTCACAAGAAAAGTGACTGAATTGTTCGGCTCATGAGAAGGTTAAGAATCTGAACTATTTTGGGGCATTCTAAGCTATTGGAATAAATACTGTTGTCAAGTGAAGAAGCATCAGGTAATAAGTACAACTGAAGCAATAATTTCCATCCCTTTTACATCTTCATCTGTGTTGAGTATACTGAATTTTTACAATAGTAAAAACTATTGTTTTTTTTCTGAAGAATACTTTGAGATGCAGTAGAGTGTTTATATTCTTGCGTAGATAAAATTGCCGTGTGAAAAGTCAATGTAAGGACTGGTTTTCATTCCCTTGCCTCTGTACCCTGTGTCAATGAGTGATTAAATGAGTGAGCATCATTTATCTCCTGTTAATTTAGAAACTCAGTGTAGCTCTAATGTGGTGTAGTGCTAGGGTCACTTTCCTTGAACAAAGGTCTCCTGAGGTGGATTTTCACTGAAGAATCACCCTGAAAAATGATCACAACATAATTTGTGTACTGTCTTATTTTGGCATGCTCTTATTTCATATACTATTTAATTGAGTAATATAATATAATAAAACATAATATATTATATAATATAAAATAGCTTTTCTGCAATGTCTCTGTAACCCAAGAGATCTTGTTGAGATCTTTTGTAATAAAAATCAGTTTTTGGGAAAACTGATTTTTTTTTATTGAAAAGCATTGTGTTGATATAGAAAACACTTCCTTTCTGAAAGTTTGATACTTTAGCAGTATTTGGAATTTCTGGTGATTTGTTAATTTTTAATAATATATTACTTTTATAATTTGGCTAAAATTCCATTCTCATTTATAGGTTCAAAAAGGTTTGCTGGCCTGATATACCAAATCCTGAAGAAAGCCTTGCAGTGGAATGGCCTCCTGCTTCATCTGTGGTAATAGTTAGAATTTTATGCATTAAAGAAGGGAGAGAATGGAGAGAAAATAAATCCTTTTCTGGCAGTCATTTTATTAATCAAAACCCCCCCTTAACTGAGTTTAATTCTTCTTCTTAAGTACCACAAAATGCTCTTTGTAGTGTTCTGATATAATAGGAAAGATGCATCTTCATAAAGTATATTAATCTAATTCTTTTAGAATATTGGGAAATAATTTTTTGAAGTGACAAAGTGGTTGGTGGATATGCTTCATTTAATGAAGTAAATTAAATTTGCACAGGCTATTGAGTCTATTAAATCATGTTTCCACATCTGCATACCTTCTCTCTTCTCCACAAAAAATGTATTGCAACATATAGTAAGATTTGGTATATGGTTGTACTAACAGTTCTGTCTTTTTATTTTTTTAATATTTATTCCTTATTAAAGTTTTGATGTTTATTTGAATGGAGTGAAGTTGACCAGGTCTGCATAGAAAGTGTAATTTGTGGATAATGGGATTTAAGCTTTTTTCTCAAAAATGTCTGGTTAGACAAGAAAAGATGGGCACAATCCAAACCTGATGGTGAGCCTTCAGTGAAACTCATTATTTCATTAGGTACAGAAAACCTAATACGAAAGTGTTTAGCAAATGGACAGAATAACGTTGTCTTTTTTAGTACTCATTCAAATGTAACTGCATCCCATCTGAAAAGCACGTGAACTCATTACTGGTGCAAGTCTGAAATTATGAGTTAAACAGAGCTCAAATAGCAATAATTTATTTATTAAAAAATGAACTGATACCTTATCTATCCCTTTATAACTCTCCAATTGATCTCTTTGTATTGACAGAATGATTCATTTTTGAAGAGAATGTCATCTCAGACTAAAACTGTAGGCTTTGAAGACATAAATGTTTTGGAATATTGTTTTCCTGAAGAAAGTCAGGAAGGATCACTACTAATAAATTATGAAAACCGTGTTTCTGAATGTACTGATATTAATACAAAAGGCGTAACTAACAGAGATGAAAAGGTACTGCATAATGAAGAGAATGAAGCTGCTGAAAGCTTTTCCCCATCCATGACTTACATAATTACTGATCAATTTACCAGAAATCAAATGCATTCAGCTTTGATACCAGTGAAGGAAGTCCAGCCCATAGAAGTGGTGGCAAATGATCTGAGTGGATCGCAGCAGAGTCCAGTTAAAAGTGAAGAAAATGATGATGAGGAAATTTTAAAGCTGGAAGATTTCTGTGAAAAAGCACTGTTCAATCCGTATCTTAAAAATTCAGTTAAAACCAGGGAATTCCTTGTTTCTGAGAGCTTGCCGGAACACAGTACGGAGGAACGCAAGAGCCAGTCAAGTGTCTTACCTCCTTTTCAACCAAATGTTCCGAGACAATCCTACGTAACAGTGGACATGTTCAGGCTGGCCAAAGGTCAGTAGTGTGAGAGAAGTCCATTGTAAAGTCCTACTGTGAGGTATCCCTTGGCCCTGCTGCTCACACGCATTCACAGCTTCTGAGGTGGCTGATCTTATTCATTTGGATGGAAACAACTTCTTCCTTCAAACAGTTGTGAATTAATTTGTTACACTGTTTGTGTACACGTCAGAGTTCACTTTCAGTGTGGATGTTTGTGGTTTTTGTTGGTTTGGTTTTTTTTGTTTTGGTTTGTTTTTTTTACCTGACATGCCAGTAGTGAGACAAAAGAAGCAGCTTTTGTTATTTCTTAGTCCTCCTGTAACAACCTGCTAAAACAAACTGATATTTGCTAGAGGAGCATCCAGAAGTACAAGCAGCTCATCTCTTGCTTCCCACACAACCAGTTCCCAAGGCTCAGCTCTGATGGGGAAACATGGGCAGACTTGAACAGTCAGAACCTGCCAAATCCTTCCTTCCATGGAGCAGAACTACATTTCTGTTCTTATTTCCCTTGATTGTTTTTCATCTGGTTGTATATATTATGTTCCTCTTGTTTTACAAATATTTTATACATTTCAGGAGTTGTCTTTTTGTATCCTAACTCTTGAGTTAATAGTTTGGTTTATAGTTTCTTGTCTTTAATGAGAGTATATTTGCTGTGTTACCTGCATTTTGGAAAATGTGTTGTGCTTGCTATGATGTGACTTCCTTTCCTTTCTCATGGTTTTTTAATAGTCCTCAGCATTTTGTACTGTTTTTCCTAAAAACAAACAGGAGCTATAAAACTTAAAACTGCTTGTTGAAGGATAACTTCTTATCTTCTTGCTCTGTCCTTTTAATTTATTTCAATTTAAAACTGTGTTTTAAATTTAAAACACAGTTTTATTTACTTAAATCTCAAAATTTTGAGATTTTGATATTTTGAACTGAAAAAAATTCAACTAAATATGTCATATTGTGTTAGAATAAACATTGAGTTAGGAAGCTATTTTTCAGGGAGGTAATGAAAAAACACTGAGTCTGTAAAATCTAGGAAGATATTATCTGGTAATTGATTTAGAATTAGGTATTTCTACACGAAGGATATAACTTTTGTCATTTGTTTTATGATTTTGTTAAGTCATAAATCTAATTATAGTTTCCATTTTACAGTTCAGCAGTTAAGCAGTAAAACACTCAATCACACTAAATTTTTAACAAGAAAGAGGCTGTTATTGTAAAACTCTTAGTGAAATATCCTGCTAAATAACAGTTTTAAAAAGAAGGAGAGTCAAATTAATTGTGTTAGAAAGGGTTGTTCAGTTTGACACATGTGGGGTGTATGGCAATTTTAAGACTTTGAGCTATTTTTACAGTATTTAGAGGCTTGATATCATCAGTCTTGTTTACACAAGATTGTAGTTTGCACAACTACAGATTTATTTCAGGGTAAAAAAAGATACAGGAGTTATGGGGATAGAAAAATGAGAGACAAATGTGAATAGAATTAGAAAGTGTTTCCTTTCTGTGCAGGAAGAGGATTGGAAGAATGGAAATATATTGTAAGCATGACTGAGGAGGCTGAGCCTTTCTCTGGATTCAGTGGCTATTACTTGCATTGTTTTGGTGTAAACAATGTAAGGTTTTGCATTTAGGATCTTTTTCTATAGTTTAGAAGCTGCTTTAACTTAGAACAATGTTCCTCTAGTTGCCAAGAAAGGATGGGAAAGCAATTTCTGCAAATGTTCCTTAGCCAGCAACACTGATTTCCACCTCTCATGTTTGTTTGATCACTTTCTCAACCACAGTGCTCCAAGATGAAATGCATATGTGTTTGCTCTTATAAGCCCTTGCTCACTTAGGTAAGTCATACTCTGAAATTAGGGCAAAGCTTTGGTTGGGTCAGTGCTTTTTTCCTGCTTCTTCAGTTGGTTCTAGACTTCTCACTCACAGGGACATTGTTGTCTTCCCCGGCTCAGAGCTCACTGATTCCATCACAGCAATTCTTTTCCTTAAATCTCAGTGTTTGTTTGAATATCACAATATATAAAAATAAACACATGCGGAGATATTTTGGGCCTTTCTAGGAATTGTTTAGCAGCCATGTGAAAGCTGCGTATTCTGAGTTGCGTGTTTGAGACAGGTAAAAAGTGAAAGTAATGCAACCTTTAAGGGATCATTAGAAAGGGGAGATTCTTTCTGGGTGGCTTGGCTAGATTATCCTTGTAACAATTCTTAGGTTCTGGAGTATATCCATTTTTATCCCACTTTATTTGCTTCCCTACTGATATTCTGATATATTTTTCTCTCTTCATTCTTCTGCTTCCCTTCCCCATTATTTTCTCAGAAAAAGAAAAATGCTAGAAGTGGGCTCAGTACATTCCAGAAAGTAAGGCTGCCTTTTGCACATGCTTTGGAATGAAAGCTTGTTATACTTGGTTTATTTTGCATTGAGAGCTGTACGCTTTCTGACCTTTTGCAATGTGTCTTTCAAACTAACACTGTGAACCATTAAAAAATTAAAACTAAGAAAATGTGTAAACATTTGTTTATTGATTTATACTAAATGCACCATTTAGACATTTTAGATTTTCATATTCATATAGAATAGGTCTCACTTTGGACTGCTGTTTATAGGGTCACAAGAGAATGGGCTTTAGTCATAGTATTTTTCTATGGCCACAATTTGAGTCAGTAACTCCCTTTGAATGTCCAGCAACAAAAGTATTGTTATTAATAACACTTGGGTTGTTATTCAGGCACGAAGAATAAGTTTCCCAGTCAGTTTGTTAATGAAACAGGTACGTGTTAGACATCACTAATTCCTGGGAGCAGACAGTGGTCTGAAAAAATCAAGAGGAAGTCAGCCCAGGTACTGTTTGTCAAGGCTGAGAACTAATGAGCATTTCTCAGCTTAGAGTGTATCTGGAGAGGGAGGGTGGGATGCACCACCACAATCTACCCCATGACTAAAGTCAGCTTCTCTGGGCATGCAGCCTTGGGACAGAGTGGCTTATCATTCCCTACACCTGCCTGAAAGGAGGCTGTGGCAGGTGGGGGTTGGCTTCTCCTAAGGAACAAACGGTAGGATAAGAGGAATGGCCTCAAGTTGTGACAAGAAGGATTTAGATTGGATATTAGGAAAAATTTCTCCACCAAAAGGCTTGTCATGCACTGGGCCAAGCTGCCTAGGGAAGTGTTGAAGTCACCAACCTGGGGGTATTTGAAAGATGTGTGTGTGTATGGCTCCTGGGGACATGGTTAAGTGGTGAACTTTGTGGTACTGGCTTAATATTTGGACACCATGATCCTACAGGTACCTTCCAACCTAAAGAAGTCTGTTACTATAAAGGGCACATTCAAAATAATCCAGTTTATTGATGTTATGTTTTTCCCCAGGGCACAAAGGAGCTGAGAACTTCATGAGATCTGAAATCTGATCAGACTTTTTGTAGGTGCACCCATGCATATAATTCCTAAACACAAAGATTACCTTAGAATTACCTCTGTGCTGTTCTGACCTACTCAACACACTCATTTCTTGCTTGTTCAGAGCTTATATTCAGCTACTTATCCCTTACTTGTGTTAGTATCTGGTCTCCCCTCCCACTTCTTTCTTGTCTCCCTACTGGTAGTTAGACCTTACATGAGGAGCTGTTCAGCTGCCATGTATTGCGCGTCCTTGCTGTGAGAGGAAGATATGTTGCACAGGCACAGCTATAGAAAGTTGAAATGCTCTCTCTTTCTCTAGTGTTTGGAGAAGCAGAGCACCTCCAGATGCAGAAAGGAGAGGAGTTGGCCCTGTCACTGCTGCAAGGTGGTGTAGCTTCACCAGCAGGGATGCAGTTATGCAGATACACACATACATCATGTGCATATACATGTGCAATGTAATCACACTGATTCCTTGGAGAACGGGCTGTTGAAGTGCTTGTGTACACAGTTCATGTACACCTGAGCATGTTCATAAGCCCAGACCCAGTGAGGTGTCATAATTAATCAAGTTTGTGCAGGAGTATTCACAGAGAAGGAAGTCGTTTATGTGATTTATGTTGCTGTACAGTGCCGTTCACCAGCACAGATGGCATTACAGGCTGCTTCACTGCTGGGATCCTCTCTTTTGCATTGTGCATGGAGTCTGCCATAAGAGCCCACAAGATCCTGGCCCTTGACAGACCAGATGCAGAAACCCTAGCCCATGTTTGTGCTGTATCTGTTGATTTAGATTGATATTCCTTGTTCCTGGGTTTAGTGTGTGAGGAGGTGACCAGCTCCTTCCATTCACAGTTCAGAGTAAACCAACACTTGGACAGTCTGGATGCTCAGGAAGCTTTAGACACATGGAGGCTCAAGTCCAGAGCTACAGGGTAGGAATATCATCCATTGCTCCCATGATACAGGTGATTGCTAAGATCAGTAGTAAGGTAGTAACTTTGATGCCTTGTGATTGCAGCTGTGCTAGGCAAGGCAGCTCTCACAGATAAGTTGAGTAGATCTGTGCAGACACAGCGACTTTAGGGTATTAATACTGGGCCTGGTATCATACATTTTAAAATGACACTGAAGGGCTGGGTGGAGCAGATGTCAGAGACCATGCTCTGTGCAGCCTCAGATGAACTGTGGTGCACACATGGTGATGTGGTCATGAGGTTTGGTCTGGTGTTTTTTTGCAGTTGAATGGCCTTACATTGTCAAGGATTAGAAATGTTACAAGAAAAGATAATGAGTTGACTGAAGTTCTACCTCAAAGAAACATCAGATTTGAATTTTGAATGCTCCCTTGATGAATCAGAGACCTTTGTTGTAACAGGGGTTTTGTGTATTGGGTTGTAAGATTTTAGCTTTGCTTATCTAGATGTCAAAGTACAAAACAGCAAAGATTCAACAGCACAGTGTTTGGGAAATAGTTTGTGTAGCAAGCAGTGCAATTCTATATCCCAGTGGCCACACAAAACAGTGTTTTGAATAAAAAAAATCATGCTCCTTAGGATTGTAAGAGGTAATTTGCAAATATTTATTCAATAGTTTTATCTTTTGCTAATAGCTATTCTGAAATAGTCAGATAAGATATCCTGCTAAAGGTCACTAGAAAATAACACACAGAGCTTATATACAATAAATTATTTAAGGCTATATGAAAGCTTCTTGTAAACAGATAAAATGGATACTAATTTAAGCTAACGTCTGAGTTGCTTTTTTCTTGTATCAATCTACTGCAAAGACAGTGAAAGTTTTGTTCCACTGCTCTGTGTTAATGTCTGGCATATTAATAACAGGAAGCAAGGCACATTCTCACTGCAGGTGTCTTGAGCCCATAATATGAGCTTATTGCAAGTATAGGTAGTTGTTAACCGCAGCCTCTTCTCTCTCCTGGTGTTTCTGTAGGAAGGCTGAAAAATGTGCTGCTCTTACCTCCTTGCATAACTAAAGGAATTTTTATGTCCTGTTAACAAAGGATGGCATTTGTAAACAGAGCTGACAGAAAATCATTAAGCAGTGTTTTATTGTTTTTGTAGCATGACCTATTCTTAGTCATACTACTCATTAGGTGTATTTATTCCAAAACACTGTTATTAATTCCAAAATACTTTCTGTACATGTTGTGTTTTGCAGTCTGAGAATTTATGAAGAAGGCTCTGAGCAAAATAGTATCAATTTAATCTGTTATGTCTTTCTTCTACTTTGCATAAATTTTTTTTCTCAGTATTTGACAAAGATGTTATTATTCTAGTGAACATGGACTAATTAGCCTGCTCATTTACTGGGCTTTCTAATGATTGTTTGCCTTTTTTTCTCAAAAATAAATAGTCATTTTACTGCTACCTTACTATTTAATTAAGAATGACTGTTTTGTCTAGGTCTCTTGAACTCAGAACATGTATATGAAGAGTAACAATAAAAAATTGGAACAATTTTTGGTCAAACAATTGGTTTGACTAACACATTCTTCGGTGAATCAAGATTTTTAAAATATATCCATTTTCAAGAATATCAAAACACGAATAGAAACAGATGTGCATACTTATGCTGTAGATTTAGGCTATCAGTATCACAACAGGATACTTGAAAAGTAAACAGTGTGATTATTTAGTGCTGCCCACTTGCAGCAGACTGGAGAAAAGATGAATGGCTCAAAACAACAGACGTGCGCGTTCAGAGCAGGGAACAGGGCAAGTTCTGGGTAGGTGGTGCAGCCACTGCTCCACCCCCGACCCGCTGGAGCCTGTGGCCCCAAGTGGCCTCCAAGCCACCGCTTCCCACACCCCGCCCCACAACTTCCTTTTCTCAAAATCAGTGCTACTTAAAATTGGAGTTTGCTACGTGAAGCGCCTTACTTTAATTGGATGCTACTTTAAAATTTGCCCAGTACTTTATTCTCTGAAGTTTGCAAATAAAAGCTGTTCAACCTCCTGAGAAGTTTGTTATCTTCTGAGGGAGGTGAAGTACTGCAGCCCTTTCAAACACTCACCGAGTGAGTTCAGGGGGCGTAACATCATTCCAATGCTGTACTTCCTTCAGCTCTTAAAAGAGACAAGTGTAGGAAATGCTCTCACCAGACAGAAAGGGGCAGTTTCAAACCAATCACATATCTAACTTTACCTGAGAGGTTAATATGCCAGGGTGCAGGCTGTCCTGAGATGCCCCAACTACAGATTAAGGATGTCTTTTCCCAGGGTCCTGAATGACTCAGGGTATTCAAGTGAGCTTTGGGAGCATGGAGGAGGGTGGAGGGTTAGCCCACAGCTCATTCAGGGGGAGATGAGGATTCTGGGGGAGTTGCCCAGTGGGTGCTCAGTGACAGAACAGAACACCTAAGACTGCACTGGCTTGTTTCCCAAATCAAGCTGTCAAAGAAACTATGCTATAATATGGTGGTTTATATTTTAAAAGTGCTGCTTTAACATTGACTAGTCCAACTGAGTAGTGAGGTCCAGACTTTCTTTCGAGTTTGAATGTCTGCTACTAATATCTTTGTCAGCCTCTTAGGTTGCCTTGATTTCCAGGCATTGCTCAACCCCACACTGATGAGTAGCAAGTCTGCTCAGCCAGCTAGTGTATTGTTTCAGTTTCAGTGTATGACCTGATACAACTGAAGTTTCTGAGTACTTATTTCTTGGAAAAGTAGCCTAATATTTCCTGAGTTTCTCATTGCTCTGCTCAGAATGTAATAGTAGCCTAGCCAAGGCTAATTTCTGCAGAATTTCACAACTACATGAGCAATTGTGTGTCTAATGGAATTTAACAAAGAACCACAGAAATATTATGCAAGACTATCTAGGGATGTCAGAGACAATGAGCATAAGATTATAATCACAGTTAATGCTCTGGATGTACACTTAGACCATCACTGATCTGAACCAAACACTTTGT
The DNA here is from genome assembly GCF_017590135.1 of Pyrgilauda ruficollis. Taxonomy (NCBI): domain Eukaryota; kingdom Metazoa; phylum Chordata; class Aves; order Passeriformes; family Passeridae; genus Pyrgilauda; species Pyrgilauda ruficollis. The sequence goes on along the minus strand of NW_024523822.1, from coordinate 5,558,722 downwards.
TCTGAAGTAAAAGAGCATAAAAGACTTTCTAAAATGTTAATATGGCAAATAAGGTCCTAATGTAGGAAGTTTCTTTATTATACCAAGTGAGCCCAGCACGATTCTGCAGTGAATCTTCTCACAGCCAGTGTCTGCTAAGTCTGGACATGGACTCTACGCTGTATTTCTGTTACTGTCTTAAAAAGTTAACTGAGAGGGTTTGAGTTGGGAGGGGGTTTAGTTTTCCTTTCTTTTTGCTGTTTGGTTATGTTTTGTTCCCTTTTAGTGTAGGAATTTATGCCAGCATCAATAGTTTATGAGCTACAGATATTTTAATTTACAAAATATGTTTCTAAATCCTCTGAACACAAAAAGGTTTGAACAGTGGGGAATGGTGTTTTTGCTTTGAACGTAAAGATTTTTTACACTATCATACTGCCCAGAAATGCTCACACCCAGCTGTGTTCATGGCTTGCTGCCTTTGCTGCCTGCTTCTCTCTCCCATGACCTTACACATCCTTCAAACATGATCCATGCATTTGCTTTCGTCTCTATTTTTTGTTTTGTTTTATAGCTTGGCTCACAAAGAAGCTTGAATTATTGCTTGTCTTTAGGGACTACATCTCTCTTCTGCTTTTGCTTTTGTTTTCTGTTAATTGTTTTACACTTCTGATTAAAGGCTTCTGCAGTTCTTGGGTCAGACAAGGTTTCCCGACATCTGATCTGCAAGGAAGGAAGCAGGGGAGTGTTGAATCATTTTGGGTGAAAAAGAACACACAGGACTTTAGATTTTGCTATTTTTCACTTTTCTTCCAGCACACAGGGCTGGTTCTCTGTTTGTAAGTACTGTCTTTATTAAGTAAAGGACAATCCTGGAAATAAGCTGTGCATTACATCTCCTGATGCTCTACAATGAGAGGGAGAGGAACTGCTTGGGCTCAAATAGGGGTTGACACCATCCTTAGCTCCCATCCCTTTTTACCTTTCCTGCACACATTCCCACTTCCCCGACCCCCCTGTCTTGATGCAAAACTACCAAACAAATTGCTGTGAAATTACCTAAGCCTTGGGTTTATTAGCAGGACTGCTCTTTTGTAGATATGGACCAGGTTCCTGATCTAAGGTAGGGCAAGGGAGCTCATTCCTTAGGCACTGAGCTGGCAGTGCTCTGTCGAATACAGATAGGAGCACAGCTGTGCACAGGGGTAAATCCCTCACAACCCTGCTTGTTTTGTGGTGACTTCGGTTTTTCTTGTTGCTACCTCCTCAGATAAATTCTTGGATGCATTGTCTCCAGCTTGTGGTTGTTCTTTTCCCATAACTGAGGTCAGTCATGGGAAATTTTGTAAAGACTGATTTTTTCTTTATTGTTAGGGTTAACTAGAGTTTCTCTCTAGAGCCACATGTTGTGCAAGGTATCTGTTTAGTTGAGTTTTTGTGGCCAAGCCTGAGTTTCACTGCCTTTAAAGGAATTTCTACTCTGTCAGTGTTTGTTTATTTTTGGTGCTTCTATGCTGACATTTTTTATTTAAATTATTCCGCATGCTGCAGTTTCACAGAGTCTGACCTTTTTCCTGCATTACAGGCAACCTAATTTTAAAGGCTGATACAAGATCTCTTATTCTTCAAGCTCATAAAATGATTCAATTTGCTTCCATTTACAGATTTGTATCTCTGCATTATCTACCTAAATGGAATTAATTTATATAAATAAGTAAAATGGAGAGGCTTTCTGCCACATGCAAGAATGTTAATAGTTTCACTTAAGGAAGATATCAGCAGACAGAGGAGTAAAAACACATGCAGCAAATGGAGCATAATGTGGATGTGCTGAAAGAGCTGTGCCCTGAGCAGGCTCTGGAGACATCTGCTATTGCCCTGGGGCCATTTGGCAAGCTCTTGTGTCTGAGAGAAGAAGGTGGGGAGGGAAGGAGAGGCACTCTTCAGGTGTCTGGCTGAACACAGCAAGTTTTGTGTGATACACGATAAAGGATAGTCAGGGTATGCTTTACAGTTTATTACAGTGACTCAATTTAGGAAAGTTGCCTTAGTACCAAAAGAGGCAGTGTGCATGGTGGCGTGGTCCGCGGGGGTCTTTGGTGCACGAGCAGCCATGCATGTTCTTTTGCCAATGACGCATCTCCTCAAAATGGGAAAAATCTGCATCTGTTCAAGCAGGAAAAGCTGTGCTGCCACAAGTTTAGTCCAGAAATGATCTTCAGGAGCCTCGTGTTTTTTTTCCCAAAGCACTTGGGTCAGTGGTGGTTACTTATCTGGGCAGAGCAGGGCAGTGATCCAGGGGCAGCAGTGCATGAGAACAGGCTTCCTGTCAGCAAACCCCAGCACATCTATCAGCAGGTCCATCAGCCCCTGGGACAGGGAACCGGTAATTGGGCCCGTTTCATGTGGAGCGGCTATTGTGAGGCTCCATCCGGGGCATGGTGTGCCAAGTGGGCTCTGGGATACTGACCTGATTGGCAACAGCCAGGTGATGAGCCTGCCCATGACCTGGATTTGTGACTCAGGATTGCGGGTGATGGAAAACCTTAGCAGGGGTTTTGCTCACCAAGGGACAGGAAGAAAGGAAACCAAGGGGTCTGCTAAACTGCCAGAAAAGAAATACTAAAACCATTCAGGAGCTGGTGCTGGAGCAGTCAGGCTGCCGGCTGTTACAAGCAGCAGCGCTGCCCTCTCCTGGCACGGCGCTGGTGGGCTGGACGGGCTGGTCGGGCTGGACGGGCTGGACGGGCTGGAAGGGCTGGACGGGCTGGTCGGGCTGGACGGGCTGGACGGGCTGGACGGGCTGGTCGGGCTGGAAGGGCTGGACGGGCTGGACGGGCTGCAGCTGCTCTGCTCGCCACAAGTGCCTGAGAGGCCAGCATGGGGCTGTGCGGGGCTGTGCGGGGCTGTGCAGTGCTGTGCAGTGCAGTGCAGTGCAGTGCTGCCGAGAGCAGCAGATCTGCAGCGCTCTGTGCCCCCCGGTGCTGCCCCACCATGACGGCATTCCCTCGCTGGTCCCAGCATGGGCCTGCTCAGCTGCATCCTAGTAATGAGTGCCCCAGGCACTCACAGTGCTACGGGACATTCTCTGAGGAGCTTTATTTGGGATTCTGGTGCCCAGAATCGCTGCATGACACTGCAGTTGGACAACAGGCTGTGCCATCAGCAGCAGAGGACCAGCTGAGAGCTGCTGGAGCTATGTGGCTCCTGCAGAGCGGTCCTCTCACTGAAACCTGTTGCTGGTCCCTGACCCAGCTTGGCGCCCAGGCTGGCTGTGTGACTCAGGAGTCACAAAAGGAAAGCCAGGGCAACGCCTAGTACACTACTGCATAGTACACTTCCATTTCCAGGAGAGCCTGGAGTCAGATTACTCATTGGGAAAGTCATACTGCATCTCCCAGTTGGGTCACTAGTGCTCAGCCCCCTTGGCTGATCCAGGAATTTCCTAGCTATTTTTTGTAGGAGTCGGAGGAATATTTTGGCTCTGCTAGTTATTTTGTGCAGATGGAGTCTGCTGGGAAGTCAGAAAGGCACTGGATCACTTTGCCATAAATAGCACAAATGACTGGAAAATACATGTAAGATGACTTTGCAGAGAAGTTCAGTGTTACTGTGATTATCAGTGGTCAGAACAAAGCAGAGATCCCCCAGCTGCACTACAACCACAGCGCCCAGCCCTGGGCAGGGCTGGCAGGGCTCCTGTGCACCTCTCAGAGGTGCTGTGCTGCAGTCCAGTGCCAATCCTGGCTGGGCAGACCTAGCTGCTTCAAAGATAGAACATGGTTAGGCACACCTCCTGCTCCTGTGCTCCAGACTCTGCTGGCCTCTGCCATGGGGATGGAGAACTGCTTCCTTCCCAGGAACTGAGCTGCTTCTGGAGCTCTGAGTGTATAGTGCCCAAGTACATGTTTTCTGTCTTGCTCTGGCAGCAGCCTGTAAAGGACAAACTGCTGCCTCCTCTTCTGCACACACTTTGTCCCCCTCGTGGAGCCCAACTGCACTAATGCTCATCAGCTGCGAGCACAGGGGAGCAGGACACACAAAAATGCTATGCCTCTGTAGAAAAGTGAAGGGCCTTATGTGAAACAGTGAACAACTGTGCAGTAAACCAACATTTTGGAAAAGGAGTCTTTGCATGTAACACCACAGAGCATTAACTCACGCATGACACGCCTGGAATGGCTCTTGTGTGGCAATAATAATTTCTGGTGACATATAATGGAACCCCCCCTTCCCCACCCCACTGCCCCCTCAGCTTTACAGGAATCTGTCTATTCAAATGAGGACTTCAGCCAGGAAGGGGGAGCAGTCTCTCCCCTTTTGTGAAAGTGACCAGCCTTTGAAGACCCAACTCTGCTTTTTCAGTACTGTGATGTTAGTACTTTTTAATACTGACATATAAATCTGTGAAGATCCTCCACCCATGAGAAAGAAAAGCACTAAACCCAGATGAGACTGAGAGCAATACCAGACATAGCCAAGTCAGGGATGCCTTTCATGGAAGTGAGACTGTGTGGGTAGAGAGCATTGTTTCTGTTTCCAGGAGGAATTACAAAGGCAGGACTCAAGACCATTCACCTGCTGCTAAACGTGGCCACAGGTGCAATGAGGTAGCCTTTTATCCAGGAATGTCATGGTCATGTCTCTCTGTTTCTTGCGTGTGAAGCAGTGGCCCAGACTCTTCTTGGTTACTACTTGGATAGCATTACAAAACACTGACTCCAGCGCAAAAGGTAAATATGGAATTTTGGTTTGTTTTTTTCTGCATATTATGTACTACAGAAATGCAACATTCAGGCTCAGTCAAGTAACAAAGAGGAAGCCATTCAAAACTGACCATCAAAATAAATTGTAGAAAGCAGATTTTATATGACAATACACATGCAGCTTGCAAAAGAATAAAGACAGTGAACAGGTATTAAAACACATTTCCATACAGAGACAGCTTATGCAGCAATTTACAAGTTTAACCTCTGGCCGGAGTATGCAAGCCCTTTAAAGCTGGCATTCAAATTACCACTAGCTTAATCGGCCATACTTAGTTTAAGTACATAGCAAAATTTAACTTAATGTTTACATTCACTAGCCATCCAATCCAGCATCAAGGCACTTTCCTTGTTGGTACATCTGTTCCTGTGTCCCACACCTCCACTCACCTAGATGCATATATTGGCACAGCAAACTGGGTGACCAGTAACTTCTTATCCCCAAATAAAAGCAATTGGTTACTAGACAATCCCTGGCTGTATCAAAGTGTCAGGCTAGATGTGACACCGTAAACAAAACTGGTGTGTTAAAAAAAACACGGCAAGTTGACTGGATCCATTAACAAATGTGCTTTGATGATGAAAAGTGATAGGTGTTAACAGTTTCACACTGCAGAGAATGCCCATCTGCCACGCCTGTGATCCCCAGAGAAGAACAGCTGACACTTCAGTCTGAGCAGGAGGATGTGGATGTGGAGCTTTCCAGCCATCAGTCAACAGTTGTGCCATAAGTATTTTTCATCTATTGTTACAGAAGTGTGCTTCTGCAGAGTAGCAATGACATTATTGCATATATCCCCTTCAGGTTGTCTTTGCAAATAAATACAAGTACTGGCTAAGGCTGCATTCTGGGAGGTACTTGCTGCCCACCCTCTCTCTGCACTATAGTTAAGAGGCAGGGAAGCAGACAATTGTTGAAATATGGCCCTTCATTATTATCTTTAGGGTTTTTTTAATCAAATCTTGTGGCCTTAGAAATGCATCCTTGTGCATTAACTCAGCACTGCTTTTATTTTCAAGAATGGCTCAGATTGCACAAATCCTACAAAGGAAACAACAATGAAAGCAAATTCACATGATTTTTACGGGGTTTTTTTTTTGTTTGTTTTACTGATGCTTTCACTTTGAAGGAAGAGAAATGTAAATTCATGAATCCAATACAAGGTACTTAATTTTAACCTCCTCCAGATTTTTGCATTTTTACCTCCACTTTTCTGGATCAAAAGCAAAGCTGAAGACTCAGGTTGGCTGCAACTCCCTAACAGCTGTTTCATGACAGAAGACTCAACATTTTTATATAAACTTCTCCTGTATAATATTATAAGCAACTCCTGGAATTTAAAACGACTATATGTATCCATCCTTGCAGACAGACAAGAGGTTATGGGGATTAAGGAACTCTTACAGTCTCAGTCAAGAGAGCTTTTTAACCCAGTTAAAGGAATGCACTCAAATAACATCTAATCTCAACTACAACCACTGTCTAACGGGAAAAATAAACTAGTGTATTTAGTTCCATTTAATGCATATAAATTACAATGCAAAATGTCTTTGCCCTGGAGTGGGGCAGACTATTAACAATCTGACAGTCTTCGGAGTTTCAGATCCCACTGAGAAGTCAATTCCATTGCAGCATACACTGACGACCTGTCTCTAAATTAAACTATTACTTAACGTAAATGAGCAGTGGTGACCCCACCTACCAGGCATACTGGTTAAAAGCATACATGATATATGCTTTAACCACCTGACAGAGCTCACGATTTACAAAGCTGAAGCTCCCACCCAGGTTACGGGACTTCTCCAGAACCCAAGAATGGGACTCAGCCCTAGCATGCAAACTCCCTCATCCTCCCAGGGCCAAGGTTTTTTCCAGCTTTTGCTACCCTTGTGTACCAGACAAGCACATACTTGTCATAAACTCTCCAGAGCAAAGTTTAAAAAGTTTAAAGTTTTCCTCTGCTGTGCTTGTACTGTCACCTTCAGGCGTAAAAGGCAGCCTAATTTTCTATAATAGCATGTATGAAGCAATCCCAAGATTTTCACTACAGCAGGAGAGGATACTCCTAGACTATCTGCCCTTAAAGTGAGCCAACACTCCAGAAAACAATACCAATCATCTCCTGGTCTAACAGAACCACCACAATAGAACTACAAAGGTTATATATTCACTTCTTTTGCAAACAGAGGAGCATTAACCACCCTGCATTTAAGAGGTTTTTCAAATATGCTGATATATTTCTACTAGCCTCCCTTCCCACCACCAAATTAACAGTCCTTACAACTCATCTTCCACCTGTACCTGAAAAATTCCAGTCCAGGAAATCAAGATGGACATGAAAGTGTCTGTACTGAAATGTGACTTTAATAATGCCTTTATTTTGTTACGTGCACCAGTAGCCATTGGTAAAGGGGGGAGGGGAGGTGGAGGAGGGAGAAAACTTTTTCTTGAGTTACTGTGTTAGGGCCAAGCTCAGAAAATTTCAGTGGATTGCTATAATTAAACTGCAGATACTCTTAAACACTGTATGCAACTGTTTGATACACTTAGATTTTTGCAGTCCAGAGTACAAAATCTTGTTAAACCCTGAACACTGCACAATGTATTTGGCACATAGGCTTATGAACTAGCTGTATACCTGTTATTTATATGTATTGTGGCTTCTACAAGCTGTTCACCCACTAGAAGCTCCTGCTTAGTCTTTAGTATTTTAGCCCTAAATAATTGCTCTGTCTCAAAAGAGAGCATGTCACTGCCAGCCAGCCAGAACGTTCTCAAGGACCCACTCAGTTCTTTGAGTTCATTACCACTGGCCCATAAACAGCAATGAAAGATGTCAGAAATGACAGGCTAGAACTCTTGTTAGCACAGATTTGAAAAATCAGAATCTCTTGCTGCTGTTCAGCAGTAGTTAAGTTTTGAGTGGTCCATGATTAACATCAACTGAGAAGAAAATGTTTTCCCTTTACAGAAAGGCAAGTAGCAACTTAAGAACTACCTGACATTCTCCCTCAAATAACATATGCTATCAAAAGTTAGTACTACTGAATCACAAAAACATATTTTAAAAAAATCATCAACACGCTTTTGAAAACATCGAGACCTTTGCAGCACTGTTTAGACTACTGTCCTAGGGTGACTCTATGCTGCTTGTATCCCCATTCATCTGCTCTATTTTGCTGGGTATTAGGTTCTGCACCTTTAGGACTGGTTCTGAGAGCTGAGGGGGGAGAAGAAGCACAGAGTTTGTTCTCAGGGACTGCCCTTGCTCCCCGCATCCTCCTCACAGACTGCGCTGTCTGCAGCGCGGACAGTGGAGGAAGCTCTCCTTTGCTTTTAGTTCGTTTTTAGCTGGCTGAGGCAGAGAACTTCTGGACTCTGGCTTTTCTTTTTCTTGGAGCTGTTCAGCCCTGCTCTGGACTGAAAACCCAGAAAAACACTGGGAGCTCACACCTGTGGCCTGTTGGGAACCAGGACAAGGCACTGTCCAGCACAGGAGGGACTGATAAGAGATGAGCAAGCCAAGGTACACCCCACGACAAGGACTTTCTGATTTGCCATCTCTTCAGAACACTGAGAGGTCTTAGTGTTTAATATATTTTTTTTTTTTAATGCTTGTGAATACTTTGCCTGTTAAATAAACAGGATTTTTTTTCCATTTTTCTCCAAGGAACTCTTTTCCCAAATCAGTAGGGAGAGGGGCCACTTGAATTTGCTTTCTAGAGGGATCCCTCTGGAAGTTTCCTCCCAAATCTGCCCTAAATCAAGACAATTACATAGCCAGGTAGTGGCCTATAATACTTCAGAGATGAGAGGAGGGATTGAATGCATGTGGCTGCTAGGCAGTTTTAATAAGCATGCACACTGCTCAACAGAGACTTTCCCTTTTACTTGTGGTTTCTACAGTCACTGTGAATTTTGCATAGAGAAGATAACTCATCCCCCATTAAAGGAACTGCCATTTTTTCCAAGAGGAAGGTGTTCCAAAAAAGGAATGCTCTTTCAACCTCTGAAAAATGAAAGATGGTCTCTCTGCTGTCTCATGGCAGCAGTTTTCATTAACACCTTTGCCCTCTGGGAGGGAGTTTAAAGGTGCTGAGGTGCAGGGGGGTGAAAAGGAAGAGGACTGGTCTGAAGAAAGGTGTAATTATAGTAAGCTGCAATGCAGCCTTTTAATTAAAAGAAAAAAGTGCCTAGATACAGGAAAATACTGTCAAGAGAAAGGAACTGCGGAATACTGAAATGTTATTAAAGACTCTGCATTCTTTATCTGTTTTAAATATTCCAAACTTCAAGAGGTAATCTCACAAATTTACTCTTGCACTTAATTTCTTCATAACAAAAGCATAAGACACATGTGGACATTTACATGTACACCCATCCTTCCATGCAAGCTGGCAGACAAGGGAAGATGAAATGATACTGACACAGGCTTTTAGCAAGTGCTCTGCAGAACAGCAGTACCAGAGGTCACAGCACAAAAGGTTTCAGGTGGTCTTAAATACAGTTATTTTGCTGAAGGAGAAATAAAACACTTGTTTTAGTCTCACCAAACAGCATTTAGTGTTTTGAAATACATTTTTGTTAGTGTCAGATTAGAAAGCTGACTAGCCTATATTAGATCCGAATTAATTAAAAAAAACCCATCTTTAAGAGTGCCATAAAATTACTGGTTATCACTGGAGAAGGGGTTTATTGTCCTGTAATTTAATTTTCATTTAAACACTGGTAGAGGAAGTTTCCAAGAAATGTAGCTTCCTCAAAAAAATATAAACTGTGTGAGCAGGGAAAGAGCGAGACATTAAGAAAAAAGTAAAGAATTTTAACAGCCACTTAAGTGTGTTTTGTGGCTCATGATTACTAACAGAGGTGTACTACCTGCAAAGTTCAAATTCAGAGTATAGGTTTTGGTTTTAGTTCCAAGAGCACCAATGACTTCAATGCTTTGGCTGCTTTCAGTTTCAAGGATGTCCTGCAGTATTAGTAGTGAGGTTACAGCACACTAATAGCTGCAGTCTGTCAGGAAGAAGGTCGTATGTATTTCCTTTCTCCTGAGCACTCAGCAAAATGGTAAAAGCTTACAGCTTGTTACTTGAGCTGTACACAACAAAGGTGCACTTATTAAACAAAGGCATATATGATCGCAGAAGTTTTATATCATCAAACAGTGATTGGGGTACAAAGCCTTTAAATAACTGCTCATCTGTGGTGTCATCTGATTTCCAAACTTTTGAACACGAGACTGAATTGCTGTGCGTCAAGTTGCAAGGCACATTTAGGCCAAATTATTCTATAGTTCATGTGAACACATATCTAAGTGTAGGTGAAGTATCAGTTACTATAGTAGCATTCAGATTCAACTGATCTTGGTGTTTTCCTATTTGTACAACATAGCATGTTCTATTTAATTTTTATGGGTTTTAAACAGGGATGAACATGATTTGCAGGTCTGGTAAGCTGAAAATTGAGGCACTGGGCCAAGTCAAAATTCAGTAAGTCAATTAAGTTACTGAAAAGTGTATCACACAAGCATTCTGCCATGTCAGAATACTGAGCTTCAGCCTCACTTTTGCACAAAGCTGCACTGTGCAACTAGAGCTGGCTTTTTAGGCTCGTACACTGCCACGCATTGAAGTGGTTCTTCTGGGAGGTCTATTGGCTGATGTGGATATTTAAAACTTGACCTTTTCAATCGTGTGAAATTCTGTCATGAAGAGATACAAAACGCCCAAAGTAGCACAAAGGCTTGTTCAGCTATCCAGATGTAAGGTTTTATGTAGTGCATAAAAGTAAATCTCCAGTAGGTCTGGACTGGAAATTTTCCACAAAAACAGTCCTTATCGTATTTTGTCAAATGACTCTTTGCTTAATTTCAGTTTCTCTATCTGCAGTAAGATAAAAATACCTAGCTTACTTTATCAGAAACACAGGGGAAGATGTGAACAGGCACTAATGAAGGCCTAAACAGAGCCAGTCTTTTCTCTCACTGAGGCATATAGCCCCCTTGTCTCACAGTCTGTGGGAGGTAACTTTTTGGCATTTCATCAACTGAAAGTGGATTTTCTTCCACTGTTTCAGGTCTCACAGTTTGTCCTTCAGTACACGTCTGTAAAACATTTGATACAGCAGCTTCCTGGGTATTTTTTTCCATCCCAAGGCCCAATGGCTGTGAACTCTGACCTGAGATCTGCAGTTGAACAAATCCAACAAGATCTCCCTCATTAGCATGAGTAATCTGCTTTGCTCTTTCAAAGCATGGCCTGTCTGTGTTGGTTTCATCCTGACCACCATTTTGTCTGAAATACTGCTGCCTCTGTGCTGTACTGTCAGCTCCTCCAGCATGATCCTCTGATCTCTCTTCTGAATCTAACAGGGGCTGAGTTGACTCAGACCTTGAGAAGACTTGCACAGGTGTCTGGTCTCTGTAGCCATTAAGCACCACAGTTGAATACTGTACAGTGCTTGAAGTGTTCTGTGTTGTTTCACCTTCATCGCTGTCAGAGACGCTCTGCCTAGGAGAAGACATGCACGAGGATCCTCCAATACCACTGCTGTGTCCTTCTGAAGTACTTTTTTCTTTTTTAAGCAAGTCAAAGGGTTTTAGATCTTGTTCTGAAAAAGACTTCTTGTCATCAGCTTCTATTTCTACAACGCTTACATCTGTAAAGCTGCCTTCTGGGTACATCTGATCTTTGGAACTGAAGTTATGCTGAAAGAAAGAGATGTATGTTGCCTAAGAGGAAGCTTATGTTACATATCAGAAGTCTCAATAAATCTATGAATTTTTACTCATAATGTCTTTGAATTCCTTAATGTAAGTTCTCTCTTCACTAAGTCTGGCAATATATCCAAAGCATGTGTTAAAAAATGAAGGATGCAGCTTTGTTTCCAATACAGAGTCTTAATTATGCAGCCATTCTAAAATTATAGTGGATATGTGAGCAAGTCTTTGCTCTCATTTTAATTTTTCTTAAGAACTGTAAAGACAGAAGCACTTGCTGTGCAGCACAGGAACATTCTATACTGAGAACCATACATTACTTCAAATCATGTACTCAACATCAGAATATTTCTTCAAAGAAATTAGCCACAGTGTATTGAACAGTTTGCCTGGTCATTCATCTCACATTTGGCATAAATTTTGCTGCCATCTTCTCATTCATGAGGAACTGTTTATAGTCTTCTCTCTCACTCATGACTGAACTGTGCAAATAAGCCACTTCAGGGTTTTAAGAATGGGAATCATGAGTTGTTTACTTAATGCTGATTTCCCATGAATGAGCAAAGAAATGAGTACTTGACCATTCCAACTAGTAAACTGTAACTAACTTACAACAGTAAAGCCCATGCTAGACTGTGAATTTTTGCTAAGAGCCATGTACATCTAATGCTGAATCTACAGACACAATGAAGTTTTCTAACCCTATTGTATCACAATGTCAGTGAAACTTAATATTCAGGTTTTTCCTTGAAATCCATGTCTGCTAGAAGACAGAAGACTCCCACTGGTCATTTAATCTGAAACCTTGCAGACTAGGAAGATACAGGATGCAGAAAGGTAAGTATTACCTTAGGTGGAACTTGAGGAGACCACTGAGCAATGTTACTCTTGGATGGATCAGGTACGATAGGCCAGATATGTTTTTTAATTCTGTAAAGGATTAAAAATGGAATAAAGTCACAAGATGCACTCCCCAAATTCCCTGTTCATAGCAAGTACAGCAGAATCCAGAACACCACTCCCTACACAGAATTTTTTTATGCCAATTAAGAATGCTGTCTGGGTTACTTTTCATCTTTGTATGAGGCTGTACTACTTAGCAAAACACAGCTCTTAAACACATTGCACTTAACTCCTCCACACATTAGATGCAGCTATCAATGTAACACAAAACAACAAATGGTAACAGCAAGAGATTTTCAAATTTATAGCACTCTAGAATGTACAGAGCTATTACTTAGGTAGTTTATGATGCATGACAGTATGAAAATACAATCCTGCTTCTTTTTAATGTAACTATGAATACCAAAGGTCAAAATCTAAGCTAACTTCACAAATAAAAATTAAAAAAATTTGGAAGAAAACCTGCTTTGTAACTCTTAAGAATGTAATGTTACTTAAAACCAGAAGCTTCTGTTGATACATCACCCCCAACCAAACCAGCTTTGAAACTGATGCACCCATCCTGCTCTTTATAAACAGATCCAACAACAGATCCTCTGAAGGAGAACTCCGAAGAACAATTCAAGATAGGCTTTCCAACTGACATCCATTAAGAACTAATTTTAGGAGCAGCAGGGAGGTCAAAAGAAATTAAATGCTGTCTTTAATAAAAAACAAAGGATACTTAGCAGGGGACATAAGAGGGGTGTTACACCTTGCCAGGGGAAACACTGCAGCAATGACATCTTGGTTAAAGCCACAGACAAGAGCTTTGGGGTGGGGGAGTAGGCAGGCTGCTTCCCAGAAGCCAGTAAACAGGCACAGAGTTACTGGAGATCATGTCTGCCTAATTTTTTTTTGTCATAAAGCTTCACGTTTGTTAATGCTGTAATGAAACAGCCCAAATACAAGGAAGATATTTCCAAATCTTCACAAACTAGGGACCATAACTCCACTCACAGGATGACTAAAACAGTTTATCCTGATCAAAACCTAACAAAAGCAATTTTCTTGCAGTATTGAATAATAGAACATTTAGTATGTGTGTAATTAATAGTCAAAAATTAGTATGAGAAGAGGCCCTGGTTTCTCATGGAAAACACAGAAGTTTTTAACACCAATCAATATGTGCATGTTTTAACTTCTTTTTCTGCTGTAACTGAAGGACACTTAACTGGGTTAGTATAAATTCCGCCATTTCTGTTATGCTCAGAATATAAGAGGAAGAGTTCATTTGTACTTACAGGTCACGTTTGTTGAAGCAAAACAAAACTCCAAGGAGCACAATCAACAGGAATGCTAGACACACAGGTACAACTATGGCTTCAATTTCTCCTTTTCCTGAAGGAGGTGAAAAGAGGCAGTTATAGCCCACTTTGGCACTTAAGGAACTCAGCAGAAGTACATATTTCCAAAAGGTTAGGGAGAACCTGACACTGAAATACCTCAATGCTCAGTCTTAAAGCTTCATATTCAGAAGAACCTTTTCACCATATGAAAAAGTGTCTCCTGGTGAAAACATGAAAAGCTTTTGCCCTGACAATCTAGTGCCTTGCATCGACAAAAAACATGAGCTGATCTAGAAGCTGTAATACTGACAGAGCAAATAATTTTGTAGCTTGGGCCGGTATTACAGTAACATCTTTGCCAATCCATCTGCTGCCCCAGTATTTCAGTGCCCCAGCAGCTCTTATAACACAGTCATGGTCGAAGAAGTAAAGTAAACAACACCACTACTCATCCATCAGTTTATTCTGTACACGAAGATCTCCTCTGCCTGCAAACACCAAAGTTTGCATTATTGTTATGTATTCCTTCCAACGTTACACACATTCTTAAGTAAACCTTGGAGAATGCTAAGGGGAAGAGCAACAGAAAAAAACCCTCCACTAAATTTAAGTACATGTCTTTCACAATTAAATTCAGTCAGTAATGCTGCTGTTAGCCTTATATATAAGAAGCACTCTAAAGCTGAACACACAACAAATTTAACTATTCAAAATGAGTCTCTGTAAAGAACTGCAGAAAACTTTCATAGTGATATGAAAGAACGTGAAAGGGCTCTGAGAATGATATATGCTGACTGGTGCCTACATCAGCAGATTAAGATACAAGCACACATCTCTGCAGCTTCTTCAGCACACTTTATCAGGATTAAAACAAAGACTCTGACTAGGGGTAGATGCCATTGGACACAAAAAGAGACAAGAGCACTAGGTAAATTCTAATGACTGGTCATGAAGGTCAAGGCAAAACATTATAACCTGAAGTACACATAAAACACATCCATTAATAACATAAGAAGTTCAATTCATGAGATTTGCAGAGGATATCTTGTTCTCTATATAATCAGAAAAATCCTGACTAAACTACCTCTTAGTGAAAGAACACTAGACAAACCACCCAGGTATTATGAACATTGCAAGTTGACTGTAACTGAAACTTGAAAATAAAAACACCTTCCCTTCTAACACATCTTTCACAGAGCCCTGCTGTACTGCTGCAACATTAATTCCTACTTCTACCAACTGTGCCACTCTGTCTTACCAAATTTTTGTGTAGTAAATGTGAAATCAGGACCGGTCCTGCTTCCATTATCTGTGGATGCCATCATCCGCACAGTATACAGTGTGTCACTCGTTAGAGAGGAAAGGGTGTACTCTGTCTTGGAAGGATCCACTGTCACAACTAAAGAGAGGAAGAAATTTATACTAGCTTTCTACAAACTACAAACAAACTGCATCTCCACAAAACCAGCAACATTAAGACATCAAGACTTCAGATGTGAAAGATAGTTTTAACGGAACATGTAGCAGATGGAAAATACAACAGTCAAAGACTACAAACTGGTACAAGAAACACTGAGATTCATTTGTTTCTGTGTCTGAATTTAGTCTCCCTCTGTATTTAATTTCCTGTGAATTTTTTTTCCCCAGAATGCATCTACAAACTAAACCAGTAGTATAACTGAGGCTTAAAGTCTGTATTTGGCTTACTAGACATAGTCCTAATGAGGAACTGCTAGTACTGACTAGATAAAAAAAAATCAAGGTAAGGACTAGTAAGACATAGGTATGCGTAAGTACCTGGCCCTTCCAATTTAAGCAAAACTAAAAATTAAAATTTTGATAGTGCCAGCTGCCTGTAGTATGCCTGCAGGTCATACGTATTACTGAAAACTAAGATGCACGTCAAACAAGATGATTTACATCAGTAATATACTGATCTACAGCTCCAGAAGGATTAAAAAACTCCTCCCCACTTCCTTTTCTTAAGGTTTTATCATAGTTAAATGCAGTCAACTCCTTTTGTATCTTGAATGGTCTGCCATCATCTTGATATACCATCATTTCATTCTGTATAGATAGCAATATGGGAGCACAATATTCACAAATCAGCTTTCAGAAACTAAACTCAGTACCCTGCTATGCACAGACTGAATGCTCTGAATTCTTTACTAGGGATTTTCTGCTCTGTATGGAGGAGAATTATGGCTCAGACACCTGCTTTACATTCTCAGAACAGACTGTCAGCTATAACTGATTCTGCATATTTTTTCAGGAACAAATATTAGGAAGGAGACAGATGAAACATTTCAATGCCCCAAAACACTTTTCAAACAAGGTTTTCTAGTACCTGTTTCATTTCCATCAATAGTTTTGTAAAGTATAGTGTAATTTCGGATAAATCCATTTTGTTCCTCAACTGTTAGATGGTTCCACGTCAAAACAGCTTCAGCTTTGCCTACTTTTTTTGTCTGAACAGTAGGTCCTTTTGAAGGACCTGTAATGGGAGAAGAAGATTAGTTTCTGCTTGGCAACCTTGCATTCACAGAAACAACATACTAACAAGCACTGAACTGTAACAGCATAAAAGCTTCAACAGAATAGTTTGACTACCTCCTCTAGAAAACACTGTTTCAAATAACATAAAAACTACAAAGATGTTTTAAAAAAGAAACACTCAGAAATACATATAAAAAGAAAAATCAGCATGTTGTGGGAAACCTTCAAATGAAGTTAAGTCTTGATTGTACACTTGAAATTTAAAATAGACCAGCATATAAATATTGCTATTATAAATAATAAATATATTATATATACATAACAAATATATCATTAGAATAACAAATTCATGTCTAATTATCTGATCAAGGTTGGAAAAATAAAGAGCCAGCCATAGTCAACCATCTGTCTAGCTCCCAAACACTAAAAAAGCAGAATGGATGATAATAGATGGGAAAAGATCAATGTCACCTGACTTCCAAGTACTAAACCATTTTTCATTACACAGTCCACATTAAAGCAAAGGTTTCTTCATTTTTTGTCAAAAAGGGTCAGTGTATGTGCTTCACGGTGATGATTTTATACTTACGATCTTGCTTGAGATAAGCCTTCACAGACTGTCCACTTCCCTGACCATCAGCATACAGAGGGTACACAGTTATCAAGTAACACTTGAAAGGCTTTATACCTAATAAAAGGAATAAAAAATAAATATATACCTAATAAAAGGAATTTAAAAGGTGGTGTTTCACAGACAGTCAAATTCCTCACTATTCTTTTCATTTACTTCAGATACAGGCTTCTGAGTTTTTGCTGTTTAACTAGGACCACTGTCTAACTAGGATTTGTACCTAATGCAGCTGAGTATTTTCTAGAGCTCACTGATACACTTCTCCAAAATATTAATTAAAGGAAAAATACTGCTTCAAAAGGAACAATATAATGGTTCACATTCAAATGTAAAATTTAAAAAGTAGACTTTAGAGAAGTCAGGGTTTTTTTAAAAATTTATTTTAAATAGAAAGCCTTTATTTATCTGTAGTATTAAGTCCCCAAATTATTAATTTCAGATGCTGATCATAATCTCAAAAGAATAAAGCTGATCAAGTTTCACTGTTTGAATTGAGTAATCAAAGAATTTGATTTTAAAAGAACTCAGCCTTTTCATTATTTTAATGGTTTCCAAGAATGACAGTACTAAAGCCAAAATGGAGATAAACCTCTTGTCACATTATATAAATTTCAAAATTCAAGATCAGATACAGCTGTATATTTGACAAACACATTCAAATACTTCCATACACTCTGAATAAACTAATTGAAACCCTCAGCATTAAACCCCTGTTCTACCATAAAATTCTAATCACTGTGAAAATGTTTCTCATCTTCTGAACACTAAGCAGGTTTTTAGAGTGTCCTACAAACAATATATAGATTTATGAGCTAAATACCTTTTAAGTCAATTCCTTGAACATCTCCTAGTGCAATCTGCCATTCTATGATGCAGTCTGAGCTGCTGGACACCAGACACCATTCGATCACATATTTAAGAACATAACTGTTAGGAGCAGTCCACCCTACCCACAACTTGTCATCTTTAGGTAATGTTCTAAGATTCTTCACAGGAGCTGTAATGAAAGAAAAAAGTGATCAATACTGACAGTTCTTTCATGATAGGTAGCTGTTCTGGTTGATACTTTTGGGTAATGGTAGCAATTTGACAGAATCAAAGTAAATGTAGATGCTATTTTCTGAAATTTGGAGATTTACACATGGATCTTTTTATCAGAGATCCAAAAGCAGTATCAGACTATTTAAAAACTGGAAGTTAGACTCAAATCTCTATTCTCACAGACACTATGTTTCTTTCTTCCAAAAATCCACTTTACTTCAAGAGAGAAATCAGACTTTAGAATGGGAATATACAAGTGTATCAAACAGTTACACTTAAGTACCTTACTAAGTACTTATACTTTATGTATAGTGTGTATATATAGAAGTAAGTAGTATATATAATGTCCAGCCCAGAGCTGGATAAACACATTCTGTGATGGGGCAGCAAGTGGCTCATAGGTCAGGCACAAAGGGTTACAGTGAATGCATCAGACTGGGAACCTGGGACCTGTTCCAGGGACTTCACTGGGTCATTCCTCAGGGCTCCATCATCAGCCCTGTGGCCTGACAATGACTTAGACTCAGGAGTGGAAGGGACACTAAGCAAGTTCCCAGATGATAGAAATGTGGGAGGAACTGCTGACTCCCTCGAAGGCAGGGAGGCCCTGCAGAAAGATCTTGACAAAGTAGAAGGCTAAGCAATAATCAACCATACAGAGTTCAGCAAAGGAAAGTGCTGAATTATGTGCCTGGGATGGGGCAGCCCTGGATGTACAGACAGACTGGGGAACGAGAGGCTGGACAGCAGTGCCATGGAAAGGGCCCTGGGCTTCTGGTCCATGGCAAGCTGAACATGAGCCAGCAGTGCCCTGGCAGCCAGGAGGGCCAAGCGTGTCCTGGGGGCATCAGGGACAGCATGGCCAGCCGGGCAAGGGAGGGGATTGTCCTGCTCTGCTCTGCACTGGGGTGGCCTCACCTCGAGTGCTGGGGGCACTTCTGGGTGCCACAGTATCAGACATTAAACTACTGGAGATATCCAGAGGAGGGCAACAAAGATGGAGAAGGGCCTTGAGGGGAAGCCATAGGAGGAACAGCTGAGGTCACTTGGTCTGTTCAGCCTGGAGGAGACTGAGGGGAGACCTCATTGCAGTTACAACCTCCCCATGAAGGAAAGAGGAGGGGCAGGCCCTGATCTCTTCTCTGAGTGCCCAGTGACAGGATCCAAGGGAATGGCCTGAAGTTGTGTCAGGGGAGGTTTAGGCTGGATAAGGTTCTTCACCCAGAGGGTGGCTGGGCACTGGAACAGGCTCCCAAGGAAGTGCTCACAGCACCAACACTGACAGAGTTCAGGTAGTGTTTGACACAGTAGGACAATGCTCTTAGGTACACAGTGTGACTCTTGGGGTGACCTGTGCAGGGTCAAGAGTTGGACTTTGAGATACCTGTGCATCCCTCCCAACTTAGCTTATTCTGTAATACATATTATATGCTTATATACCATATATGTATACCTTACTGAGTACTTCCTCCTGGCTGCAATAAAATTCTGTTAGAATTTATACCCTTAACTAATTAATCTAATAGCTTTAGAACCAGTGGCTTTCCCTTGGGGTCTACCTGCACCTATCCATATACCCATTCTTTTGCTCCCTATCCTGGTAGCGTTTGGATTGTCTAAGAAAAGGCTGGAAAGCAGGATAAACCAGCCTGTCCTTACTATTAGTGCATAATGAATAGAACAAAAAAAAAAAAAAAAGAACATGAACAGTATGGAAATAGTGGAAGCAGATGACAAGACAACCAGGTAAGACACTGAAAATGTAGGAGAATAAGACTGGGACAAACAAGGAAAGAAGTGGGAGGAAGATCAGGAAATTAAAGAAGGAACAATGGCAGAATGGTATATATGTAAGTATATATCAACCCTTTTTTTTTTTTTTTTTAAGAAAAGAGACAAAAATGCCTGCTATGCTAAGAAAAGAAACAATAAGGAATATAGTACACAGAAGCTCTAAGAATCAAAAACCAGCAGATCAACACACAGTTTCAAATGACACTGTGAGTATACAAATCCACACGTTCCCTGGCACATATACAGTATATACAATGGCAGTATATACAAATGGCATGAGACCATACATAATTCAGTAATACTTTAATTATGTGCCCATGTAAAAGGTATTACGTGACAACACTGAAGATTTCTTATAAAAAGGGCCATGCAGATTTACTTGACAGAGCCATTACTAGGACACCCACCTTTTGAATTACTCGCTGGGATAAGTAAAACTGATGGAGGAGAAGCCCCAACACTGTTACGGGCAATCAGAGTCACTTCATAAGTTCCTTCCCGCAGCTGTAAGGTATGGTTGGTGCTGGTAACATTGCATTTCTTCACTGGACTGGAAAGAGATGATTTATCTCTGACAGTCAATTCATATTGCAAGATTACTCCATTGGCTTCAAATGGCTTCAGTGCCTGTCAGAAACACATCTTTGATTAAGTTGATAATTAACAAATGCGATGTAACCTTTACTGTCCTTATGGTACAATTAAAAAATATGAGAACAAAGCAAGTTCCATAGATTAAATACCTGTACATTTAAGAAAAATATAAATAATCTGTGCGCATTTCCTGTGATAAGGATCGCAACGCACATATTTCTATAAAACAGTCACTTTCAAAGCCTATTTCTTCTTTAAATACTCTTTTTCTTTGATCATACCTAGTGGTTTAATAAAAGCTATTCTGTAAGGATTGCAAAAGTTGATAAAACCTCCGTTTTACGTGACTTTACAACACAATTACATAATAGGAATCTCACCTTTGGTTGTGTTAATATGACAAATATGACACAGTTCATGGACCAAAAGAAAGCAGGGTTTGGGGAGCGACCATAATTACATTCCCCTTCTCAGCTGGACTAATCATCCAGTTGGACACAGCAGCCTTACTGCACACAAATGCACAGAGCTGTTTTTAATAATCTTGGCCTCTGCAGTATCTCAAGGCTTAATGGATTTTGCAGCTGGGGTATCACTGTCCAGACAGTGTTGCCACGTTTTAGGTTACAGCAGAAGACACGACATGAAGCTACGCTTTGTTCGAGTGGCAGTTCCAAATCCACAGGACAACAAATGAGGAATATGAGTATATTCTGGGTATTTTAGGTCACAGATGAGTGTCAGTCAAATGATGGCCTTTACATCTGCATATTTCATTTTTCCTAAGTATTACCACAAGAATACATAAAGCCACTTTTCATATTAAAAAACCCTATACTATCCCAGTCATCTCTCAAGGCTATTGGGTAGATTTTTCCACTTAAAACCTCCTGTTTTTAAAAGAATTCTCCATTTTTTCAATTTGCTTTACCTTCCATACTAGATGCACAGTCCAGAAAGCTGGTGAGTGAGATGTATCAATGATCCTCCATACGGGTGGTCCTTTAGATGGCACTGATGAAACAAACAATGCTTCAGAGTAGAATAATTTTTATTTAATCTGTTTGAATTCATCCTTGTGTTGTCACTATATGCTTGCTTTCTTTAAAAAAATAAAAGCATATTAAAAAGCATTTCTTGCTTTCTCAATGAAAATAATATTGGCATATTAAGTGGAACATTTCCTGAAGAGATGAGCAAGACACTAGTTCTGCTTTAAGTGTACAGTATCAAAAGAAGGACGAGTCACAATGGTGGGCATCTGCAAGATTAGACTAAAGGTGACAATGCTGAGTGAGGCATGATCACACCTACACTGTGCAGCCTGCATCCAGAGGCACAGCCCTGCACACCTGCACCCTGCGAACCTTGCTCGTCTGCAACCAACACTGCTCCTACCCCTCAATATCAAGTTACCTGAAAAAAGGAAAGTGCACAAGAGTTAACAAGGAGACAAATTTCTCCTGGCAGTAAGACTTTGATTCTAAAAGCATAACAGAACTGCAGTACTTTTGTACAATACTACAGTACGTTTTGGCATCTGTACTATGAAAAGGTGGTACTCCCACAACAAATTCCACTTCAAAGTAAAATGAACCAACCAATACTACACTGCACAAAGCAGTAAGAAGTGGCCAATCTTTTGTGAAGGTCTTAGTCCCAAGAGAAAGTTTATCTCAAAATGAATTACATCTTTAATCTTTTAAGACTATTTTTTCTCAGAATTCCTTCATAGCATTTAGTGTATTATGAGGTTTTGGCTTTTAACCTCAAACACCCCTCAGTACCAAGTGTACAGCATGCATCTCATCTTTTATGCTTTACACTGTGAGAGATAACTACAAATTGAGGCAAAGGGAGCCCTTTTACTCATTTGAGAATCCAAATTTGATTCACGTTAAAGAGAAGCAATTGCACATCTTGCCTAATAGAGATAATGAATCTAACATGACCTGCCTGATGTTCATTTGCTACTGTAAAACTTTTGTTCTGAGGCTAAAGTAAGACACGGGTACGTAATCAATATTAGCAGTATTTTTGCAAAGCCAGTCACCACAGCAGAACAGCAATGCACTCTAAATAGGCAGGCAGTCCTGAAATCATCATTGCTCAGCTTGAGATAGGAAACACAGAAAATGAAGTCATACTATCATTAGAAGTTGAAAAGCAGAGACTAGAATATTGACATTTTACAGTATCTCCCTCAGAGAAAGTAAATTTTGCAAGGAACTGAAGCAATGCAATCATGGATATAAATTCCACTTATTTTAAAACTAAAATAACCCCTCTTATTTCTTATCTAAGATGACAAATGAACTCAATCAGGATAAAAAAAAAAGAAGGATTTACAATCTGTTTTAATAATGGAACTTGTATTGGTTTAACTTGATGTGCACTGAAATGCTGCAGTGAACAGACTGCTCAGAAAAGACACACCTTGGAAGATTCTATGGGACATATAGCGTATTACAGAAGCAAGATTATAAAGGTGCAAGTAGGAAAATCTAAAGCATATTTAAAAACCAGAAAAATACCAATCAGCTTGACACTGAAGCTAAATAGCAATTACAAATTATTTATAGCAATTGGATATAAGAATAGATTCCCTACTGAGTATTAAGTACACAACACTGGTTCTCTATGGGGTAGCATCAGCACAAGCCAGAAACAAAGCCAACCTTGCAGGCTACCGAAGTGGAAAAGAAATGAAAATGAATACTTTGTTGAAACTTAAAAGATGTTATTTGGATGCTTCAGTGCATAAGAGGCTAGCTACACTTACCACATGCACATTATTTTATATTATTCCTTTATTAAGTTTGTGAAGAAATCTATGCATCCTGTATGATCTTCTGTTTCTCAGTCATCAGAGGTGATGATCGTTCACCTATGGCTTTTACTAGCCTCCTAAACATCAAGTTGTTCACAAACTAAGGCAGTTGGTGTACTAAGAAAACATTTTCTAAGTAGGATAACTTCTGTTACAGAGAATAACCTTTAGAATAAAAAAAAACAAGCATAAAGCCTAGATTTCTTCCAGAAGACATTGAGAATACAGTTTTCTGTGGAGAAGGCTCTTCTCCCCTGCTGCTGTTCTAGCTGTTTTCAGGGAGTTCCTCCACACTAGCTTAACAGGAAGCTGGTCTTAGGCTCCTTGGAATGCATGGATCAAGTCAGTCAGTGCTGAAAGTAACTCAGGAGAGCTTTGTTGCTTATACAAGCAAGCAGCTCAGGCAAGGATACACCATTTCAGCTGGCCATTGCCAAATTGCAGAGCACTCACACTTGAGAAGTCACCTACTTTTATACACTACTTACAATCTTCAGTGGTAATCCCGGTCTTTTCTTCACTCCAGTCACTCCAGTAGCCCGCTCCATCTTCCTTCATGCAACGAATGGAAAAGACATACTCTGTGTAGGGTCTGAGACCTTGAACACTGAATGAAGTTCTTGGGGAAGCTGTATCTTCAGGAGGAACCTGCAAATGTGACAAATATTTTAAAAGCAGTGATCAAAGTACTGTAGAGCTGAGTTCTGTGCTACTTCAGCTGTCATCCAAGAAGGCTCCCCACCACAACACACACCACAAACAAGCTTTCCTTCCCTCTCATTTCCAAAAACTACAATTCTCAAACATTGTTCAGTCAGAGTTGTGTCTTTACCAGGTATAAGAACATACATACACTAGAACAGTTAGGCAGCTACCTCAGGACAATCTCATTATCTTTTTTTTGAAAATTAGCTTACATCTCTCTCCTTCCTTTCCACATAATTCTGCTGCTTACTGATCTGTAATACCCTGCCTCACAATTCAGAACTCTGCTAGGTGACCTGCTTGATTATTGATTGCAAAATTATTGGTTACTAGAAGTTAAAAGTCCAGGATCATTGCTTCCACTGATCCAGAACAGTACTTCTTGAGTGAAACTGAAAATAGTTTTACAATAGTTTATAGTTTTGTTAATAAATTATTTTCATACTCTTTTATCTTAGGTGAGCAACCAAATGCCGAAAAGTATTCTTAGTATGTATGTAGGGAAGCAGGGTGGAGTAGATAATGGACACAAGCAGATAACAAGTAGGTAACTGACTCTTCACATTATTCCACTTATAACTAAGGGCTTTTTACAATGAGGATGCCTGCAAGGAATGACTACAGATTAAACACAAATGCAGGACACTTAAGAGGTTAATCCTGAGGGCAAAGAATTATCAAAATAGTCCAATTTTAACACAGCTAAGCAAGTTCAGCTGACTTAAAAGCTACTATTTCATTTGTTCTGTGCATATATTAAAAGGGTAAGACAAGTTAGAAGAACGTGTCCTACTGTCCTATCAGGACAACTTAGACACGATCCTGGACTTGCAGACTAGATTGTGCAGGCCAGTGCTTTTTAAAACATCATTACAGGTGACCTTAATAAATAGTTTCTGCATCTAAAGCCACATTAGTTACAAGGAGCTGTGTTAGGCTACCTGCTCCAAAGAGAGTATTTTGGTAAAATCAAAAGCAGTCTTCCAAGAACTCAAAGAATTCAGAATACATTTGGGCCTCTGCTGGAGAATACATTTGGCCCACTACTGCTCTGAGAGAAGGCTTAAAGTAAGGAAAAACTGAGGAGCTATTAAAAATATGTTGACAGATTGATGCATAAAGAAAAAAAAAAAACCCACAGCTCTTGATGATGGGAACATATATTATGTTACAGGTAGGGCTTACTCCTTACACTTTTCCTGTTCTTGACTGCCTCACACTTGAGGCATGTATACAGGACAGGATTCAAGGTGTGGCTTCACCAGTCACAAATAAAGGTGGACAAATCACTGGTCCTGCTGGCCACACTACTGTTGATCCAGGCCAGGATGTCACTGGACTTCTTGGCCACCTGGGCACACCCTGGCTTATGTTCAGCTGCTGTCACCAGCACTGCCAGGTCCTTTTCCACTGGGCAGCTTTCCAGCCACTCTGACCCAGCCTGTGGCCCTGCCTGGACCTTTTGTAGCCCAGCTGCAGGTAGACTAAGTTCTAAAAAGCTTTTCAGCATGATACAGTATTTATCCAAGTTTTGAATGACATTTAGATCATTCATTTTGCACGCACATGGGAAGATGAAAATTCATTAATGTTCTCTACGTTGTGCAAAATAAAATTTAAAATAAACATACTGCACTGTGACAGGGAAGACAGCAGAAAAGTCCACGAAGATACAAAAAGGTCCCCATACTCAGACTGTGCCAAAAAATACCTAAATCACAGCCTCCATGAACAGGCCAGATAAACTTCCTTGGGTGGCCATGTAAGACATAATGAAATGAAACTGAATGCTCTGAAGTGCAACAGGGGGAACTCCAGTTTGACAGATGGCTGGATTACAGCAGAATCATGGCAAGGGACATTAGCAGTATTACCTCCACCCAGTTTGTGTCGCCAACAATTTTGTAGCGAATATTGAATTTCAGCGTCATCACAGCATATGAAATCCAATTCTCCCAGCAAAGCTGCAGAACAGTAGGTAGTAGTCCTGAGGTGATTGATACATTCTGTGGAGACAGTGGCTTAACTAAAAGAGAAGAAATTAAAGTTAACTCCACAGCTGTACTTTACCATACCTTTAGAAGCTGGTATACTATATTGCAGCACTACTATTAAAGTCTTTCAGGATGTGAAATGGCTGCTACTTTACACTATCTTCTGAATAAGACTACTCAACACAAACTTGCTATCTGAATTGTGATGAAATCTCTCACCATCCTTACCTTTGCACAGCACAGTTCAAGCTCTAGTCAACAACACTTATGTAGTGAAAATTTTTGTAGTGAAGAAACATTAACATACTAGTTAAGCAACACACACAGAAGCAGCAGTTATGTTCCATTAAAGCTTTAAGGGGCATATAGTTACCAATGTCAATGGGATCGACAACAAGATGATCAGATTCAGCCTTCCCAAGTGCATTTGTTGCTTCCACCCAGATCTCCGTATTAACGAAGAACTGAGTATCAGTAATGGTGCAAGAATTGTTTACATCTTTTGGTATACAGTCAGGAAAGATCTCTTCTGGCCTAAATAAAAGAGAAAGAAAAAACAAGAGTCAAAGCAGTAAGTTTGGTTTCTTTAGAGAATATTTTAAAGTAGATCAGAGTGAGCAGTCAGTTTATCTTGTATGTTTCCCCTCTGCCTTAGCTTTGTAAGCAGAGGAAGGGGAAGAAAAAGTGGGAATGGCTTGTTCAGCCGCAAATGCATGATTGCTTTAGAACTGAAACCGAAACAAAATCTCTTGACTTCCAGTCATGTATCTTCAAAAGCACAAGCTAGAGCACTGCAAATAATTTTGTATAAAAACCTGACTTGGCTTAAAGAAGAAAAGACGAACAAGAACTGATACAAAATTAATCAAAAGCAATATGGCCAGTAACTAGAATGCCTTAAACAATGCAGTCAGTGCTATTCGTGTATCTTTCAAGAGTACAGTTAGAGGTGTAATACATACTTTCTGTTCACCATCTTCTGCTACACTAACACTAGAGAGTTCTAGGGGCATCAGGAAATTTGCAAGGCATTAGCATTTTCTATCTGTGCATACTTTCTACTACACCTGTTACCAAAACACTTCAGCAGAATGGGGTAGCTGGAAAGCTGTCCACAATCATTCCTATTTTCAGAGGAATGCAACAATCCTGTTCACTCAATTTTAAACTGACAGGCCATCTAAAAAACTCCATTTTACGAGAGGCAATCTAAAGAGCTTGGAAAGCAACTTAATTTGCTTTCACAGGAGAAATACTTTGCTGAAGCTTTCATGTTAGGATTAACTCAGAATAGTGTTTGTCAACAGTCCCTGGGAACTGCAGATAATAACTTTACAAATCTCAGTCATTTTATGTTAACTTCTCTACTTAGAATCATAGAATGATTTGGATTGAAATGGACCTTTAAAATTCACATAGTCTGATCCTCCTGCAATGAAGAGAGACATCTTGTGCTTGTTTAGAATGGGATAGAACTGTCAACCCAGACAAGTGTAAGAGTTTGGGTACAGCCCCCTATTATGAGATGTACTGTACTCAATCCACACTAATCATGTATTTGAAAAATGGAAAAATATGAGATTACTGTTACTCCAAAACAAGTTCAGCAACAAAACTTCACGTCTGACTTAGAATTACTTGAATGCCAATTTCTTTAAGTCTTCCCTTTCCCCTCATACCAGACAGACAGACAGCAACACTTCAGAAAACTGGACTTACTTACTGGATTCTTCCAAAGAATCAGGAATTTCAAGAACTGCTGGTTTAGCATAAAATATTCTTCAGAATTATTTAGATATTCTATAGAGTGCTACTTACCATCTGTATCTCAACCTGAATAGAAAAATATGAGATTACTGTTACTCCAAAAAGAAGTTCAGCAACAAAACTTCACATCTGACTTAGAATTACTTCTTTAACTCTTCCCTTTCCCCTCATACCAGACAGACAGCAGCACTTCAGAAAACTAGACTTACTTACTGGACTCTTCCAAAGAATCAGAAATTTCAAGGACTGCTGGCTTAGCATAAAATATTCTTCAGAATTATATAGATATTTTATAATGCACTACTTACCATTTGTATTTCAACCTGAACTGAGTATCCAGGAACGTATGCCTCCCAGGGTTCCAGGTACAAGTCATGACATATGTGAATCTTGATACCTGATGTACAATGCAACTTAAGTTCTTGGGCTTCTCTGGAGCCACTGTACAGAAAGAGCAATAATTAATCTACAAATACATTCTAATCCAGCAGGAATCCTTTTAAGCATCCCACTAGAATGATTTCTGTGAACATCAGAAGTATTTAATTCTTCTCTAAAGGATGTGGCAAAAAGTGCTGGATACCACGCTGCAACCAAAGTAAAGAAGTTTAAATAGCTGCTTTGACAAACAGTAGGCTGTATAAGGATTAAGCACCTGCTAGTAAGGAACAACAAAGACTTTTCATTCTGAAGCAGAAAATCTTGTATTAACCATCTCTCATCTAAATATATTTTAGTTCACACAGAAGAAAAATAAATTAATAACCACTACTGAATTGGCACATAGTGACTTTGCCAGTCTATAAGTAATTTGATAGGTCTGTTCTCCCCCAGCTGAGGTATGGAAGAAGCTTGAGCTGCAAACCCATGCAAGAAAGCTTAGAGACCTTCATCCATGCACTGTAGTGTGTAAGGAACTTCTTCAGAATGCAGCAAAACTATTTTCTTTCCCTCTTAAACTCAAATTATAACACACGAGTTTGTTTCTACCTCCTATATTATCACTATTTACAACAGTATAATGTACTTGGAGAATTTTATTTGCTTTCAAGCAGAATGCTAGTTTCAATAGAACAACCTTATGAACCTTATTGCTTTCTTAATGAATAATTGTATTCTTCTCAAACCTGTTGCTAGTCTCATGATCTAGTTTTCTTTAATTGTATCAAAACACAATAGCTTTAAATAAAAATATGCATGTCAAGACTTGTAACATGAATTACAAACGTGGAATGCCATCTGCACTGTCATTACATTTATAATCTTAGAATAATTTATCTATCCTCACCTTTCCATGTATTCTACCTTTAAAAAATAATATTGTACCAGAAAAGATAAAATAAAAAGTTACTCCTCAGAAATTAAAATGGAAAACATCACTTTTCTGTGACAGCGTTTTGTAAGTCATGCTAGAAGCATATCATTTTAAATTGTGAACTCAAGCATGCCTTTTGCATGCAGACCATTCACAAGTGCAGTACCTTTTACCGGCACTAGGAGACAACATAATTCATCAGCCATATCATATTTAGGACACTACAACACCTGTCCTATTAGCAGGACACCAAGTAATTAAGAAGTTGTATTTATTCATGTGACTTTCTCAAGACAGTCTTGTCTAAAAGCACTTGGTCTGAACCATGCAAATGCTATCATTCTAGAATAAATGAAGTTGATAAGTAGTTAAATGTATTTTCTTTGGTATAGAGGTAAAGGCATCCAAATAATATGTTCCATCCTTAATGCAACTCAGGTTAGCCTTAGTGATACAGATGCACTAAATGTTTCTCAGTCCATTAATTAAGAAAATATTTTCAAAATGTTAGTATGAAACCAGGACACGTCACCTAAAAGTATTTCCTCCAACTCTGATATAGAATCAAGAAGTTAATTTCCTACATCCTATTTCAGTTAAATCCACATCTTTATTCTACAATTCAAATCTGCCGCTTTTTGTTATTCCATTTTTTTACTATTTCAACACTGAAATATTCCAGAGTATTTTCGACTCTTTAGAAAACTTTCTTCAGTGCATATTGAGCAGCTGTGGTGGCATTTTGACAATATTTTTACTCAATTATCCAGGAACTGAGGGAATAAAAATTAAGTGCCTAAAGATATGCACACTTTCTATTTTTTCCCATTTCTCTGAAACAATTTTGTTAACACCAGAATAAAATGTAAAAAAAATGGTACTCACAGCCTACTGTAACTGTAATTCCATAAATGTTCTGTTCAATCTGTCCATCTGCTAAAATGTTGCATGTCAGAGGAGTAGCTAGTGAAGAAGTGTCATTGAATGTGACACTGGAAACTGTTCTGTTTATTTCACGATACTGTTCTTTAGGTACCAGTCTATTTTTAATCTTCCAGATAATCTGACTGGCATAGATATTGCCAAAGTCAAGACAACTCTCATTCAGAATGCATAATGCTGTGAAATTGGAACCAAGGGCCAGTACAGGTGACTCCGGGATGATGTGACCACATGACTGCACAAGTCCACCTGAAGCTAAAAGGAAAACAAATTTCACATTTATTGAGAACTACAAAACATTGCCTAACCAATACTGCTGATACATCACTAGTGCAATGTTAAAAACACTACATTTGTCTAAGCCGCAAGTTAAGTAGTTACCTCACAATAATAAAACTGAAATGCATTAGTAAACCAATATGAAGATTTAAGGGCAGAAACCAGCATAGTGCTCTTTATGCTTTGCAAAAGCATTTCACCAAGCTAGGAAAGCTCTATTAATAAATAGAGGCACACAGAGAGAGGAGAGTCAAGGGTTGCGTGTTTATATCTTTTGAAGAAGGAAGTTATACTTGAGGTTACTCTTTTGATGAAAAAGTATTTTCTATTAAGAAAGTTACCATAGGAAAATGGGGGTAAATTTGCACCTGTGTAGTGGCGAACTAGCGTTAGAAGACTAGGCGTGTCTACCCTAACACACCTTACTTTCTGTCCCCATCCAACAAATATCTAGACAAAAAGCAAGCAGGTGCTTCAAACATTCGATGTAACTAGTTCCATATCCTCTTGTATTTGAGACACAGAACTCTTACCATCAGGAGAACAAATATTCAACATCAGACAGAAGCCACAGGCCACCCAGTTCCACCTAGAAAACATGCTGCACAGAATTTCTGTAACAAGAGAAAGATATTTATTTTTAAATTTAAACTATTACTCTTTACTTTAGATCAATGTGAAAATCAGATTTGTATTTGCTCTAAGATAATTTCTCACATACACACATTTATTTTCCTGGAAGTGTTTGTATCTTCTCATGGGCAAATTGTTTCCATTTTCTTCACTGCTAAAACAAAATCAAATGTTTACTTAAAAAACCTAAGGCTGTTTAAAGCTGATGTAATTAAAAGTTTAAGAAATGTATCAGCTTTAGGTTTTCACACTATATATGAAAACAAACTTCACTAGTAACTCTGTAGGAGGTTCCATTAGAGCACAGGGTATAACAATGTGGTTCAGATTTTAAAATATAACCCTATAAATTTGATTATGGTTTTCATACTCACCTAACTTTCAAGGGCACTGATACAAAATCTTCAGACAAGGTTCAGAACAACTCACCGCAAAACCACGTGTCTCATTCACAAGAGTGACTTAAAAATACACTCAGGAATTACAGAGCACAATGCTTCCATATTAAGAACTGCTGTCTACTGTAGAAAAAGCACTAAGACTTCAAAACTTTACAAGGGAGCTTGTAATTCCCCAAAAGCTGGAGTAGATTTTATAACACTGTATTTATTTCTGTATTGCAACAGAGCCCACTCGTTCTCAAGTTTTGACATTTCTAGAAAAAACTTTAGAGATACTGAAGCCTTCACACAGTAGCTTCCACCCTCATGGTTAGGAAGCCACTAAGTGTGTTCTGGTTTTCTCAATTTATAGTTTTAAAGCAGCCCTAAACTACCAAAAGCAAGTGACCACTCTCTATTAAGCATATGAGCTATATTATTTTTAGCTACATTTAGGTATCTTTACAGGAACAGGTAGATTGGCTTAGTGAAATAAGGCATTAGTTCACAAGCTGATTTCTAGAAGCAGACTTCAGGCTATTCTTACATCTAGAAACTTAACACAGACTCTTTAGGTTTACTAAGATTTGAGAAGATAGCCTACAGCAACATTGTTTAAGTTTTATTTTCCACTAACCTGACAGAGCTTCTTTAGAAACTAGTATTCTGAGCTTTACCCCATAAAAGGAAGCTCCCTAAAAATTTTAAGGGAATTCCACAGTATTCCCTAGTCAGGAAAATTAATCAGCTCCACTCACTATTATTAGAAGAAACTGCAGTTTATCACAGCAAACATCCCTTTGCTTTGATTGCATGTAATTTACTTCATAAAAGTGATAGACACAAGGTATTTCACACATCTGTATATAAGTAAAAGTAGACACACTTAAGCTTGGATCACCCCCAAGCCAGAACCTCATTCCTTACACATCAACACAACTAAGCCATTTTTTCTTTACAAATCAAGATAAACAGTGTAATTAAAGAAAATCTCTACTCACAGGAACAACTAAATGAAAGCAGATCTCAAACACTTATAGCAGAATCTTTGTAGGGTTTGCCAACCTAGATGTCTTTCAGTTACAACTAAAATAAAAGCCATCAGAATCACCCAGCAGTGTCTTTATTTGCTTCTATACTTGTGAGTTCATTACTCAAACCCCACCAAAACTTCCTATATAGAAACTTTAAACATATAAACATTGCTGATTGAAAGACTTGACAAATATATTAACAAGCATTTGTTTGTCACTGGAAGTTTGTTAGTTCATTTTTTGACTAAATAACAAGTTGTTTGTCATCAGACTGTAGCTATATGGCATTGAGAAACAAAAAGCTATTAATTTTTTCTATGTTCTGCTTGAGTACGCTCACTGGGCTGGATATAAGAATCACTATACTGCTTTAAATGCAATGTGTATTTGGATATTTATTACAAGGGTACAGTGAAATAACTACATCAATTGATTCTTGCTTAGTTTGGAAGCACAGTGTCCAATATCTGAAAAATAAGGTTTCTACCCACACATAAATTTCTGAATTAAAAAAAAAAAAAAAAAAATCCAACCAGTTTAGCAAATCTTTATAAATTTGCATGGTGAATACAACCAAATTCTAAAGAGTATTCTCTTTTAGTTTAAATCACCAAATAATATCAGCCTATAGGTATCTACTTTAATGACTAGACTTGTGCTAACACTTACCAGAGTACTTCTTGTTAACCAAAGCCTATTGAGCTCTACTACAGATAGACCTTAGGATCTGTTATTTCAAGCAAGATTAATTTAAATTATTTAACTGGAACAATCTGAGTTGCAGAAGATCTGAAATTCATCAGAAGCCTGAGGGCAACTACAAGCTAGGTGGAAAGAAGCAGGAGCTCTGCTTCACTGCTAATTGCCAAAAGATGCAAAACAACAGCAGAAGCACCTTTCACACTGAAGGGGAAAGAATGAAACAGATGTAAAAAGGAAAGTTTTTAAAAACTCTTCCATTTGCATCATGATTCATGCTACCTGAAAATAACGGCAGGGTCACCTGAGCTATTACAACATTACAAAGTTACTGGCTTTCTTTCGGGTCATTATTTATTAAAGTCAAACAATATTCCCACAAAACTATTCACTTATTTTCACACCAGCAGTTAAGTGTGGCTCAGGTTATTAACAACATACTGCAAAGCAACTGCAAGAATAAATAAATAAAAAGCAATAACCAACTTAATAAGTAAACAGTAATACATAATTATCACACATTTTTGTCCTAAAGTATTATTTTTTTCACTGGAAATTAAACTTAAATTACTATCTTTTCATATAAAAGCCATTTCTGTATTCAACTGTCTTCCAGACTTGAAAAACAACATTTCAGTTGTTCCAAGCAGATTAATTCACATGTAAGAGACTGAAGTTCAAATCTCTACTACTTTGCCCTCTGGAAAGTTTAGCAGTTGTTTTGAGGGAGCAGATAAGCCCTCCACAAACCATACGTTTCAGGAGCTGCAGTCAGCTCCTGAAAGGCAAGAGAATGGAGCTTCATGCTCCATCACCTGCAAAGGAGAGTTAAGTGGAAAGCCACCCACCTCCAGTATGGGAACCAAGCAGCTGAAACTACAGTGCCAAAGCCACGATTCAGCACATATCTGCTTTAGGCTGTTCTGATGTACTTTACTTAGCCCCACCCCACTGATCAATGCAGTTTGAAGAAGACTGAAGCTACACACCTCTAAACCCACAAAGGGGCTATTACAATCCCTTCTAATGTGGGCTGTTTTTAAAAACATTAGTGTCTCTGGCTTTTACAAGACTGATACTTAATTGAAATTTAGTTCTAGAGGAAAGATCCAGAGTTACACTAGACACTTCCATCCATCCTGTCTACCTCAAAACCATAAAGGAAATGAAAAAAACCCAAAATAAATGGTGGGACTTAAAACTAACAAAACAAGGAGCCATAATATATATGAATATATTAGAATGAGGAAAATACTTCTATGCAAACTGGCATTTTCTTATCTGAGTGTGTAAAAATGCTCAGGCGAAGACAGTGCAGAAACCCTGCATATAAGCTACATTGAACCTCAAAAGATAGTGCCATCATTTAACAGTAATGCTGAACACTAATCGTACACAATTCACAATTTTAAGTCAGACTAAGCTGTTAGTCTAAACAACAGAAAACTAAATTTTTTTCAGTCACTATGCACAGCTTAACCCAAGTTTTATGTTTTACTGACTGGTACAGCATATATATATATATATACACATATCTAAGGTGAAAGGTGATATATATACACATATCTAAGGTGAATCCAACGCTGAATGAACACTGAAACAGCTGGCCAGTTCCGATGCTTTCTATTAAAAACAAAACCAAATAGCCAAACCAACATTTTATACTATACAATTGTTGTGGATCACTATGTGAAGAGGCAAAGGAGACAGAGAAAGAAACTGACTTCAGAAGTTTGCCAGGTTGTTTTCATGGTTTAGTGGCCAAAGACCAAAATCCATCGAAATACTACTGAGTAAAACCAACAGGGTCAATTTAGAATGCTGCTGGTGACAGTCCTTAGCTCACAGAAAATAAATTAACTCAAAGAGGAAAAAAATAAGTTAAAATGCTCTGATTGTTTCTGTAAAGACAGACTTACAAAACTCATATGCCATGAGATCATCCCATTTAATATCCAAATCAAATGGGACTTCTATTATTCTTCACATCCTGCAGCCATTTTGAAAGGAAAGCACTAAGTCTTTATGTCTGATCCATAAATTGATGCTTCATGCAGTGCCTATGAAAAGCTAATAACAACCCTAAAAATCACACCTTATATGCACAAAGTAGCAGTTTTAAAATCAGCCTGTGGCCAATAGTTTCTGAAGAAGTATCAGGCTTTCATGTAAAACAGGTATCACTACTTATTCTGAGCAAGAGAGAAATCTTAAAAATTCATCTTAATTCATAAATCATGAGACCTGGCCCAAAATGAACACAGGGATATGCCATTATATAAAGGGTTATCTCTCCATTTCAGAGAAGTCGCAATTCCTGTCCAAGTGACCTACAAATCACCATGTCAGTTTAAAAAAGTATAGCTAAAATAATATGTACTTGCCAACAAAGCCAGCTTGGAAGTCAGGAAGTATAGATAACACCACAACCACCACAGGAAGGTGTTCAGTCTATTAACGCTCATTATCACATCAATCACAAGAGACCAAAGGTTGCGGGAAAATGGATTTCCAGAAATTCCTCAAAAAAAAAAAAAAAAAAAAAAAAGAAGACCTATGTTTACAGCTTCAAGAGGTAATCTGTCACTAGGAGTCCACATAGCTCAGGCAGACAGAACCAGGGATGCTTCACAAAGCAGCTGCTGCTTGAGGTTTTATAACAAGCCAGACTGTACTTAAAGCCATCTAAAAGCTGTAACTATCCTCAAGGAATTTTGATTACTCAAACCCTAACTGCTTTCTAATTAAGCGTATTTCATCTCTAAGCTTCCTTCCTTCCTCCAAGCTTACTTCCTTCTTGGAAATATTTATGAGACTCAAAAAAC
Source organism: Pyrgilauda ruficollis (assembly GCF_017590135.1). Lineage (NCBI taxonomy): Eukaryota > Metazoa > Chordata > Aves > Passeriformes > Passeridae > Pyrgilauda > Pyrgilauda ruficollis. Next base: position 5,523,065 of record NW_024523822.1, on the reverse strand, counting down.
ACGAGACACTTCTAAGAGAAGCACTTGAAAATATGCAATGTTCTATGAACAGAACATTATGTTATATGCAACATTAATGTAATGTTTCACCATCTAACAAAGTCATTTCTCTACTGTATACTTATTCCTCTGCCTCTAGAAGGAGGCTTATCCTTGTAGTTTTGATAGTGCCCTCAGAACAAAACATATACACAAAAAAAAGAAAACAAAACAGGTACAAAGTTTAAAATTACTGAAATACCTAACAAGAGGCACCAAATATTTGCTTGCAATAACTGAGTGCTTTCTGGTACCTTCTTAAAACTGTAAATCAATTTCTCTGGAATAATTCAGAATTTTCTAACATCTATCAAGTAGTTTTAGTTCTAAAATCTAATTAATTCACACACAGTAATGTCTTTGCACTCAGTGTTTGCATTTTGAAATCAAACCTTCCACACTGATCACAAACAGTGCTGCTTCTCTAATCTAGACAGTTCTTGCTAATACAAGAATAATTGATTAAAAAAATGGCCAAAAAGGCTATTTAATTTCACATAACTGTGTGAATGCTAATTCTTCAGACAAGCAGCATGGGAACAGTATCTCCATTTGGTGTACTCACTTATAGATGTGCATATCTATCTATCTTTCTCCTCCGCCAAAAATATTTATCTATTGACTTTACTTGAAGCACTACATTTCCAGACACATAAACAACATCCAAACAATTACTTCGAATGCTCAACTTCTAGGAAGTTATCTCAAGTTTTCATCATCCACACTTACATTCTTATTTTGCTACACCAACATATAGATAATCTGTTCAGAAGTTACACGCTTTGAACAGTATATTCTACATGCCTCTGAAAGTAACAGCATGTAGGAAGCATAAATGTTATATTTCTATAGAAAAGAGGGTGTAAGAAAAAATACCTTAACTCCCAATAGTATCCAATTTCTTGGGAAGGTTGTGGTTTCCCTTTCTCTCTCTGCCCCTCTGTGACAGAACGGATCACTAACGACAGACCTATAATCCCACACAGTTCTGCTACCTGGTAGTAGAACTACAACTATGTGTAGAACTATGCCTTCAGAATGCCTCAGCAGTAACAAGCAGCCACCAGCTGGCAAACCCCTAGTCAGCCTAAAACAAGCACGAAAACTGAGACTGGGAAATATTCCCCTCAGTCCTGCCAAAACACTTGGCAGCCTGCTTTCCTTTGTGCCTCAGTTTCATCATCCGAGAGATGAAAATGATGCCGATTTTTTTAGGGAAAGCATCAGAGCCCCACTACAGGGACGACTGGCACCCAGGACCACATGGGAAGTAACTAGGCGGCCACTGTACCCGCTTCTCCCTAATTCCTCAGGGAATCCCCTCCAGTACTTGGACCAGCAATAAGACAAAGTGTGCGTATCTTTCAGGGCAGCAGTTTTCTACCATCTACAGGCAACAAGAACCGTCACTTGCGGTGACGGCGACAAAACGCAAATCTCTTCATCAAGGAAATGCGTGTCGGTGGCACAGCCGCGCTTATGTGACAATCGAAAAGCCGAAAAACGCGAGTCCCGCGAGGGTCGCGGCACCTCTGCCAACTCGGACGGGCAGCACTAAGCACCACCGCTCTGGGGAAGAGCGCAGATAACCTTCAGCCTGACCCTCCGCGCCACGCCGGGGGCAGGACTGCGCAGGGTCCCGGCCCCGCGAGGGGCTCGGCACCCCCGGGCCGCGCAGCGAGCGGCCCCGGGCGAGGCCATGTTGCGTTCTGAGCGTCACCGCCGGGCAGCTCCGCCGGCGCCGGCGAGGGGAGGCTGGACGAGACGAGACACCGCCGCGGGGCACGGCTGGCGATCGGCCCGGGAACCGAGTGGCGCAAGACTGCCGTTCACCCGCCCGCCCCGGCCCGGCCCGGCCCGTCTCCAGGTCAGCCCTGAACGAACGCCCCCCCTGCCCCCGCCCGGGGCGCACGGCCCGGAGGAGAAGGACGGCCCAGCACAGTCCCCGCCGGCGGACGGCCCTCAGGGAGAGGAGGCGGGGGAGGTGGAGGAAAAGGAGAGCCCCGCACACGGCCGCACGCCTCGGCTCTTACCCGGCACTGCCGCCTGCGCTCCGTGGCCCCTGCCCCTAAATAGCGGCACAGCCGCCTCGCGCCATCGCGCCGCCGTCCCGCACGCGCGGCCCCGCGCCCGGTCACGCTCCCGCCCCGCCCCGCCCCGCCCCAGCCCCCGCGCGCCCTTCCCTCCTCCTCCACCCACGGGGTGGGAGCGGCGGCGGGGGCCCTGCGGGAGCGGTGCCCCTCCCCCGCATCGCTCCAGCCCCTCCGTCGGCCGTGCCCGACGCCCCCCGCAGGGCTGTCCCGTCAAGGTGTGTTCTAGCTCTGGGCGGCAGCCGCGGGACGCCCGGCTGAGGACGGCCGGACCCTACCCGGGCCGCAGCCGGCCAGGCCTCTGGAATCTTCTCCTGGCCCTTGCCCGGCCGGGCCTGCGCGGGCGGCGCGGCGGGGGTGTTGTCCTGGGCAGGCCTGAGGAGCCAGCGGCCTTCCCGGCGTTTCGCAAGACTCCCTTGGGAGTACGGGCGGCTGTAGAATGATCTTGTCAACAGCTGCCGTGCGAGCAAAGCGCTGCGATCCAGAGCAGTCTCGATGTTTCAGTCCCTGAAAATCGGTCAGGATTCCAGCCCCTGAGAAGGGTGTTCGTGGAAGGCTGGGTTGCTGAGGAATGGTCCTCAATATAGATCGTTGATACGATCATGACCCACCTTATCCTTGGACATTTCTTCATTCAGTAGCTCTGAAAAATTACTTTTGTAAATCAGAATAATGTGCTCTAAAATGCTTTCTTCATTCCAGATTAATTTTTTTTCTAGTTCATGAGTAAGAAAGAACAGTTCCATGCCACAAACTTGGTGCTTAGAGTGTTAAAGGAGGCTAATGATACAAGGCATCAACTGATGCATGCCTGAGTTTCTTCCTGCCAAATGCGTTAGGGTTTTGCCCCCTTCGTTCTTAAGTTATATTTGGGCTCAAGTAGGATATGAGGTATGTTACACTAGTAGTTACATCTTTTGATGAGTGGGCAGATTGACTAGATAAAAAAGACATTTAGTTTAATACCCTGTTTCAGGCACTGACATGAGCTGCTAATAAGATTTGGAACTTTGGAGAAAGACTGTTTCTCACGGATTTAGCAGCAGTCTCTGATTATGCTTGGTGTACTGTCTCAGATGGCTTAATATCCAACAAAAATGTTTCTAATTCTGAAAATGCTGTATTTTTTCTATGTAACAGAGTAAAGCTGGATGGACACTTAAATAGTCATTTAGTTGCTCTGTTTTCCTAACAACAAAGTTGTCTCTACTTACGTAATTTCTGATAGGTATTTATCTAGGCTGCAGATTAAATTCATTACTTTATGTTCCTTCTTGCAGCTGATGCTGTCTAGTAACCTCAGATACTGTAGATATTGCTGTTTTCTCCCACTGGTACTGTCTGCACTCAACAGACTCAGTCCTTTCCATTTCCTCCTACAGGACTTATGGTGTTCACACCTTTCCTAAGGTATCAGGATAAATGACATCTGCATAATAAGTTTCACAGTTTTTTCAGTATGACAAAAGCATTACAGTTGGTCACTTTTGCTTTCTCACCAGATAATGGTTAGTTTGTTTGTGTCTACATTCAGGGTTATAGTCTGAGACTGTACAAGTACATTTTGATTGTATAATTGGTAAATTTCAGTGTGCATGGATATGCCTGTTTCAGCATCCTCAAAAAATCAGTTTTTGGCAACAAAACTTCAAGTGGAACCTGGCTGTAACTAGAAGGACCGAAAAAATAATTTTTTTTCTCTTGTTTTAACATGTCTTCTGTCTCTTGTACAATCACTTGCTAAATAGACATTCCAGAAGTAGACTCTTCACTCTCCTCCCTCCCCCAGCCAACAGAAAGCCTCTTATGACTTTCTTATTCTGAAATCCTGTAGCCTGAAGCAATTCCTGGTATATTGCCAGAACTTGTGGAACAACCTTCCATCTCCCTTCAAAACCAGTCCTGTGACAGGCTTCACTTAACATATGACATGCATTGTAACTCTTCAAATAAGCAAGAGATTGTGTATTGCACAGACTATCTGTGGACTCTGTAAAACTGTGTACACATATCTGAAGTTGTATCGAGAAACAAAATAATTTATTTGCAACAGTACTTAATTTTTCTGTATTGACACAAAGTACCATTTATTCATTAACAGTTTAGTTGCCAAAAATCTGATTGTTCTTAGACACCAGCCACTTTCTGGTACAAGCAGGTAAAAAGTTAATAGCATTACAACTGCCACTGGATAGAATCAGGACATTTGGGATTGCTAGTGAAGAAGAGAATTAAGCCATCCAAGCATGTTGTGAAGTGCCATTTCTGCACATGGATGATTTCCTGGAAAGACTCTTTAGTTTGATTTACTGCTTCACAGTCTTCTCTACTGTTATATGGTTTTGTATTGTGCCGTGTATGTACTATAGTACTGGTGTAATATAAACACCAGTTTATAAATTCATTTCCAAATACTGAGAGAAATTAAAAATTCTGACCACATTTTAAAAATGTTCCCGACAGCTAGCATTTTAATCTGCACATTGAGTAAAGCATTATATTAAATGTTTATTTTATATATTTAATTTAATATTTGTTCATATATTCCCTAAATATATGAGGCAAGGATAAAAGAAAGCTAGTCATAGGAATTGGAAGGTCTTTGATATCAATTACCCTCTGGTTATGCACACTGCAATTTATATTCCAGCATAGTGCTCACATCAGGGCTATATGGGATATTTCCAAGCTCTCGTGATACGCAGTTAGAATATCAGCTGGTGAAGCATGCCTTCAGCATCCTCTTTCTGCTCCTTCAGAAAGAAGGAGGTGGCCTGGAAGTGTAGAGATGGGCACCAGCACTTGAAAACATGTAGCTGTTGGCAAAGGTTGATGGCTGTTCAACTGTGGGAGTAGAGATATTTTTGGAGAAGCTGTTAGAGATTGATGAGAAACCAACTTGTACCACGCTATGGATATTTTCAGCGGTTTTGTAACAAGTTGTGAAAAAATTTGCAGTCTACATAATCCACTGAATCTTACAATAGGTGAGCCACAGACAGGAAAAATCTTTCTGGCATGTATTATTGGTATAAGGACATGGAGCATCAGGGGTGTGAAAAGATTCCTCACTCTGACTACATATGGGTTTTTTTGGTAATGCATGACTTTCCGAACAGGGATGTTGGGAAAGGTTCTCACAGTAAGAGAGAAGCTGAACAACAACACCCTTTAATGGCAACGTTCTGACCCATGCCAAGACATTTTATGTGAATCACTCTGTAGAACTATTTGCCTGGGAGGTTCAGTAAAACATATGAGCCTCTTGCTGAAGTGATAATGTTGTCTCAGCTTGTATCACTTCTCCTGAGCTTGAACTTAGAATCTCCAATGTCTAATGTTCTTTAACATGAAGAAGAGTCACTTAATTTTTTCCCCTTTTGGCCTGAGTGATGAGAACAGTAGCAGACTGTTGCATTGAAGCCACAGTCTTGTAGGTCAAAAAGTCATGGTGAAGTCCTCTGAAGAGGTAGGGAGGAGACAGCAGAAAGGGAAAAAATGGCTGATGTAACTTCTGGAAATGATTTAGTGACAGTTACAGCACTTCACAGCCTTTTAACTTGCCAAACATGAGTAGCTCAGTGGCAGCAAAAAATGGACTTCGTAATTCACTGCTTCCTCTTGAGGGAGATGGGAGCATATTGGTTTTTTTTTTTTTTTTTGAGAGCAGGTAGGTGTTTGTAATTGGTGTGACAAACAAGTAAAGTTCACTGAGCCACAAGCAGTCATCATGGTAACCTCGTATGTGCAGCTGGATGCTTGATGGCATCTCTTTACAAGAGAGTGAGTGATACATATTGCAACAGGACTGACCTCATTCCTTAGCATTGCTATGCCCAGTGAAAGGGCATAAAACCTGAGATTCTGGACAAGACCTTGCAAAATTCAGCCAGGGTCTGTAGAGCTTCATCAGGACTTCAGAACTTCAGGAGAATCCTGTGATCAGTGGAAGGAGCTAGGAATGGGGATAGCTGACTCCTCCACATGTGATAGGAAAGCTTTGGAATTGCTGAAGAGGGCTTGACCAAGTTCTTTCATTCTGATTATCAAAAATAAGAGTGGTAACACCATGAAACTGCAGCCTGGCATACAGAATAGAAAAGAGATTTGTTATAGCCCACTTTAAATTAATGGTACATCTAATGGAGCAGTGTGCCTAGCAATCTGCTTGTTTTTCTGCAGTGGAAATTGCAGAGCTAATGACATTTTAGACCTAGACTGGAGGCTTTGACTGATGGAACATGTTGCTAGGGTGTGTTTTTTATGAAAAGGTAGTGGGTAGGGCAATCAGAAAAAAAGTGGTCTGGTCTTCACTGGAGGAACAAGACCAAAGGTGAGATCAGAAAAAGGAAAACAAATATTAAATTTCAGTGAAGATAAAAATACCGTAAAGGATTAAATTGATCAAACATGGAAAATGGTTAAGTCAGAATGAGCAATGCAGTTCACTGAGAAGAAATGCTTGTTCAGAGCTAAGGTGAGGTGAAGGTGTTATGCTGCAGTCTCTTACACCACATGGGAGAGCTGTCCATGAATTCAATATGCTGTTTGCAGCTGCTGGAGCTAAAATGCATTTGGAGTAATTCTGCACACACAGACCAGAATGTGGATGTGTTCTTAAGGCAGAACTCTTGGGCAGTGAGTAAGACCAAACTAAGAGTAGCAGAAGATGATTAAAAAGAAAATGACTTCTCAGACTGACTGGAATTATGTTTCCTACTTGGCCACAAAGGCTTTCATGAGCAATTTAGCCAATAAAAAATATGCCAGAAAATGTAAGTCAGTACTTTTTTGGCAAAGTTTTTTGCACAACTATATATATGCACAAAATAAAGTTATGTGTGAAGAACAGCTGAGTTGGGCCTAGTTATTTGGGCTGACAAAAGGCATGCTAGCAATAGAAAAAGGCCTTCTGAAGCCAAGGCTGTTGTTCAGTCTGCTCCATTACGGGAAGCCAGTCTGTCTTACATCAGTGTAATTGTGGATTCCTTTCTGATGTCAACCTCTTAAAAAACACATGGGTGGCACTTCTGTCCTTTCCAGTGAGTGAGGGAACAGCTCTAGTCAGGCAAATTAGCTCTGGCCACAGTTATCCAGGTCTTCCCTTGAGTTTCGGGCAGGCTGTAACAAGATTCTAGCTGGTGCAGAGCAGCACCATGGACGTGCCTTTTCAGGTTGTATGATGACTGGCATACAAGGTGTAGAAACACAAATAGAGCTTGTGTTCTTGGTCCTCAACTGCAGAGTGTAGCACGCACAGCATAGGGGTGCCTAAATTGGTACTACACACACTGGTTGCTCCATTTAGCCTTAGCCTCTCCAGTCTAAGGCTAAAACTTGTCTGTGGAAGAGCTGATCTTAGTGGAATGACACTAAACACAAAGAGTGTGTATGAGTTAAGCTGTGGTTGGTAATGTTGGCTTTGTGATACTACAGCTTGTGACTTCTCAATAAAGGATGGTAGAGACATATTTAAGAAACAGTGAATATTTAGCTTAGAGAGGGGAAATATGCTATAGGCAAGCCACTGACCAGTCCTTTTTGTATTTTTCCATGCTATACCTAGTGTTCTACACTATACCACTGAAATCAATACAGTGAGATACCACTTGATTGCCAGGAAGAGAGCTATCATCGGTGATAGATAGGTAATTGTTTTGAAGTGACACGTTTTAAAAAAGAGGCCTTGACAGCATTGTGCTTCAAGTTTTCTGCTTGAGCTGTTAGAAAACACAAAAGGCTTGAGCCTGTTGCTACAAGTAAAGACTGTGGAATTCACAGGGAAGTACATTCTCATCACTAACACTGAAGCTAAGTTAGTATTAGATAACCCCTCATTGACTGCTGCCTTATTGTTAAATTGGCTAATGCTATTTAGAGCAATGTAGACATGGTAAAATATGGTCAGTCCTGAGTACTTTACTGACAATGTCACCAAAATGAATGCTTTGTGAGAAAGAGTAACAACTTTGTATGATGAAGGAATGAAGACCTCAGAATAAGAAAAATTGAAAAAGCAGCAACAAAATTCAACATGCCAGGTATATTTGTGTGTAAATGAGCAACTAAGAGATGCAGAAAGTGATGTAGGATTTTTTACATGAAATTGTATAACACATTAAGTAAACAACAGAACAAAAGAGAATGAGGAGAATATTGGCTTTTGGGAATAATTTCTAATTGCTGAGACAATATACTAAATACATATATATATATATATATATATATAGTATAGCTTCCTTCAGCTACAAGACTAAATAGTTAATATCTGGAGTGAAAAAGTACCTAGGAAACTTACACATTCACTAAAAAAGTCAAAGAAATAGTAATGATTTGTATTAGCCAATTCATGTGATGACTTCATATATGGTTCAAAGAGACAGGTAAAAATCTTTGCCCCATATGTTTCACTGCCTTTGAGGATCTATATATTTTAGACTTCTGGTCTTACTGATCTATCTTCTCTTCTTCCACTACCCTACCATTTATTTACCATTCTTTGCCATTTGTTAAGAGCTTTTCCTTTCTTTTATCTGCTTTTGCTCTTTTTGTCCTTTGACATGGCCAAACTCACATTCATGTATTTTCCTGTTATTTCTGCTCCCTTTAGCAGAATACATGTTGTATTTACAAGTTTTCCAGCAAAAGTCTGTCAAAATAATTAATTTTAAGAGTTATTTTAGGAGAAGATTAATTGCATAAAAATACTTTTGTTCTCAATTTATACCATCACTCAGCTATATAACAAATCAAATTCTGCCAAAAATCCAAAGTGACAGAGTTCCTTACCAACATGGCATAACAAGTGCTTCATAGTCAGAATTTAGCAAACAAAAATGGTGGCAGATGTGCATAATGAAGCCCAGTTTGTCAGTATTGAAACTCTTCCATAGTGCCAATAGCACTGAAAGCTTGCTTTAAGAGATAAGCCAGAGACATTAGAATCCTAGCCTGAGAGCATCTCCTTCACTGATCTGTGAAGCATTCTTTTTAGAGCCAAGGTCCCAGTGTAGAGATTGTGATTTTTACTTGAAATTCTGTTATGAATATTTGTAATCAAACTTTAACTTCCAAGAACAGAGCTTGGTATGTTTTGTGATTTCTTTTTCATTTCATTCTCTCACTCACATTTCCCAGATTGGAGTAGGAGTACTTGCTGGTGTATAAAAGTATGGAGAAAATGAGATCTTCCCCAGAATCAGAGACCCTGAAAGATAAATGAGGATGGCAGAAAAATGTCAGTGGTAAGAGATGTAACATACACGCCAAACTATTTGCATAAACATAGACTAGTGCTCCATCATTCTTTACTTTATCATTGTCTGCTCATTTATTTTTTACTTTCCTGTCTCTTTTATTTTGCCTTTCCTTTATTCTGTAATTGGAGCCACTTGTCATTCATTCTGTAAGGACTTACTTAAATGTATTTTGTCTGTAGTTAATTAAGCAGTGGGAGAACCCTCTTGAAGAGTTCTACATACTCAAGATCAGGTTCAAGTCACATAATCATCAGTATATTCTGAGAGATATAAACTTTTCATATTTCAGTGCCCTTTTAAAACAGATCCTTTATGAAACTGCTTGCTAATATTTCCTCCAAAGTTATAGTTTATTACATATTACTTGAATTTTTTTATATGACTATCCATGACAATCAGTATCAACCGAAATAATAATTCATTCACCAATCAGAAGAGGCATTAAAATTTTTACTATTAGGATAATTTGTATGCAGTCCTTAACCATGTGAATAAATGTATTTCAGAAATGCTTATAAATTCATATATCACTCATTATTGCCTGATAAACTTGATTCAACAGGAGTCATTAATAAATTACTTCCAATGCATTGGATATTATGAAAATTTCTCAGATTATGTTGATATTCTCCTCCAAGCTTCTAGTCACCTTCATAATGTAAATTGCATGCATGTCAACATGTAACATGTTGGTATAGAAAATATATGTAGGTTCTTTTAAACTAAATTTTTGAAAAACAGTAGTGTGGAATTGGACCATCTCATCTTTGTATGTGTTGAGTTCACTGTTCCCCCATAAGCTGATAAGTAGTAATACAAGCTTTGAGAGAAGGATAGACCCACAGCACCTGCAGAGTTTGCTTTCTAAATTATTTACTAAATTATTTTACAATTCTATGGTAACCAATGACTTTTATCACTAAAGATCTGACTATTAGCCCATATGCTGTTCAATGCATTTGCTACTTACAGAATTACTGAAATGTATTCAACGTCTTAATTTTTTTAATGTTACATTTATGCATACCTTATTACAAGTTTAAATGTGCATTACGGATAACATACCTACTTTATACAGACTTAGATGACCATTAATGCCTGGAAATACAGCAATACATTCACAATAACCAACCATCTCCTTTGGAGTGGTTCCATGTTTAGTGTAAAGATGTATTCCATATGTCATTTTGAAAAAAGCTACACTATAAGTGCCTTTGCCTTACCCTTCCTAGTTCTGGGAAAGCTTTTCAAATGTTGCCTAAGCCATGGTCTAAAGTTGCTTTGCAAATTGTTGACAGTTCAGGGTTTTGTAGAACACTTGATGTTCTCAGGAATGACCTGGTAGTTGCCTGATCTCCTGCAGTGTTTTAAGTGCACTGCCTTGTGCACTTTTCCTGCCTTGTCTTCTTTATATCTTTTTCCACTACATTTCTTTTCCCTGACTTTTGCCTCTGAATTTATTTAGTGTTGTCCAGGGCATGTCTCACCATCCAGAGGCAAATTTGGTTAGATAGATTGGTATCACAGCCTATGGCTGGGGGAATCCTTGCTACTGACAGAAGTACTAGGAGCAGGTATAGACAGGGGAGAAAAGGAAGCTTGTGAATAACAAGGTGCTATTCTCAGTGCCTGAGTTAGGAATTTATGGTGGCTGTATTCAGCACTGATGAGGCCACACCTCTAGTCCTGTGTCCGGTTCTGGGCTCCTTGCTGTAAGAAAAACATTGAGGTGCTGGAATGAGTCCAGAGAAGGGCAGTGGAGCTGGGGCAGATTCTGGAGCACAAGTCCAGTGAGGAGCAGCTGAGGGAGCTGGGGGTGTTTATCCTGGAGAAAAGAAGGCTTGGGGGTGACCTTGTCACTCTCCACAGCTGCCTGAAAGGAGGCTGTGGCCAGCTGGGGGTAAGCCCCTTCTTCCAAGCATCCAGTAAGAAGACATGGCCTCAAGCTGTGCCTAGGTTGGTTCAGATTGGAATGCAGGACAAATTTTTTTATGGAAAGTGTTATAAAATATTAGGATGACTGCCCAGGGAGGTGGTGGAGTCACCATTCCTGGAGGTGTTCAAGAAATGACTGGAAATGTCACTTAGTGCTTGTGACTCTTAGTGGTGATTGGTCAAAGATTGGACTTGATGATCTTAGAAGTATTTTCCAACCTAAATGATTCTGTGATTATGTGAAACTATCTCACATACAGATGAGTTGTTGACGGTATGGTGGGGGGATCTTGTCCCCTGGGAAGCAGCAGTTCCTGGCTCCTGCTGAGTTCCTTCCAGCAAGTTCAACCACTGAGTTAGAAAAGAAAAACACAATCTGACATATAATCCTTGACAAATTGCTGACCCTTGTATCTGAGGGATGAGAGGAAATATTATCTGTGTTCACACAATTCTTTTCTCTGTAAGCAGCAATTCTTTGTCCTCAGCCTTAAGAAAAAAAGTCTGAGTTGAAGACAGAAAGTTCAGTCTCATTTCTCTGTGTATGAAGTCCCTTTTACAGATGATTGAATTCAGCCATGTCTGGAGCAAATGTAACGATTGTTTAAAAATGTGAAGTCTTAGATTTTATCCAGCTGATTCTGTAGAGGAATTTTGCAGGCAGGAAGAAGTTAATTATTCAAAGCTAGATCAAGATCAGGATTAGGTTAATTGCTCACACACTGTAAACTTGATAGCTCTAAAGTGGTAACTAGCATACTTTTTTTATAATTTCTGAGCATATGCAATGCTGTAAGAAGGTGTTTTCCCAGCCAGCTTAAGAAACAACCTTTTACCTGTTCATTATTCAATTACACTTTTCTTGAGAAAAGGAATGTAAGCTAACATAATATTCCAATAGTTTAGAATTCTTTGGTTTTGCTTTTTTCCCCTCAAAATGGTCAGGGTCAACTTGACCAGTATGTTTCCAGTGTTGTCATTTGTAGTAATGTGATGTTATCTTGGTGGTTTGATTATTCTGAAGACTCGCAGCTAGATTTTCATCATATTAATGCCTGGCAGATTTTTTTCCTGAACCATGAAGTGAAACTTACTGATGAAAATCTAGACCAGCAAAGCCAATGTGTGTTTTATTAGTAGACCCTGTAGAGTAGGGATGTTCTCTGAGGATTTAAATCTTCAGCCATTATTAGAAAGTTAAACAAAAGTATGATTTTATATTAACCCGAATTCTTATTTAAATAAATAGGTGTTTGCTGTTGAGTTCAATAACAGCTGGTGTGGACTCCCTTGTTGAATTCTCCAAAATTCATCTGACCTCTGCTAATCCCACTTATTTATAAAGAATGGAAATAAATCTGTCACTGTGCTCTTAAGACAAGTTGGTACTCAGAAATCAATAAGAAGAAAATACCAATTTTTAGTCAAAACAGGCAAGACATTTTGAGTTACTAACAGAAAAATAGTATCATTGTGAAAGTACTTTGAACTATTCAGAAACTTTATAAAATATTGGTAGAAAAGTCATTTTAAGACACAATGGTATTGTTTTTTCCTTTTCATATGTTGTTATATTAACTAAGGAGGAAAAGTTTTCTAGGATACATATAACCTATATCAGGTAAAAGAGTCTTTACTTCAGCAGGAACCTTCTTAAACTGTAAAGCTGTATAAGACTTGATATTGTTAATGCACTATATGTATGTTGAATGAGTTTGATCTATTTGTGCCTGTTTGTAGAACTTTTTTTAAAAAAAATTTTTATTCTAGATGAGCCCAAAATGCAGACGAAAAAAGTCACCTCTGACAGAGGTGATTTTCTGCAAGGGAGATTAATCTGTTTTGTGAACACAAATTGTAATGCCCAAATAATACTTTGTGATATTGCTTATGTACAAATGGAGACTGAAAAAATGGTGTTTCCTTGGAAAAGTTTAATGGATGAAAGAAGAAGTAAAGAGAAATTCTGTACTCAGTGAAGTTAATTATTTTTCCATTGTCTTCTAGAAGGTCAGTTTTCATCTTCAGTTTTCCAAAAATGTCCAGGTGAGTAAATGCAATCTAGCCAAGCTGTAAAGAAATGTCACAGTGGTAGAGGTCCTCTACATTTTCAGCCTTTAATGGTGCATATTAAACAATATGTGTCTTTTCAAATTACAGTTGATTTTTGAAACAGGGATGACAATACTAGTGTCAATTTCTTTATGAAATGAAGCTACAGTGTAATGGTGAAAGACAGGATGCCAACTGCTTGACGGACTGACACGCATCTTGAAAGGAAGGGAAGCACAGTGAATCCACTTCCGATTTGAGTCAAACCCCAGTTCTAAAAAAAGACTCACTGATAATAACAACAAAGTAGGTTATGTAAAAAGGGTGGAAAACTGTCAAGGTAAAAGGAGGAAAACACAAGTAATAAGATTATTGGAGAGATACACAGGGCATTGTCCCTCTGTCAACAATATTGGGGTACTGTATAAATTTTAGCTACTGTAAGAAAAAGGAAATTTATCTTTTATTGTTTACCTTACACAAATAATGCTTCAAATAAATTGCTTTAAGCAATAGATTTCTTTAAAACCCCACCAAGTTTCAGCCTTCAACCTTCTCTACTTCTTACGCCAGGACCTCTGGGGTTTCTGTTGTTTTTTGATTACATTGGTACAATGGGCATATAACCAAATCTTCTGTGAGACCAAATATATTTCTCTAATTGTCATGAATGTGTTGTATTATCTAGCTCACTTCTTTGGATTCTTACTGATGATAGTATTTGCTGACTTTTCAAAGGTATATTAGGTGACCATTTAGATATAGCAAGCATTGTTTTGTCTAATGTAGGTATAGGAAATGCTTCTTAGCCCATCTAATGACACCAAGAGGAGTTTAGATAGTTTTATCATCTTAGTCTAATTGGTTGTAGTGTACTAGTAGCAGAGTCAAACCCTGCACCCTTCTTCTCAGGGACAAGTTTGTGAAAGCTTTTCCTAGCAGCCTGTATTTCCTAGACAACAGTCAACATCTAAGCAAGGCCTTGCATTTAAAAAAAGGTTTGAATTTGTGAGCCAGACTCCAGACTTTTCAGAATCTGTAAAATTTTCATTTTTTTGGGACATCTGTTATTTTGCTAAACCTGATCATCAAGCAAAGCCCTTTGTGCTCTCTACTAACCAAGATTAGCCATCTGGCATCTATCTGTAGACTTAGTTTCCCAAACCGTAATTTCTTTCCAGTGCTAAGCCTAGGCGGATGACCAGGGGCCTCCATTGGCGTCTGCCTTTCTGTTATTTTTAAAAATTACTTCCAGTATTTCTGCCCAGTACTTAGCACCCTTGTTTACTTTAGAGTATTTCCAGCAGATGGGGAAGAATGTTCCATTTTCCTCACATTCAGCACATTTCCAAAGAATGCTGATTTTTTTTTTTTTTTTTTTTTTTTTTTTTTTTTTTTTAGCTATAATGAAACAAGATACCACTGGAATAATATGTTTCAAAAGGGGTTTCTTTCATGGCTGCACTTCTTGATGATCATAGAGATCTCTTAGATGCCACGGTTGACCTTGCTTTGTGTTGCTTTGACTATGGCATAAAAGCAGAAGCAAGAAGCATAGTCTGTAAAATAAATCTGCTGTGAAGAAGTACTCCAGGCCTTCTCTCCTGCTTCATGCAGCTCTGTATTCATGTTAACTGTGGCTGACAGTTACAACCGAGAAAACAAACAGCTCCTTCAGATTACAGGAAGAGCAAAATAGTGCTCAATTCCAAGATAAGAATTCTTTAAAAAGTGGAAAAAACCCCACTGCAACATTTTCTGTAGTTTTTCTCCTGATTTGGAAGAGTACCATATTTGCATGCTGTGGAGGCTTGTGGAAGCTTTGAGTTATAAAGACAAACACAATGGTTTTGGTAGTGCTTTATGCCAGTAACACGACTTCTTCAGCCTCTGTTCAATATGCAGGGTTTATAGTCTAAATATATTGATTAATACCTCTACAAGACTGGAAAGCACATACTCTTCATGCGCTTAGTGTTGGGAAACCAGTGAAGCTAAGGGGGAGTTATGCTGATGTGGTTTACTTTTAAGGGTAATGAGGATGGTGCTTTACTCCACCTGCGTAATCTATTGTCAGAAAGAAGAAAAGCTGTAGCTTTCTACTTGTATATTTTGTGGCTCACTCTCAAGTTTTACCTAGGTAGTATTCTCAGCAGACAGACTACTACATTTCCACTGAAACAATTCAATGCCAAGCCCAAGAAATACAGATAAGAAATGAATTAGCAACATTGATCTAAACTTTGTGGTTAAATAATTATTGGTAGCAAGAAGTCTGCCTTCCCATTTTATTCATCCACTGGTTCATCTAAATCAGGCCTTAAATCAGTTCTGAATGGACTGAAGTCAGTGGAGTTTAGAAAGCTGTTATAGAGGTTTCTGAAACTTTTCAATCTTATGTTAAGAAAGGCTGTGGGCAGTGTAATGTGATAGAAAGGCTGTGGGCAGTGTAATGTGATAGGAGTCTCTGTATGAATAAAAAAATTATTATACAGGACACGGAACACACTCAAATAATATTGGTGGGAAAAGTCCAGGGAAGGATCGTGGGAGCAGGTTATGGTTTGTAATCTTTCCAGGCTGCAATGCAGGCAGGAGCCTGTGTCTCAGAGACACAGAAGCTGTTTCAGAGTGTACTCTGGAAAAGTGGGTGTGGAAAGTCATGCAGTGCTCAACGAGCTCATGATTTGGCAGGTGAATTCCCCCTTCAAAAGACGCTCATAGCGTGTAGCTCCTGGCATCTTGCCTGCTTTTCTGGTTTGAAATGGGAGGAGTAAATTTCCATATATAAAAGTACTTTTGTCTACAATTCACCTCAAATAGTTGTTGAGGAGCTGCCACACTTTCTAGCTGGCCTTAAGCCTCAAACCCTATGACAGAGAAACTTTTTTTTTTTTTTTCCTAAAGTGCTGGGGAACACAAAGATTTTTTGTTATTTAAAAAAAATATAAACATTTGAACTACATCAGAAATACTGTTCAGACACAAACTGGACTTTCTTTTAAAGAAGCCAAGAAGTATTTGGGAAGAAAGACATTTGTATTTGTATTTTCACTTTCCATATTAAATCGTTCAAAGCTTGTGCATGCTGATTACAGCATTTCCTCTTTACTTCTTGTAATGTTCTTCTCTAAGAGAAACACCCATATAAGCCTTGCAGCAAATGAGTCTAGCATGTATTTCATTTTTTTCTTCACCTCAGAAGTGTAAATGAGCCTAAAAAAAGATAATAAAATTCTAAAAAATGTTTTGAATTACTAACAAACATGAAGAATTTTCACACAATATATCTTGAGGCTCTTGTGACACAAGACATAAAGTGTTCTAACAGTCCTGCTGCACTTATCTACTAGTATATTTTGCAGTGCAGTTGCATCCCAGAGCTCTACAAACGTTGTTTTATAATTGACTGGAACATCAGAAGCTAGGTTGGTGCTTGGTTCTGACTGGCCCCATGCTCCTCTACAATCATTTTATATGAGCATATGCAAGAATTCCAACAGCTGTACTTTTCAACTGGTCTTGCAAACTCCTATTTTAGACAATATGTTTACATCTCTGGCTTCTAAAAATAGCAACAGGAATGAGGTGAAGGGTGAGAGATGCTTTGCAGGAAGACTAAAGAGCACTCTGTAAAAGATTTTTCAAAATACTTAAGCTGAAAGGGCGTATGTTTCTTAGTTTACATACATTGCTGATATGTTTCAAGGAGCATGGGCTATTACCATTAATTTAAATCGTTAATAGTTAGATAATGTCTAAGGAATCGTGCGTATGTGATAATGATGCTTTATCCACTGCTAAAATGCAGCCCCTCTAGGGTGAAATAGTGAACTGTTCAAAAGGGCTTGTCAGCACTACAAGGATTCTATGTGTCAGATCACCGGTGACCAATATTAATGGATGACTTGAGAACACCACCATTTTCAGTAATTAACTGCAAATGGGCATCATGCATGGCTGAATCAAGAAAACAACTAAGATATCTTTGTCTATCACCTTGACCAAAATAGTTTCATTTTTCCCCTCTGTGTAGCCTGCTTATTTCAGTTATAAATTTGGGGATAACAGGGTCTATTTATTGTAACATATTTGCAAAGTAAGAAGCACAATGAGGTTTAAATCTTCACTGGAAGGCCTAGGTGCTACTTTGATATGAGGGAATAAATTACAAACAGTTAAATAAGTAGTCACATCTTATGTATAAAAGATGCACTTTAGTGCAATTGGAGCTTAATGGAACAAGAATGAATAGCAAAAGATTTGTCTGCAGCTTGGGAGAGGATGAATGCAGTCTGAGACAATGCTGGCTTCTGCCACAAGCTATATTTCCAGTTATGCTGACTGCAAAGTGAAAGAATATTTTGCATAATGGAATTTGCCTTTTTTTTTTTTTTTTTTCTGTATAAGCCAACTGCATGAACCACACCCTAAATGGTTGTTCTTTTATAATCACAGTACAGATTACTGTCATGTGCCCTGCTGCTCTGTGGCATTGAGCTCTTTCATAAACATATTTATTACTTACTTTCCTAAACTCCTGCTAGACACTATTTAAAGTACTCACTGATGAGATCTTAATTGAAACTGGGTAAGTATTCCCAGAAAGTCAAAACTATTAGCATTGTCCTGGCATTTTATGGCATAGCTGTATGATGCTAAACAGCTTGGGTGTACATAGAAAACATTCCTGGGTGGTGTGTGAGCCAGCTATGTTGGTGCTGGTCAGTATGAACAGGTGATGTGAAAACCAGATCACTGCAGAAGGAACGGCCAGGATCCACCAGGAGAGAGACTCTATTAGGATGACAGTGGGAAGAGAAACAATTAGCTTCTCTGGGTCTGCCTGGAAAGAAGTTCCCATTTTTGAACACAGAAACTTGATTCTAGTACTTGTTTCTTTGTATGTAGGAAGCATAACCCTGAAAAATAATCAGACCAAGTCAGAGACCATGCTGCTTATCTCTCATGGATCTTACTCAGATTTATTTGCTGGTCACTTAGGGTCCATGCAATAGTTGCTCTCACAACTACGCTGTGAATACTTTCCTACTTTCAGGATTTACCTCCCTGAAAATTCTTAAATTAACTCAAATCACATTGCGAGGTTCACCTTGGAAACAGTGCATCATGTGGCTGTTCCTCAGTTCCTTCCTTCCCCCTTGCAAGAGCTTTCCAGCATGCTTCTGTGTGGACACATGAGACTTAGAGCATCACGCAGAGTTCCATTTTGTTGCTCTGCTGCTCTATTCTGTCGAACTAGGCCCTACAATTTTCTCTTTGCAGAGGTTGGGGTGAAAAAGCTTCAGAAAGCAAGTTCTAGTTTTAAATTAATGTATCTTACTAATCTATCAAAAACACCACTAAAATAATTGAATGTGATATACCATTTTTATAAAGCAGGTGACTTTTTTTTTCAGAGAACACAGCAGAAATTAACTGATGATCTGAGACAAACATTTGTGTTTTCCAAGATGCATGTTCAACTTTTAGCTGACACTCCTTTACCATTGAAAACAAAACAAAACCACACCCAACTACCTCTCATCACCAGGTATTCGCATTCAATGCATTCAATGTAGACAAAACTACACACTCTGAGAGACCTGCTCAGGAAGATTGGGTAATCAGTTTTAAAATGACAAACTGAAAGTTTTAGTCCAAAAATATAATGCCCGAACAAATGCATGTCAATACAGTGAGGTGGTACACTGCAACTAATTGCAGGTGCTTAATATTGTGACATGGTTGTTTTACTGAGTTCACGTGTTATAATTTCCAATAGTACATCACTATTACTCTCTGTTGTTCGCATTGAGGGTTTACTACTCTTCATCCTACCATGTAGATAACAGCTGGAGGATCAGTGTGCCAGATTTCAGGAGTCACCCATAAACAGACAAAAGGAATACTGCAAAATTCAGACTCTTGAAGAAATCAAAAAGGTTGTCTTATAAAAAATGTTACAGAATCACAGAATTTTTCAGGTTGGAAAAGACCCCTAAGATCATTGAGTCCAGCTGTTAACCTAGAACTACAAAGTCTACCACTAAATCATGTCATGAAGTATGACATCAAGGTTTGCTTTTAAAAATTCTCAGGGATGGTGACCTGCCACTTCCCTGGGCAGTCTGTACCAATGCTTGACAGCTCTTTCCATGGAGAAATTTTTCCTAGTATGCAATGTAAACCTCTCCTGGTGCATCTTGAAGTTGTTTCCTCTTGTTCAATTTCTTGTTACTTCAGAGAGGGGGCTTACCTCCACCTGAAATGGCCACAGCCTCGTTCAGCTGCTGTCACCACCACCCCCAGATTCTTTTCCACAGGGCAGCTTTCCAGCCACTCTGCCCCCAATCTGGGACTGTTATGATCAAAGGACAGGACCTGGCACTTGGCCTTGTTGAATCTCACACTGTTGGCCTTGGCCTCTTGATCTATCCTGTCCAGATCCCTCTGCAGAACCTTTCTGTCCTCCAGCAGATCAACATTCACACTCATCTTTGGTGTCATTTGTGAAGGGCTTGAGGGTGCACTCAATCCCCTCGTCCAGATCATTGATAAAGATATTAAACAGAAATGCCCCCAATACTGAGCCCTGGGGAGCCCCACCCATGACCAGCCACCAGCTGGATGTAGCTCCACTCACCACCACTCACTGGGCCCAGCCATCCAGGCAGATTTTACCAGGCAGTGAACAGAGCACTTGTCCAAGCTTTTCCAGGAGAATATTGGGAAATGGTGTCAAAGGCTTTACAGAAGTCAGTCTCCACAGCTTCTTCCTCAGGAGATTGGGTGGTCAAGCAGGACCTGCCTTTTATAAATCCATGCAGGCTAGGCCTGATCTCCTGGTGGTCCTGCAAGTGCGGTGTGATGCACTTAAGATCACCTATTCCATGACCTTCTCAGCATCAAGGCCAGGCTAACTATAGTTCCCCAGATCCTCCTGCCAGCCTGTCTTGTATTTGGGCATCATATTTGCTAACCTCCTGTTAACTGGGACCAGTCTTGTTAGCCGGGATTGCTGATAAGTGACAGAAAGTGTCTTGGTGAGCTATTTTGCCAGATCCCTCAGTACCCTTGGGTGGGTTTCATCTAATCCCATAAACGTGTGGGGCATCAGGTAACTGACTATGTCCCCTTGGATTAAGGGAGCTTCATTCTTCTCCCCATCCCTGTTCTCCAGCTCAGCTGGCTAGGTATCTAGAGAAAAACTGGTATTGCTGTTAAAGACAAAGATAAACAAGGCATTAAGTACCTCTTCTGTGTTCTACTTTGTCACAATGTTTCTCCCCATATGCAGTAAAGGATGGAGATTATCCTTACCTCTCATTTTGTTTTTGATGTATTTATAGAAACATTTTTTGCTGTCTTTTATGGCAGTAGGTATGTTAAACACTCTGAGCTTTGGCCATTCTCTAGTATGTTTTTCTCTGTAAAAATTCTCTTTTGACCTGAGACTTGATTTCTGTTGTGAAAATGTATTTAAAAATAGCTTGAGAGACAATTTTTCTGACTAACACTAGGTTTGAAATTCTTGGTAGACAAGCTTGAAAGGAAGTAGTTCACACCTGTGGTGGCATTTCTTTGAAGGTCTCTTAATTTAGAGAACATTTTGACACAAATCTCAGACATCTCTCAGCTTCAGTCAGCTGAGGGATTTAATGTTTTCTTGAAAAACGTTTGGAATAAAAAAAAATCAACCTGGCTGCCACTGTAATATTGCTATTTAAATAATACAACGTGGTTATGCATAGCAACTGACAGAAAACCCCCACCCAAACTGCTGTGTGGAATGCAGAATTTATCATGCTCGTGCAGATTGTAATGTTGCAGAAATGCATATGAATTAATGTTTTGACAGAGTTGAGAAAATGGGCTAAGAGGCAACTAAAGCTTCTACTGGTGTAAGAGAAGAAAAAAGAAAACCATAAAAACGTGACATCTAGTACAGAGAAAAATTCATGATTTAAATTAGGATAGTTTAAATCATCACTTGAAGCAATTAGTTCTTGTTAGTTTGAACTGTCCCAATTATTGAGTTTAGCTCAACATTTGCATTAGCAAACTTGTATTATGGAGTTAGAATGTTAAACAAGGGAGTTAGCTAATGTGGATTTTATTTTCATATCATTTGGTTGGCACATTAACACAAACAAATTTTCACACCAGCCTGTTGCCTAAAGTAGAGTGTGTCAGTAAGAACTGAACTCATCGTATAGCTTTCCAGTGGCCTCTGTGGTTTGAATTTGATTTTGGTTCAGCTCACAGAAAGCCAGTTGTAAGCACTGGCCTTTTTAATTTTAAAGACAAGTTAAAGAACAAATAAACTTGTGATTTAGACTTTATGATGAGAGTTTTCCATTTGGTACAAATGGAGAACATGACAACCTCATCATGCCTTTATCACTTTGCTATAGTGAAGCTGTAAATACAGCTGTGCATTCTCAAGTGCTGTTCACCCAGCATCTTTTCTGGGGTGAAAATGATATGCCAAGGTGCTTACCAAAGGGTGCTGCTCAAGAGAGGTTGTGCTGACCACAAGTACCATGTCTGGTGTCCCTTCATGGGACTACTACAAGGCAGCAGTTTAATTTGGATCAGCTGGGGAATGTGAAACAAAACCATCCATTGTGATGATGAGTGTTATGTGATGGGTTCAGTTAGAGTTTACAAAATGTGTCAGGAGAGCAACTGGAATGTGCTCTTTATGGATTAGTTTGTTGAATCTCTTCTCTGTAGTTTGGGAGGGCAGAGTGGTACTGTGACTCCAAAAACCCTGCCTATTGTCTTCCATCATCTAAGGAGATTATGGAGATGAGAGGACAAGGAGTATTAAGGACACAAAGAGCTAGTCTCAGCTGGCGGCTCTGTACTTTCCTAGTCCAGAGAGTAATCACACAAAGTAATTGCCAAAAGAAGGTTCCACTTAATTTTTCTGAAGGTACAGGCTGTTTCCAGTCCTTTCCTACTGCTCTGAAGTTGTGGTTCCAGGCTAAGATTCCCAGCGTCCTGTGTGAACTGTCCATAGCCATGGGTAATGTTGCTTTCCAGTCTGCCAGTGACAGCACTGTGACTACTACGTATTCCCCAGCAGCAGCCTTGCACCTGAGCTGGCCAAAGTGGTTTTTGGTCAAGAATAAGCATAGCCAATGGTCAGACTCTGCTGTCAGACTCTGACTCTCTGCACTGTACCCTGAGAAAAATCATTCATCATCTTTATGTTTCAGCCCTTAAATTGCTTCCTGCATTTCTCCACCTGATTGTCATAAATACAGAACACTCAAAGCAAGTTCCCGTAAGAAGGGAATATATAAGCCACATTTTGGAGGTTTAACACTGAGCACTAAAGTTAGCTCCCACCAGCCACAGTTCTAAGAAGCCACTATTGGAAATTTATTGTCTAATCTCTCTGCCTTAGTTTCTTCGTATGTGACACTGGGCTAATACTATTAACTAACCTATGAGGAAGTGTGCAGTTATGGAATGACTAATTTTTTGTTAAATGCTTAATTTCATTAGAACATATATCCTCCAGTTGGCTATGAGATCTCTATGGATTTTAGTAACCATTTGCTATCATCACATAAAAGCTGAGAGGAAAATAAAACCTCTGTGAAAGCAGACTATCTTCCTGTCTGCCACCTTACCAGAAAACACCAGAAGCATGCAAAAACTGGTACTTGCTTTTTTTTATTTGCATAAAGAACTTACCCTGATTCCTGCCAGTTTTACAATGTTCTTTTTACCTTTGTTCGACATGTGCTGATCTTATATCTACAAAAACAATATTGAAAATTCGTGTTGATAAATCTGACAGTAAAATGAAATTTTATTTGTGAAAAAGAATTCGGAAAAGTATTTCTTTCTATTGTGTATAACAATTGCCTCAGTTAAGAAGATGATGTCTGAATTAAGAAGAACTACTCCAGTAAAGGAGTAATTTCGCTGTAAGTCCTTACACATTGATTTTTTGCATTTCTGAAAGTAAGTAGTATGAGATCTGCATCAGGAACAGTACAGGAGAGGCTTTAGCTGTGCTTTTAAAGTGCCTATAAATGCAGCATTTGATTAACTGTACAGCAGGTATTTATGCAGTAGTGAATACAATAAAATTCTGATGTAAATTTATCTGGCATAAAAAGCTCCAACAGAAGAGAAGGCAATAGAAGGACAGTGAGAAAGTATAGCTGAAGGCACTGTGTGTGAGAAGGGGATCTGCTTCTCCTGCCCCTTCTCCTCAGTTCTACTCTTACTGACTAATCTTCCTGATGTAATCTTGAAAGGAAAGGCTGTGACTGTGGGGTCTTTTGTAGTGGTGATGATGGCTACGGAGATACATTGGGAGAACCGGACCAAGCCTTTTCTTAGTGCATTAGTGCGTTCAGACAACTTCAGTCTCCTCTTGTGTGATACAAGGAACTCTGGCACATTCTTCTTCTAGAGGATGGAATTCCACATGCTGAGCGTGGAAATCTGTGCAAAGGTGCAGGAAGGCACGTGTATAATACTCTTAGACAGGTATGAACATACTCCTGACTCTGCAGGTTTTTCTAGTGTTTACAGAGCCACAGAAAGTCACATCATGATGCCAAGTAACCTAAAGCATCACAAACAATGAGATGGAAATGGAAGCTTAACTACAGAAGGCTGTACAATGTGAGTGAGCAGAGATACTGGATCAGATGACCCAGTGTGGTCCCTTCCAACCTGACCATTCAGCGATTCTGTGTCTGTGTGACCTTACCAAGCTCAGTAGCAGCTGCATCGGGCAGACCCTTGTCAGTGTTGGCTGTCTGTGAGGAAAAGTTGGACTTTAGGATCCTGACAGGCATAGGGTTAATTTGTGTCTCTGTGTCAACTGCTTTACATCAAATACTCATCCGTGCCCTTGGTCTGAGGTGGCTCTGAGGCTGGACACCAGACAAACTGGTCTAAACTACCTCTGTTATAATGGTGAGCTTTTGCACAAATAGGGCCAGCACAGAAAAATCTCAGAATCTAAGGAATTTCCTGTGATTGTCTGAATCATCAGAAAACCCTATAAAAATAATGAGAAAAAATTTCAACCTTTAAAATACAAAGGTAAATAAAGTATACTTGCAATATTTCTCCTAAATCGTTACGAAGATGCCAATGCAGAGGAAGAGGTGTGATGAGCCATGATGACAGTATGACCACATGAGCTCTTTAAGCCCTCTTACAATTGTTTGAAGAGTTGATATGCTTTTAATGTCCCTAGCTAAAGTGATAGCTATGATGCTTCTGGTGTTTTGCAGTGGAAAAATATATGGATTGTGCAGACAATCCCTTTGTGATGGTAGCAGAATGCAGTCTGTTAAGTGGTGAGGGAACAGAGATCTCCACCTTTGCCAGTGGTAGAGGTATTTAAAATGCTTTATTAGGACTGAATTTTAGAGGATGTAGCTTCTCTGTGGGCATTTATACAATAAAATTAGCCTGCTCATCAAATATTTTGCTCAGCAATAGAACAGCCTTTGAAAGATCATCATAATAGTGGTGATCCTTTGTTACACATGTGAATGTTTTTCTCTGTTTTAAATAATGGACTGAGGCTAATCACCTGCACAGTTTACTCGTAGAGTGGACCAGTCCATTCATTATGAATGTATAAGAAAATGGTCCACTGGAATAAAGGCTACTTTTAAAAGCATTTTGAAATCATGATCATAGGAATGGTATAAGGAATGTTGAGACTATGCCAGTGAGGAGATAGGTCGAACCTATGCCCTTGAGGTGTGTTTTGTTCAGAAAATATATCCTTTGTGCATATATATTTTCTTAGCTCCCTGTGCCAAGCTGAACTCCGCAGACACCTGAATACTTCACACTCTGTGAACAAACACTCACCTAGTGTCAGAGAAGAATGTGCCAGGATTATTTAATTATTAGACAGAGGGGAAAAAAAATCTGTCATGACCTACCGACCAGACATTTCTTGGCAACTGCTAATCAACAATGTTAGCCTTTTATTGTCTCCCCTGCCATTATCTTCCAGGAAAGGTCTGAGCAAGAGGTCAGACTAGCTTAAGTAGGTATTGGTTCATTTGTTATCTTTCATGCAGTATGCTGCAGTCAACAGTCTGCTCTCCAATGAAGGTGAAATACTTCATCTTAATTTGTCATGTTCCTTTACTGTAGAATTGGCAACCAAATTCAAAAGATAAGAATACTTTCTGGTGGGAACGTTTCTGAGAATAATTTTTAATGCTTTCTATGAGCATTAATTTTTGAAAGATCTATATTTGGTAAATCACAAACTCCTTCCTTATTGGCAGTCTACAGAAAAAAACACATTAGAAAAGTGCCCTGGAATTTAACTCAGATTACCAGCTCCTAAGACTGTTCAGGTAAGAACTGTATTCTATGCTTACCTTTGAACAGGCAGTTGGATTTGCATTCCTGTTCTGAAAAAGCCTTTCTTGGGTGGCAGACCCCTGGAAAAAAACATTAATTCCAAGTAGAAGATGAAGAAAAAAAGGGTAAATGATAGGAAAAATTCACCTAGCCTTCTGTCATGCAAGTATATTGTGTAGACAGTTGTAACATGCATGGCAACAAGTGACTGCGCCTGAAATTCTACATTTTTAAAAGGAATTTAATTTTAAAGACAGTGTTATCTTTGATCAGAAATTGTTCATTATTCATCTTTGTTCACCCATGCTGCCTTAACAAAACACTGCTCAACAGGAAAACCAGAAATCTGATTGCTTCTTTTCTGGGAATGGAAGTGTCTAACCTAAGGCATGGGGGAATTTCTCTCCCTTTCTTTCTTGCTGTAATACCGGAAACATTTTAAATTTGTTCAAGCTTCTATGGGAAGCCAACACAGACTGCTCTATCTTCCTCTCCAGCATAGAACAGCAGCTGGCAAACAAATGAGTGCCATCACAGCTTTCACGGTTGCCATTAGGCAGCCCAGGACTCCTGGACCTGCAGGGTAATGCAAGAAATGAGAGAGATCCACCTCCTCTCTAAAATCCAGCAGTAGCAGTGAGGATCCCCTTCTATTCAGGAAAATCTGGAGTTGCATCATGTGACCAGCCTCGTTTGAGGCATCCCAGTAGACAGCTAAAGGCATGGCTTCCATACCCACTGAAAAGGGCTAATGTGGCAAAGGAGTTACAGATGTTTGACATCACTAGGCTTTCCTTGCTGTGCCATTTGGTCTTCCCTCACTTCCACATGCTGTACCCATTCCCAAGCAGTTTGTTGAACTAAAGATAATTAATCTCTGCCAGAATGGTTACTTTAGGCTTTCATTCTGTGAAGACAAACCTCATTCTTGTTACGGCCAGAGCT
Organism: Pyrgilauda ruficollis; assembly: GCF_017590135.1. Classification (NCBI taxonomy): domain Eukaryota; kingdom Metazoa; phylum Chordata; class Aves; order Passeriformes; family Passeridae; genus Pyrgilauda; species Pyrgilauda ruficollis. Next base: position 5,496,370 of record NW_024523822.1, on the reverse strand, counting down.
GTAGGAATTAGATTTCCCTTCTCTTCTGTGCAATCTGTGCAAACCAAAATAATTTTCTTTTTACCAAATGGTAGTGGCATAAAGTCTGCGCTGAAGTTTTATTGTTTCTAGGAAATAACTTATGAACCACTTGTCTATTGTATGAGGCCACACAGGTACAAAATGGTATAAGTCAGGACAGAGATTTTGGGACTTGCAAAGGTAGAGTTTCAAGCAAAGAATCTCAGGGGCTCTGTAGAGCAGAGAGAGCAGCTCAGCCAGTGACCTTGTGGAGCAAATACCAATCTGCTATACTGCAGGAGAAATTCTGGACTTTTCAGCGAGGTTGGCCTGAACAGGACTGCTCAGGTGCAAAGACAGAGCATGCCAGAACTGATTTTTCCTTTAAAAGTGCATGCATCTGTCATGCAGTGTTTTTTGCATTTAGCCTCAGGGAGCAGGTTGTCTGGAAGGTTCAAGCACATGAGCATTTTAGTCTTATGTTTTTCATCAAGAAGCTAGATGTTTACATCACTTGTTGAATTTGAGTTTATACCATGACATTTGGGTGAGATGTTTAAAAATAAAGCATTATTTTATTTGCGTGCAAAAGTTCCCTCTCCCTGTGTTGCATCAGAGCAGCTGTTGTTGTGCTCTGCTTTTTTCTTTCTGGGACTGTCTGTGACAGCCACCAGCCATCCTATTTACAGTCGTTAGCGCAAGGAAATTGGAAACTGCAGCTACTGGAACATGATTATCTTCTTCTTCATGTCACGTTTGTCTTTTACTGTGACACAGCAAAATAAATGTTTGTACAGCTAATAAGACATTTATCTAGAGATAAGCAGAAGTGCCATGTCCTTGTTGAATGAGCTGTTGATGTAAAGCTAATTTTGGACCGACTTACTAGAAGTGGTGATACAGAAGTGTGACAAAAGAGGACAACCTCCCCCAGCCCACAGCCCCTCTATAATCAGAAGTGGAGAAACCTCTAAAGCAATTGCAGCAAGATTTACATAAGAACACTGAAGCAAGCAAACGCTGATGTCTTTGTTAGCCTCTAGGAAAGGACAGTCTTGTGCAATGTTTAGTTGAAGGCTTATACCACTCATAAAGGTGACTGAACAGTAGTCTAGTTAAATTTCCCCCAGTTCAGTGATCAAAGTGAAACAATGCCTAAAAACTCAGGACTGTGCAATCCTTATTTTATTAAGATAACAGTACCAATTGCATTTTTGTCATTGAGGAGTATGAGGAATTAAATAAGACATAAATCTGTCTGTGAAATGAACAGTTTTCAACAGTGAATACTAAAGTTGTGCCTGTTCCACAGGAATTATTTCATTGTACTTTTTAAACTTGTTGAATTCACAAAACCCATGAACATACAATTTAAAAAAATGTGTGAAAAACAAAGAGAAAAAAGACTTCAGTTGCTGAAGCTACCTTTTGAGTTTATTTTCTCAATCTTAAAAAGATTCTTTTTACAGCACACAGCATCAGAATCAGCACCTTTGCATTTACAAATTACAGAGAAGCCGTGTCAATTTGTTTTGTTTCCCTAGTTCCAACTTTTAAATCATGCAGAAAACCTTACTCTTTGTTCCTTTTGTCTATGAAAGTCTTAACAGCACATTGGTGTAACAAAATCATGTTATGAGGGTTCCATTCACAAAATAAATTTACTGCACATTAAATGCTGATTAAGTAGTTTCATCATACATGAAAACTATAATGCAAATGCATATATATACACACACAGTGCAGCTTTTGTTATGTGCTATCTTATCTTGGTTTTTGCTATGCTCTAGATCACAACAGTATCATTAGTACACATTAATGAGATTTAGCTGTAAAGTTGTCTTTTAACAACCACTTGGACATATTTCAACTAATTTAGGCCACTGTAATGAATTAATTTTCAGCATCTGATTTGGTGAGTGGTTTTTCAAGATCCTCTTCAGGATTAGATTTCTTCTGGTTTGGGATAGCAGGCAGGATGCAGCTTGGTTTTAGATGCTCTCCAGATAGACCAGGCAAAAGAGAATAGAGGATTTGACTCTGAGAATGTCCTGTTTTCAGAGATCTGGAGACTGGAGCTGGTGGGAGAATAACTGCACCAGTCCGTAGGGACTTAAACTTCTTAGCATCCTGGGATGGCAGCTGAACTAGAGGAAATAGGAAAAAAAAGAAAGTGCACAGAAAGTGAAAAACATGGCATTTTTACAAATGTTTTTGCAACTTCCTTTGAACTGTAGTCTCTTACTGCGTGTACTCAAGCCTGTACTTGAAAAATGTGATCAAAATACTAATAAAATATTGTATTTTTGTATTCAGATGAAGATAAGCCTGGAAAGGGTTATCTTCATCTGAAGGAAACAACTCCAGTGTTAAGTGATTTACTTTTGATTTAGTGATCAGTAAGTCTTGAAAAGTTCAAAGATTTACTTTTGATAAGCAGAGAACCCATCATTTGTGTGGAGGAGACTTGGTCTGTTTGAGAAATTTTCACAATGTATTTTTTATCAGAAATCACAGGCTGACTGTTACAGAAGTGCTTGATGGGAATATATTATTTCTAACAAAAATGCTCTATCGCTGAAGGTAATTGATGATCAAAATCTAAGGAAGATGAAAAGGAAGAATGTGGAATGTTGTGTCTGGGTTTCTCTAGGCACAGTCAATCATAAATGCAGGTCCACATGTGCTCTGCTCTTCACAGGCCACAAAACTAGCCCATTACCCAGCAGCACACCAAGACACACCAAAACACTTGAGAGGCACACCCATTATGTATCTCTGTTGTTGTCTTGTAAGAAACTGTGGATTTAGATCATCCTTTATTTCCAGCTCATAGTCATCAGTGTAACATTGTTTGTGCTTCAAAGCTATATAGTTCTGTATTTTCTTTAAACTGAAATCAGCAGGCTCCTTCATTCAGACAACTCACTGATTTTCTGATTTTTGAAAAGGAGAATTCAAAACCATAATTGTAGACCTACTTTTCTGTGCTGTCAATTTATTGTGAATTGCATTAGCTTCTTTTCATTTTATCTCTATTCTATTCACAAGCTCTTTGTATACAAACAGTTTTGTTTCTTATATTTTAAGCATGTGAAGAGTTCTTTCTGGAGTTATATCATCTCTATTTTGGCTACAGAATCTTCTTGCAATTTTTAACATTCGTTTTTCCTTGATTGTGTTCTCATTGCATTTGTGATTTTCTTCCATCTGCATATTTGTGATGAATTATCTGAGCGGCTATTAACACTTTCCTCTGAAGTGTTCTAGCTGGAAATTTTGTGCTTAATTTAATTTGCTCCATTGAAAACAAACGTTACCTCTCTACTTCTCTAGTGTCTGCAGTGGGCCCTCACTGCCTATATTCGTCTACCTATACATCTATATCTATATCTACATCTATATCTATATCTAACTATATCTATCTATATATATCTATATCTATCTATATCATCTATCTCTACATCTATCTATATCTATCTATCTATCTATCTATCTATCTTTTAACTATACAAATGGTGCAAAAGAGGCTAAAGTTCTTGTCATAATTCCTTGTAGCATACACCTTATACTGATTTAATAATTGATTATTTTTCAGGAGCAGTACTTTTTGAAAGCTTACCAGGTATGGATTTAGGGCAAAGCAGGATCTTTATAGAGAGGATTTAGAAACTTGATAGATTCTTTTCTTTTTAAGCTAATTTCAATTACTATTTAAGTTGTGATTACCGGAGCAGACAGTGTTTACTACAACTGCCTGGCCTCTGGCAGTGTACTGTAATTCAAGGGTCATATTTAAGATTCATTCATGTTCAGAAATTCAGTAAATCACTTCTCCTTTCCACGAAAAAAAACCCAAACCATTAATACTTTGATTTAGTTGAATTTGGTGAATCTGGGAGGGCTATATACAATAAATAGCCCATTTGTTTTCTAGCACATGGTAGAATGCTTTGAGTTCACTGAAATTTTGGTGTGCATTCAGCAAGTGTTAAGAGGCTCACTTGTGCCTCTCTCTGGAACACAGTCATATGTTAATATATTCGAAGTCCACATTTGTGTGAAAAATATCCATAAAGCTTTATGTACTTTAAGTACATCATTAAAAGCTTTAAATGATGGCATACTTAAGTATGCCAAAACCACTGTAGCTTGACTTCGCGCCCATGACAGAGCAGCCATCACAAACTCATGCTCATTCAAAGAATCCAAACATCAGTGCTTTCCACATTGTCCCACATACTGTGCTCAGTTTAGAATATTCAATTTAGGATTTCAGGCCTGGTACATGGATGGCTCTGAAACAATGCATATAATGACTAGTGTTAGTACATGTATTGAAACACATGAGCCTGCACCCAGAGCTGGGATTTGTGGGAGGCAGAGCCCTTAAGGCCCCAGGAGCTACATACAGCAAAAAAACCATTATTGATTCACACACAGAGGGCAGAGTCGGTCACCAAAGACCTGAACAGCAGGAGCTACTGGTTCAGGAAGCCTTTTCCTCTCAGTAAAGACTCTGGAGTGGCTGCTACTACAAACTGCAGAGGCAAAAATAAGGCTGTCAGAAAGGCATTGCCCAAGGAGTATGGAGTGCAGCAAAAGAATGGACTCTCCTTTGCAAGCAGCAGACCACAGTGGCCCTCTGCAGTGATGTGGGTGCTATGTGGAATGCTTTGCTTTTAACTTGGGAAAGAAGACATGTCAAATAATGATGAATTACAGCAAAAAACAACCACAGATCTCCAGAAAATATTGTTAAATGACCTGTAGAAACAGATTTTAAGTTTGTTTTTTAAATTTGTTGTTATTGTGGTTTTTTTCCCAGCAATTAATTATGTCACCTTTTTGTGCATCAGACACATGTTGTCTCCTCTGATGTTTCCAGAAACATCAGACCTTCTTAACTACATGAAGAAGTGAGAGCGGCAGAGAGTTCTCTAGAAGCCCCATATTTGTTTGAAAAATTATTCTGGCATTCTGTGAGGAGTGTGTGACCCCTGTTTTCCAGGGGTTGTTGGAAGTGTTGCGTGATGAGATAGAAAGAGTGTGTGGAGGATGAAGCCGCAGCATGCAGAATAGGAGATGCAGTCTGTGCTAAGGCTACTCAAGAAGTCATGGGAGGGATCTCTGGCCCTGGGAATATCTGAAGGGTGAGAATTTATTGTTTAAAATCACTCAAGTACTCTTCCCAGGCTAATGTTTCATTCCTATTTTCCTCTTTCTAATGTGTATTTAAAAATGTTTTTACTGAGAGATTTAATAATTTCTTCCTTCTTTTTTCATTGCCCTTCCTTTTTTGGGGGAGATACTTCTTCTTTCTCTATCTCTGAGTAGTTTCAGTTCTCATTCTAGTTTTTTCTTATTTTATTGTTCCTGCTTCTTGGTAGTGGTTTTTTTTGGTTTTTTTTTTTTTTCCTTAGTGTATTTTTAACATACATCTTGTGTATTAAAAATACTAGAGAAAACACAAATAATTATACTCAAGTCTTTGTAACTGGAGCACTTTAATTGGATAAAGGCTATGTCCAAAAGGGCAATACTTTTAGGGCTGGATGGAGGATGAGTGAAATCTCTCATACTGAGGTGAGACTTTGAAACAGTTATTTAGAAAGCTTCAGGAGCAAATATGTCATTTGTGTTAACAAGAAATACAGTCTATTTTGCAAATAATTTTGCTTTTCTGTTACTGGCTTGAACTAATGTTCAAGCAGTAATGGCACCTGGATAAATGTGCTGTGTTAGTTAATAAAACCGTGATTCTTAATTGTGACAATTGTATCTTGATATTTGTAAATCATTTTACAAATATTTGCCAGTTTTTTTGGCATGAGACTATAACTAAATTATTGACCACTTCTATGAATTAATGCAAGAACAAAAATTATTATGAAAGATTTTTTTAAGGATTTTGCTTACAACTATGATTTAACTGGAAGACACAGAGAACATGAGTAGAAAGCTTAAAAACCAGAAAGCTTGGACCTAGGGTTTTAAAAGCAATCAAAAGCAATTAAATTATTTTCTTCCTTCTGAGCATCTGAGCAGATAGAGAATACCACCTCAGTAATTCAAACACCTTTTCTTCTTCCTGTTTCATGTAGAAAATAGCAGCAGCGCAGGATTCTGTATATCCCCACCCAATCTGATGGTCCCTGTAAGGCTGCCTCTGCCTCATTTCTAGCAATATTGCAGAATTGTCACTGCAGAATTGCTTCTGATATTCAGATTCTAAGTGGCAGGGAATCTTAAATTTAGGCCTTAATGCTTTTGGACCTGGCTGATCTGCAGGACGACAGTCAGTAAACTACAAATCCTCATCCAGTATACAAGGGAGATTTGTGCTTTGTGGAGCACAAGAATGTGAGGTTAGGACACTGCTGGGAGTAGGGCTGATGTCTGTGTATGAAGAAAACTCCAGCTGCTGGTTTGATTCAGCCTGGAACAATCATAGTCTTGACACTCTGCTGGGACTCTGGGAGTGGGGTGAAGCTCTCCTGCTCTTTGGGACCACTGCTTCCCAAGCTGAGTGCAAGCCAGCAATGTGCTCATGCAGAAATACAGCAAACTGTCCTGGGCTGCACCAGGAAGAGCATTCCAGCAGACTGTGACAGGTGATTCTTCCCCTCTACTCAGCTTGGGTGAGACACATTTGGAGTTCTGAGTCCAGTTCTGAGGCTCCCAGTACACAGAGGGAGGGGGACATACTGAAACAAATCCAATGGAGGGCAATGGAGATGACTAAAGGGTTGGAGTGTCAGCCTTAAAGGGGAGACAGTGCTGGGACTGTTCAGCCTCAAGAAGAGAAGGCAGCTCAAAGGATCTTGTCAATATGTATAAATGTTTGATTGTAGGGAGTAATGGAGAAGGAGACAGACTCTTCTCAGTGGAGTCCTATGGAGGGAAAAGAATCAATGGCCACAAATAAGTACTAAGAAACTTCCTCTGAGGGTAGTCAAACACTGGAAGAGATGGCCCAGAGAAAGTGTGTAGTCTCAATCTCCATTCTCAGAGATATTTAAAACAAAACCAGTGTGATCCTAGCTATGTGCTGTAGGTGACTTCTCTGTGGACATGAGGATGGACAGACAGTCTCCAAAGGTGTCTTCCTACCTCAGCCATTCTGTGATGCTGTGAAAAACAAACATGAAACCTCTCTCAAGCCTTCAGATGCTAGTGATGGAGGCACACAATGTGATACAGTAACTGACACTTGTCTGTACTTACTTTTGTGAGCACTATGGTTGGGTATTGGAGCTAGGCTGCTCTGTACAGGAATAACATTTTTCATTTTGTGTTGGTCTATGGACATCTGTCGAAAACTTCTACCTGTGAAAGAAAAAGAAAATTATTATGGAAAGAATTGTAACTAGTGTGGTGCACTGTGCATTTCTGACTTCTAGAAAAGAAAAGAAAACTTACTTCGTATTTCTCAGAAATATGTAGTAACAAGAAACCACTGACTGAAAAAAAAGAAGCTGTTGCTTAGTTCACTTTACAGTCATAAAAAGGACTGATTGATTTAGCACAACCTTTATAGTTTCCTCTTGTATAATATTGCTTTAGGTCTTAAAATGGGCACAGTTTATTAGCTCGGTCTCTGTAAGAATCTTTGGACTCTAAATATGTAAAATTATTCAAATAGATGACTTGATTTCAAAATTGAAGCTTTGGTTTGCAAAATGTCCTGATAGGGTCTCAGCCTTTTAAAGAATTAAAATAAAAACAGAGTTCAACTGCTGGTTGGAAAAGGACATTGAAAGCTATAAGCAGTAAAGATGAGCTTTGAGAGGGTTTTGTTGCAGATGAAAGCACATCACAACCAAGGCTATACTGATTCTTATTAAACTATGTTTATGGCAGTATCATTTTCACCAAGAAGAGTATATACTGGAAAAGGAAAGGTTAATTAGTTAATTCTGGCATGTCACGGTTAAGATTAAAGTTAACTTAGGTTAATACTATTAAAAAAGACAGTATGTTAGATGATGTAATGCATTTCATCACATAAAGGACATGTCTAATACAGGAAAAAGCAGAAACTCAAGCACCAAGTCAACATTTTTACTGGATCTTTTTCCTGAGCTGATCTTATTCTGTGATGATTGAGTCCCTCAAATAATTTTTCTTGTTATCACCAAATCTGTGATGAGCTGTGTAACGAGATGTCTTGGCAAGCTGCTGCTCAATGAGCATGGCTTTGCAACATAGCTCATTGAAGAGCAGGCATATGCTCTGTCAGCACACAGAGACAAGGGGAGACACAGGGTGGATGTAGCAGGACATCCTACGCAAGAAGAAGAGATGGAATTATATTAATTGCATTTGTGGCTTTGCAGCTGGTACTTGAAAATACCTATGTGTTGCTGGGCTGTGCAAGATAAAGCTGTAGAAAAATAGTTTTCTAAAAGTTTTCCAAAGGTGCACAGAAGAGGCTGTCACAGCTCCTGTAACTATGTTGATGACTAAACAGATTCTGTGTGAAAGGAGTTACTGTGGTGTCAGGCAAACCACCATGTTACAGTGCAGCCTTCAGCTCAGCATGCAGCAAGGCTCTGGTCTAAAAGCCACAACAGTTGAGAGACATTGGGTCAGTCTGCTGGATCCTGTGGTTAAGCTGATGTGTTTGAGCTAAAGCATGAAGGATCTTGTATCTCAGGGTGAGCTCTGCTTAACAGAAACAGACTTCAGGTTGGCTTTCCTGTGTTTTACTCTTTCACATCTCTAGTGTCTAGTTGGTAAATTTCTTCTACAGACCTTGCATCCGCTTTGCACAAAGGACTAAATGTATCAATTCCAATATAGCAGAGAATTGTTTGTTGCTCTCATTAGAGCAATTCAAGTTATATTGGTTTCTGTGATGCTTATGCTGAGCACTAATGGCTTATTGTGAATGTATCATTATGGCTTTGATGATGGGAGGTTGTTATTGCTATCAAGAGATATGTTCATTTCATAAATGGGATATCTGTCAGCAAAACAATGGTACAGAACATAATCATGTTTGCAAGGATGATTTGAATGCTTGGGAAAGAATCCTTGTTAGAAGTTTTGGCATCAAGTGGAAGTTTTCTCTACTTTTCCTTTTTATGTTTCACAACATCTGGAAAAATAGTTTTTCTCTCTCTGAGACATCATCTTTGCGCCTCAAGAGCACATTTATGTTTGCAGTTATTTTTGAATAAATGGAAAGAAAGCAATTTCATTCTTATAAAATGCAGAACTGCATTTGGGTCTTTTTAGAGGTTGTATTTTTTTTTAATTTTTCCTTGCATTTAGGAAGGTGGACCACATAGTAGTGTATTTTGTGTAAAAGTTGTTAATGTTATCATGAATGTCTCAGAATAAATTGGTTCTTAAATTTGAGAAAGTGACAGCCACACTGATCAGCTTTGCTCTGCTTTCCTAGCCAAAAAATGTCTCCTGTTGAACTATACCATACTGCTTATACCTTCATAAACTTAATAATAGCCTATTTTTCACATTACCTATTCAAGCAAACAGAAGGTAGTGTAATAAAACCTGTAATAAAGTATAATTTTACATTCGGAAATTTAGTAACCCAAAAGACAAGTGGGTGATAGGCGTCTCAGAGCTGTCTTATTACTTGAGACAGGCTTCCTGTTATCCACATCACTTGGAATTCTCTACTTCTACTATTTTTCCCTGTAGAATGTAGATGGAAGTACATTTTGCAAAAAGAGATGATTGCAAAGCTCATAAGTAAATGCTTCAGATTTTTGATGCTAGCTCAGTACTGTGGGTGGCAAACTCTCATGGAATTTTAACAGTTTTTAGTATAGACTGCCTTTGCTCTACTCAGTGGAGAGCAGTAATTCTGGGAGAAACCAATGGCACAGTAGTAAGGTAATTCTCACTGCTGCACACAGCAACCTCTCCCCTTTGTGTGAGTGTTAATGCCCAGCTAGTAAATTGACTCATCTTTCATTCCCAGGAGCACAGATAATAGAACAAAAACCTCCAAAGGCTTTGACACATATATGTGCCAGCTGCCTTTGCAGCAAGTGAGCACAAAAATTAGCTTTGACTTTGACAACAGACATGGTCATGCAAGACAATCAACACTCTGTGTCAACAGAGAAAATAATTTTAAAATTGAGTTTTCTTAGATTACTGATACCCATAATCCTGGCCTAGATACTCGGTGATTAGGAAATTACATGTAGTCCCCCCCAGTCATGAACTGAGAAACGAAGTATTAACATTTCAGTGTCTTCAAAAACAGGATGTTGTTTTTTCCCCCCTCAGCTAAGTCTCCTGCAGAAAGAAAGAAAAATCAATTAAAAAAACCCAAACAAACAAATAACAAAATATCCCACAAAAAACCAAAAAACAAACCAACCAAAAAAAAACCCCCAAACACCCCCAAACCAAACCAAAACCAAAACCAAAACAAAAAAAACAAAAAACCAAAAACCCAAAAAACAAAAAAAACCAAACTCCAAAAAATCCCAAAAAACAGCCAAAAACCAAGAAAAACCAACAAAAGATATTTTTCCTCAGAGAGAGGGCTGCCTGCACAGCCTTGCTGGCTGAGCTGGAACCAGACTTTGCTTCTGATCCCTGTAAGTCCTGCAGGCACAGCACACTGGAGACCTGGAAGGCCTGGAGCTCACACAGTAAATGCAGTTCTAATTCACAGAAAGTCAGGTGGCTTTAATTACAGGGGCAGACAGATTTAAACCACACACATAGGCATGAAGAGGGATAAGCAAATCTTTTTATCACGAAGAAATGTGAGACAATATCTGTGTTGTGCAATGCATTCCTGTCAGACACTCTCTTCCCCCTTAGAGGATTTTAATTCACGTTTCAGAGGAAGGTCCTTTTTGCCAGCTATAGGAATAGTTCCATTCTTGGAAAATGATAAATGTTAAAATGGAGTTGGTACAAAAAAAACTGGACTTAAATAAGAATCAGGCTTTTTTATTTTCTGAGGGAGATAACAGACTGTCAGATTATTTACCTTCCCTTTGGGCATGCAAAGATGGCTCCCATTATAACAACTAGATTTTTGTCATAGGATTTCCACAGAAACATTTTTTTCTAGGAAAAACACCTATCCTTCTGTCCAGAGCAGACATTAGCCATTTAGCCATTTTCTTAGCAATGTAGTATACTACAATATTAAGAAAAATCTAAAATCACATTTTAAATAACATGGTAGTTACTTCCACATCAAATGGACTATTAATAAACAGTCTAGCAAATTCCATCAGGAAATTTTCCCAGAAATAGCTGTCCTCCAGTTTGGTTTATCCAGCTTGAGCTCATTCCTGCTACTGCTGTCAAGTTCAATGATCTCAAATATCTTAGCCTCACTGTGCCCTATTACAGTGGGGTTATAAAGTAGCCCTGCAGGTATTCTTGTGTTCCACATGTGAGCTGAACCTTGAAGAATTTAGTGTAGAAGGAGTCGTGCAGAAGCAATCATTGCTGGGCATGTGGAGTCTGGGGCTCGTATGGTTGAATGAGCAGCTGAAGAGTGCATAGTAAGAAAGCAGTGACACCTCTGGAGAAGTTTTATTAAGTTTTCAGGAATGTGGCCTGGCATTCAGGAACTGGCACTTTTAAAGTAGTTCCTTTTTACAACAAAAAGCTATTTCCAGCCTTTATTTTCACAATTTATGTATAATGGCACATCATTCTGAAATTGCTGTCTCTGCTCTAGTTGTCAGATGTGTGCAAAGATTTGCTTTTTTGTAGTTCTCTTCACTTAGATTTCAGAAGAGTTTGCACTATCATGCAGCTAACTGAGGGGTCTTCTTAGGGCTTCTGGTCACTCCTCTTTCCACTGAAGGGTAATGGCTCATGTCTCTTGGGGTAAGTGTAGATTAACCTACTGTAAAATTTTTACTCCTTTTAATGATATACTGGAAAGTCTGGGGTTTGCTTTTGCTTGCTCCATTTTCAGTTAGATATTGCAGTGGTTGGAAGGTATGCTAGATGTGTTTAATTTTGGCATGGGACTAACCCCAAAGGAGATGAATTTGGAGACACTGGTATGTTAAAGTAAACTCCATAATACAGGCCAGCCAGGCAGATTCATTTAAACATGGACATGAGTCAAACAAAATACCAGATCCCAAATCCAGCCAAACTCTAGTATCAAGTTCACCTTAGATTTCTAATGCTCTGCTTCATTACTGTTGCATTGCAATTTCCAGACCACAGCATAAAAGCGTTTGTCCCACCTCTGTAAATTTAGCAACCTGAATTCAGCTTTGGAGAAACTATAAGAACAGCACATCAGACCAAAGAGCTGGCACTCAGGGTGGTATTCAGGGTGGGAAGGGGTGCCTCTGCAGCCTGCAGTCAGAATATAACTCTACAGGTAAAGTGGCATGGCATAAAGCTGTCCAGCATGGCACTGGACCTGGCTGGATCCAGAAGCAGCTCTCAGCACAGTTACAGATTTGAGGGCAAAACCATTCCTTGCCACCTCTACATCCAGGACTAGATGTGGACACAAGGCAGCAGGTGTGGCAGTGGGTGACAATGTGCAATTCACCAAGCACATACATATTACCTGGAGGCACTTATTGCTCAGGTGCCTTATATACTTCCTAGATACCTGCATTTTTGCTTGTTCATCAGACCTACTTAAATCTCCAATTTCTCCTATTTCTCTTCAGCTTTCAACTGATGTCCCACCTACATGCTATCTGTGATGGCCATAGGAGAAAAGGAGAAACTGAAAAAAAATTAAAAGAATAGAAATGTTATTGGTCCTTACTTTTTTTCTGACTCAGCCACATCAGTAGATATAGGATTTAGGATATAGAGAAGAAAAAAATTACCTGATGGAGAACTGGGAAGTGAGGGAAGGCAGGGAGGGCACAAAAGCACATGGTGAGATCTATCAGAGTTCAAGCCATTCATCAGTTTGTCTGAAGAAGTCCTAGTACAGACTTTGTAAGAGAGCCTTTGGTTAGAATCTGTGTTCCAGGGATCATCCAGCAAAGCCTGGCAGCTGTCTGTGTTGTCCAGCAAGTTGTGCTCACTCCTACACTTTTGAGATTTGTGTGGAAAATGGTGGGTACTGGAGCTGGAGGAGAACCTTGACATTTTGCTCTGGGAAGCAGTTAGGAAGGAATTGCCTCCAGTAATTGGGGGGAAGCTCTGGGTGGTGATGGGTGGGAGTCCCTGACATACTGATTTCTTCTTTTCTGCTGTGAGGTACTTAGTGTCTGTGCTCTTTCTTTTAAAGTCAGGGGTGGTCTTACACTCATCTGGAATGTCTTTGCAATTTTTATTCATAATGCAATCAAAACGGGTGATGATATCATCTACTTCTGAGGTCTCTTCTCCAGGATATTGATCCCTGCTCCTCTCCTTCTGGCTGGTTTTCTGATCATCTTTCTTCTTTTTGCAAGAGAAGATCTGGTTCAGCATACTGAATCGTCCTTCTTTCTTTGTAAGTCTGTTGTTCTGGGAGTGAAACTGATGAACTGACTCAGATCTACTGGAAATACAAAACAAAATCTAATGTCAATATTACCAAACAATGAGAAAATACCAACCGTGTTACCATTAATGAAGCAATATTCTGTCCAGATACATTTGCATAGGGGGTTCAAGATAATTAGGATTCCAAATTTGTAATTAATAGACTGAAAATGCTACTGTGTTAATTCACTCTTTCTTATAGGTGAATTGCCTTACAATCATCTTAATGCAACTTAGCATAGCTATCTGAGAAAAAAACCACATTTTTGTGGCTTCAGTATCTACCAGATGTGAAGATCTAATGATAATGAGAAGAATGTGCTGTGATCTTTTAAATCAGGTATTTGTATTATGTCATACTTGGAAAAAGGTATTTCTGGTTATTGCAAACACTGTAAAAAAAAGCACTAGTTCACTATTCCTACTGTCCCTTTCCCCTTGCCTTTTTTCCTCTTTCCCATTTGCCCTTTCCCTTCCAGCCCTTGCCTTGCTTCTGCTAATGAGGTCCAGCACAGTTTCAGATAAAGATAATTACCTACACTGGTGTTGTTGCCTTTTCCAAACTAGAAATGAAACTCAAGATTATTTTTAGTAAGGGAGGTGATATAAAAGTGGATCTTTATTGAAGGCCTTCGGGGCAGTTATGGAAAGAAAAAAGCCCACCGCCACAAGGGAGAGTACATTTTTAGAGGCCTTAGGAAATTAGCGTAATTGATAAAAAGCACCAATTAGGAAGACAGGTGGTGATGGAATTCCCTCACGGCTCAAGCCCCTTCTCTGGAGTCCCTCCCTTGGTAATAGGTGTACTTTGTCCATGAGAATGTATCTGAAAGAGTTCTCAACCTTGGTAGCCAGGAAGAACCAAGACAGCATGGGGCCTTGTCCCTCCTGGGATTTGGAGCTCTGGAATTTGTTTTGTCTTTCTGCCTAGGGAAAGGCCACGGAAAATTACTGGGAAAACTAGCCACTAGTACAATAGGCTACAGAGCTACAAATATATGACCAAAGAATACAGAGAACATGTAAAAGACAAAAAGAAAAAAATGAAAATGGTATCAGTATTGCTGTAGAGGTTTGGAGATGAAATTTTGGCTAATCTCTGACCTTCTCTAGTAGACAGAGTGCAGGAGAAAGGGCAGAGGTAATATTACCTGTGTCACACACAATACTAACTTCTGACTGGAAATGAGAGGAAAGCACAAAGAAATGGGGAGATAAATGTAAGTGCATACTTGAAGTAGAAGAACGGAAACTAATTAGATAACAGCTATTTGAAAAAGAACACAAAGAAAGGAAGGCTGTAACCAGTAAGTCTTTTGTTACACTTTTTAACAGACAAGAACTCAGAATAAAAAAACGTATCAAGGTAGAGAACTAAAGAAGGCTAGGATAATCCTACCAAACCCTTACTCTGAGGATGACAACTTGAGATTTATTTTATTTTCCATCAAAGCTGCTTTTGTGCTCAGTCTATGTGTCTGTCTGATTATATGAGGAACAGTGCACAGAGATTTCAAAGAAGTGGAAGTTACATATATCTGAGGATTGAAATTATTCTGTTATACAAGTTTTCTACATGAAGGTGACTGAGCAAGAATTATACACACATCTTCTTCATAGCCCTCTGCTGCTTGGTAAAGTAGTATTCAACCTCAGTGAAGAGTCTTTGTAAAGAGAACTGATTGTAATGTTGCAACGTTGGTGGAAAATGAAATGAGTATTGCCTGTGGATCAAGGACACACCACTGAGGGTCCAAACTCTTCAGGAGCATTCAAAAACCAATAAATTTGTTTTCTAGTCAGCAGCAACATGTGAACAAGACATGAACTTTACCTGCTCTCCTGAGTCAGCAGCTTAATGCATGCCGTGTGCCCACAGTATATTGCGTATGTCAGAGGAGTGTTTTCATTGATGTCTCGAGGGCTGCTGTCTATCCCCAGTTCTAGCAGTGTCTGCACACAGTCAGCTTTCCCTGCTGCTGCAGCCCAGTGCAAAGGAGTCCTACAGGAAAGGGGGATATCATTAAAATAGATGAATAGATTTACAATCAAAGCTATTAATGACATAGTCAGGTGTGCACAGGATATGCTACTTGTCCAGATTAGTAATACACATTTTAAGAAATTCTCCAGCCAACTTATTCCACACTGTTGTAACTGCATTTATTTAGCTGCAGATAAAGAAGATATGGGGCTGCAGAATGCCTACACACAATATAATAGCATCTCTTCCACAGATGGAATTGTAGAGCAGGAAAAGTGACTGAAGTTTTCAGAGTAGAATTTGAAAAAAACCTTCACAGTGTCCACTGCATAGGGACAAACTCTTCTCATCTTTACACCAACCACAATTAGCCATGGTTGGCAGAGGACTCTCCATGAAGGTAATAAGAAAAGCCTCTCCCAGATGAATTACAAGGACTGAACACATCTACCAGACTGCTACTTGCCAGTTTCTGAGTTCTGTGATAGTCACAGACCAGAGCACATATAACTGTTTTGAATCTCTGCAGGAGAATCAAACTGATTTTGTTCTTGGCATAAAATTTGCGTCTTGTATTTAGAAACTTTTGTCCAGTTTCCAAATTGCTCTTGTGAAAAAGCTGAAAGCACAGACAGCACCGCAAAAGAAGTACTTAATAATAAAAAAAAAAAAAAAAAAACAAAAAACAATTGACATTTTTCATTCTATTCCTTTTCAGTCCCAGTGATTTTAGATTGGGTGTAATCAGAAACACAATAGAATGAAAATCTTATAGATGTGTTTGTAGACAAAAGCTTACCTTTTCCCTCTCCAAGTATAATATATTCTGTGGAAATATCTGAGCACGTGGAATAGGTGGCCATGTCTTAATGAACTTTGAAGTGTAGGCAATCTCCTTTCTTTGCTCTTCTTTCCACAGAAACACAGCCTGCTCAACTACATTTTAATGATGTTTAGAAACTGCTCCAGAACCCTGTTCATTTTATTTCTGTTCCATTTTATTGCACTTTTCCATGAAGAATGATATTATTTTAAGTACCTAAAGGCCTAAGCCAAGAAAACCTTGGCTTTTGCTGCACTGAGCAGAATAATCAATGTGAACAGCCAGCTGGTTCTCTTTGCATTAAATAAATTTATGGGCAAAGTTCCAAGGAAGGTAGGTGTGGGGTGAAAAAGAGGAAAGATGACTTTTCTGTACATGAAATAGAGACTTAATCACAGGTCTTTTCAGAATGGAAGGTGAGGGTCTTCTGATCCTACAGGAGCATGGTATTTTCACCTTAAATACAACAAGAGAATACTGCCATTTCTTAAACAAAAATAACAGCAAGATCCTAGCTTCAAGTTGCAGGATCCTGTTGTATTGTTTTAAAAAGAATGTTCACTTTTGATTGAAAGAAACTTAGGTGAGTCGTGGCAAAGTCCTTACACAAATATTCTCTTTTTCTAGCACAAACAGAAAGCTAAATATCATTCTTTCTAGTCAGTTATCATACTAAGTACAATATATGCGAACTGGACTGGATTGCAGTGTTTCTGAGCAAGCACAGCATTACTAGGCCACGGCCTGTGAAACAGAAACATGATTACATAGTAGACAGAGCTGGTCTCAGGTTATCAGAAAGGGAGCAGCAACTTCAGAGTTTCCATGGTTACCTGTCATCCACATCAAGGGCCTGCAGGTTGCACTTCGGGACTTTAGCCAGCTCACTGATGATATCACTGTAGCCCGCAGCAGCAGCAATGTGCATGCATGTTTTGCCATCCTCATCATCATAATTTATTATTGATGGTCCCTGCCAGTGGTCCAGAATGATGGAACACAGAATCCTGTTGCCACTCTGGAAGGAAGTTCAGAGAAGGAAAGTGTTTTACAATGGGGCTCACACCAGGCTGCACCTTCTCTGCTAAATACAGTAATAGTATTCTTCTGTGTGTATACCAGAATCTCCAGATATGAAAGCCACAATCTTCCATCTCCAGCTGGGAATTGTGCTTACTTTATGAATTTTCTAAAACACTCTGAACATGAGATAAATAATAAATAATGAACCACTGCAAATATCTCCAGAAGTGGTAGAGTGTAAATTACTTAATAGAAATTACTTGTGGTTTTTGCTGTTTTGCTAAGCCAGAGTCCAGAAACACAAGCTTATATTTTCCAACAGAAATGTAGGCCTGAAAAGAACCTCAGAAAAGCAACCCATATCTCTAAGTCTGTCTCAGTACACTTAGAAAAGCCATGTCAAATATTTGTTCAAGTGCTTCTTGAAAACTTTCTTAGCTAGTTTGCTCCATTGTCTGGTGTCTTAATAGAAAGTTGACATTGTTCTCTAACTTGCAAATGAAATGGAACATTTTATATCCTACCTTAGTAGAAACAGAGCAAAAGAATTCATTACTTTTTTATAACAACAGAAACACAAGGTTGCAGAGGTCTTTCTGTACCATCAAATTCAATCCCTGCAATCACTTGAAGCTATGTTACATCATTCCTTTCATAAGCTTACTTTGTCCATTAAAGGCAATTAGGTTCCTTTTGCCCCCATTACTCTCAAAGGAACACAGTTCAAGAACTTCTTTGTTTTTATGATTTGTATCTCTAAATTCTATTCACACTCAGGGCTGATTATATTCTTTTGTTTCTGTTCCAGTATTATTATTTGGATTAAATACTCCTTTCCTCTTACTGGTACTTGTTCTTCAGATGTATTTATAGGCAATCATCACATCTCTTTTGAATTGTTCTCCTGCTGCTCTAACCAATCATGGTCTTTTAAGTTTATTTTTTTTAAAATATGCTTTCTGTTTCTCTCATTAACCTAGTAACCCATTTCCTATTGTGTTTTAGTTGTGTTTCCTTGAAGGGGAATGATTAAAATTGTACTAGTCATGCAAAGATGTTTTTGCCAGATCTTATACAGTGACACTGCTCTTCCTTATTTGTGTTAGAAATACCTCTTTTGGTATGTCATAGAACAGCATTTGCCTCATTCACAGCTGTGTCCCATTAGAAGCTCCTAGTGATTTTGGAATGACCCTTTACACCTCAGTACTTCCTTAGTTTTTTTCCAAGCATAGAGTTTCTCGTTTTGGGGAGGACCTTCTGTTACTAGCACCAAAGTGCCTGACTTATACATTTTATCCTATTCAATTTTGTCTCATTTTTATTGCTCAAGATCTAAAGGTGATCCATATCCCTGTATGATATCCCCATTCCTTTGTGCTATTGTCTTTCAGTTTTTTATTATTGGCAGATTTTATCAGAAAGCTCCTGTATTATGTGTCAAGTTATTATGAAAATATTAAACAAGAGTATTATCAAGTCTTATCCCTGAAAGTAATTTCCTTCCAGCCTCTATTCAACATTTAATCATACTCTTGTTTTCTGGATTTTAAGACACAATTTCTTTTGCTTCTCTGTACTTTTGTATCTTATTTTGTAAGATAGCTATTTATTCTAAATTTATCTTTTAAAGATGGGTAGACATCTATTATCTCAAGCCTCTACTGTACACTTTTCATCTCTGCTCCTGGCATTCAGCTTCCTGCCATTTTGCACCATTGAGAGAATACATTCCAGGTCCCTGGAACATTCTGATCTCACAACTCTTCAATCCAGCTGAGAATTTCCTTAATTTATCAAAACATGTCCCACTGCAATCAGGAGTTTTGTTTCACATATACTTTGTTTAACTTAGAGTCTAATCTTGATCATGTAATCCAAGCTTATTTTCTATGGCCAGCATTTTGTAACATCCTGATTAACCATGTTGGAATTGTTATTAAGTTATAGTTGTCTGAATATCTGATGAAAAGAGGAGTGTTGATCCTCATGTTCAGAAATACTGAGGTCCTATGAATAACTGTTGTTTTTATTGTCCAGTCCCTATGCCAGATACCAATATCCTCCATACTGGTATAATAATACCAGTTACACATTTTCATCATTAGCATCAGTGAAATCTCTAGTCACATTCAGGGCTAACTAAATCTAGAAGTCTATTACATACTTCTAGTACCACCACAATAAATATCTCTCTGTTATCATCCTGTTCTAAGTCAGTTTTGATACAAAATATAATTTACATTAGTACCTTACTGCTTCTGTATTCATGTTCTAGTGACTCTACTATTATTCCAGTTTTACACTGTCTTGCTAAGTGCAAATTTCACACCCTGCAGCTGCAGTTTCAGTGCCTCCATGTTCTTGCACAACTCTTAGCATTCACATAAGAAATTTCCCACTGTTCTGACTGGCATTTTATACTTTTACAGACTGTTCTGTCTCCCACCAATCTTCTGCCTTCTAGACTAAACAAATAATTTCAACCTCCCTGTGCATGTCATGTTTTCCAATGCACTTATACTTGGTGCTTGCTTTTCGCTTGTTTCCAGTTTGTCTACAGTTTTTTTCAACCATGGCACTCCAAACAACACAATTATCCAGCAGAGGCTTCTCTCCTGACACTGAAAATGACTTCCTGTAGCCCACATGTACCATACTTCTGTTAGTATGTCCCAGAATTATGTTTGTTTGATTTATATCAACACCATAACTTAAACTGCTTCTCACTTTTGTAATCTGTTAGTCTATTACTCTTAATTTTGCAAAAAAACCTTTATTTTTTTCACAATTCTGTACACAGTGTTATTTTATTAACTTCAGTTAATTCCTACAATTTCTCAAAATAATTCTGAATTTCATCCTCACCCATGAAGTACTTGGTGTCCCTGTAATTTGATTTTTACTGTGGGTTATATGTGTTTTCTGTGTTTCGACACCTCATTATGGAACAAATAAAAACATTCTTATGATACGTCCCTGGTTGGACAGTCTATGAGAGATTCGCCTCCAAACATTATTTGAACTGTCTTAAATGTGGCTGATAGAGAATATATGATGTGTGATACAAGTCTCTGGTTGATTTTGATGGCATCACTCCTTCTTCTTCCCCTGTGGGACATCTTGGACAGAATTCTGTGTCTATTATAGCAGGTTGTGCTTATAAAAATTGTGCTATTGATGTTATTCAATGTGATTAAACTTGTATGTACTGCTCAAATGAGAAAGAAACAAAGAATTAGCCTTTTAATGACCACTGCATTTGCTACATGCTTAGCAAGGCTTCTGTGCCATGTGATGAACTTTATCTTGTCACTTTTTCAGAGTTTTTGTGTTTTATTACATGGGATCAAACTTATTAATTGACATTCAAACATACTATACCTTATTAGGTATAGAAGCTTCTTATCTGAGGAAACAGTAATTGCTTTGAAGATGGCTATGAAAATTCTGCCTCATTTCAACAATTCAATCAAATTGTTACTTCAATTTTCTAAGTAATCAAAGAATATTTCCTAATATTTGAACCTTCTGCTGTACAAGATTTCTGGGTGACTGCTCAGTGGCTTTCCAGTTCTATCTTCTTAGGAATGCCTTCTTATCTTTAAATTCCTCTTGTCTCTTTGAAACTGCACTCAAAATTCTCCTAAAATGCTTACAGTGCCCTTATTCTGAGATTGACAGCTTTGAGCTGTGGTCACCAAAAATACAGTGTTCCTGTGGTAAATTTACCACAGTACTATTGTTAGACCAGGATGTTCTCTGGTAAATTTACCATACGAACATTATGTGTTTTTGTAACCTTACTGTACGCATCACTAAATTTCATCTTCCCTTTTTGTATTCAAATTCTTTACAGCACAGATTCAAATGTTCTCAGAGATTATCAGTCATTTTTGCTATGTGTTTCTAAATAGTTTTGCAGGACTTCTCCCCACCCCTTCCCTGCCCCTCCCCCAGGTTTTGTTACACTTTTGTCCCATCTTACACTTTTATCTGCTTCCACCCACTATTGATTCTCCTCAGTGAAAATTTCTTCCTTAGATTCCTTATCTCAATTAAACATACTTTATTGTTCTAGAGTGACTTTACTCATCCCAAACCAGGACATTTATGAAGAAGAAATGTCCTAAAGCCTGGATCCATGAGCCCCTGTAAGAAAAACTCTGTGCTTTATGCAAATTTTTGTCTGAGATTTGTATCATCTCCAGACAGTGGCCAACAGCCAAATCACTAACAGATATTTAGCTCTGACACTTGATTACAACTACGGTTTCTATATGTTTGTTAATGAAAGTCAGACTTCTGAGACTTGCATCTCTCAGTGCTTTCCAAATAACAAAGTAATTACTCAGGAAGCATCCATCTAATCAAGTACCATGGAGAGAATCCTGAACCTCTGGGACACTTTTCTAGTGTTGGCACTTCTTTCAACTATGTCTACGCAATTTATCCTCATTGTTACTACAGCAATGGTTCTTATACTTCAGCCCTTTCTATGTCCAACTGATAAGCAGAAAAATAATTTTATTTAGAAAGTTTCTTGTCCCTTACATAATATTTTACCATATCATTGCATTTTATTCTGCCAGGTCTTCAGTCACAAACTCTGAGATGTTTGGTTTTTGTTTATATTGCACTGTGTAGATGGCTATTTTTTCCCCCTCTTCCAAGTATTCTAGTAAACTAGATAATGGGGTGTCAAAGAGGAGTCATATGAAAGGAGTCTGCTAAGCTTTCTATCAGTAATGGAGAGGTGGGATGGGTAGAGGAACAAGCTATGGACCACTTAATTGGTCTCATGAAACCCAGATAAAATACTTTTTTTCCAAGTAAATGCCTCTGGAGATTATGTGGTTAGGTTGTATTAGTTCTCCTATATTTTCTATCTGTTTGTATTAGCATGCAGCTTAAAGCCTTCCCACATTTATAGCCATCTTTGCCAGGTGGAAAGTCCCCACTAGAAGCTCTTGATGTTGCTTCTTATCATTAGCATTGAACTTTAGGTCAGGCTGTGTTTTCCTCTTTTTCATTCTGTCATTTTTTGATTTCTCAATTATGAACCTAAAGCCACCCCTGAGTGGCTTGAGATTTTAAGCATTATTTCACTCCTTTCTGCAGCAACAAATACTACCACCATTGCACTATTCTGGGAGGTAACTCACTTATAAAAAAAGCAAAATGAATTTCATTTACATAAGTAATTCCAGCTTCCTCCTGGAAACCATCTATGTGTATCACTGGGTGTTGTTAGAGTTTTATGTTAGAGAATCCAAGCCCTTTTGTCTTTCCTCTTATCCTTCACAAATAGACATGCATAGAATACTTTAATCTGAAATCAAATGTAACACCAGCAGGACCATTAGAAAATAAACCAGCAAACAAAACAAAAATTTTTTTCTCCTGTGCTGAAATAAAGAAACATGAGCTATTTTTGGGCAACTCATAGCAAAATTTTAACAAGTAACTTGTCTGTGGACTTTTTACTTTATAACCCCAGATGAAACTATTGTGTTGCTAAATACATCTTTCCCTTCAAATAACTTTTTAACCTTTTTCTTCATTCTGAAATTCAGTATTTACCAAAAGCAGAAGACATTCCACATTTTTTAGAATATAATAAAATTTCCATTATTATGGATCTCTTGACTGGATCTTGAAAATACTTGATTTTTAACTCAAGGCTATTCTGGAAGAAACTTAGGAAGAAACTTAGTTACAGTTATACTGGCAAAACTCAGCTGTTCTTCCAATACATTCTTTTCCCTCATGTGATTAATTTCACTGAAGTGCCATTTTCCTCATATTCACAGGCAGAGCACTGGAGCAATGCATCACACCATTACTTTTACTGGAATATGATTTAGAACTTCATTCTAGACTCAGAGCAAGACAAATGTTGCATCAGCTGTGAGGATAAGTCAGGCTGGAATCAGATATTAAGGCAGTATCAGAAATCTGTCTTGTGGTGGGTGCAATGTCTGCTGTTTTAAGGATGGAGAATGCCAGACTCAAAACCAGAGGTATAATGCTGCTTTTGGTCTGCAGCAAACAGTGCAGTGGGAAATGTCCTTATATTGGCAGTTTGTCTTGCTGAAGAGTTTTGCACACATTGGTGCTTTCCCCCATGTATCAAGGACTGCCAGCACCACCGCCTTCTGCACCCAAGACTAGACAAAGCTAAGGAATGGAAACACCTTCACTCTACCTTGACTGCTGTCATTTCCTGGCTGCTAGATGGCTGAACTTGGCAGTGGAGAAGTGAGCAAAAATTCAGAGCACCCTGTGGCTTCTCTACCCTTACAGGACATGGAAAACTGGTCTCCGTGATGAGGAAAGAAGCAAGTCATAATACCATCTTCATCTTTCCTCCTGCCCGGGAAACTGTGCCAGAGATTCTCTGAATGCAGCCCAGGCACTTCACAGGGTGTGTTTCTGACGGCAAACCAATACAAATTAACAACAACTCCTCTGACGCCACTGTAGATATATTGGTGAGACTCAGTCAGCTCAGAGAGAAGCTCATTCGTCTTCTCCTAACTCAAGTGCTGCAGCTTTACACACCCACTGAGAGAGCATCTCTGCAGAGTCAGAGCGACCCAGCTTGGCTTGACTTTGTGGTACTGTGGGAAAGAGAATGTGTTGTTGTAGAGGAAAGTTTGTCCTGTGGTCCTCAGAGCATTGCTGCTTCTGGTACAGCTAGGGCACATGATATTTTTAAAATATTTTTCCTTTTAGCAGCCTTAATTTGTTTTGGAAAAAGGTACCAAATTACAAAGGCAGTCATGGAAGCATGATTTTCGCTATCATATGTCCCTGCTTCTCTAACCCTCTCTTTGCTCAAACAAAACACTGCATGAAACACTGGCCAAGTCTCTTTGAGAATTTATTTTCCCTTGGAGTCTAAGGGCGTATGATTTATTGTGTAAATGACTATGACTATGACTAAAATCACTTGGCAACTTTCCCATGCTATTGCATTGTTGTAAGGACTGATTTCTCCAAATGAGCTGTTTACATGCTTTGGAAAAGAGGTAATTTTTAAAATCTGCAGAAGAATAAGGATTTATTCTATCAGAGAAATTGAAGCATTTGTCTTCAAGTGCCTTTTGTCAGGCACAGGAGATCAGGGCAAGAATAGATACGCAAGAAGTGTGTTGCACATACATTACTCATATTCTGGCATCCACTGTGCAGTTACACATAGACTGCACTGGGAAGAGGTCTGGCAATTATTCTGTACTTACCTACAGGATTTGCCCAAGACAAATTCCTGCTAAGCTCAGTGGGAATTCTGCAATTGATTACCTCAAACATTTGATTGGCATGAACAATTAAATTGTCTATGACATGTTCACACTTGAAGGGCTAACTGTTTATTATTTCAGTAAGAGTTTTTCTGATCATCTGGCTGTACTGGTGAGTTTTTTCTATCAATACTGCAAGTTTGCAGATGATACAAAACTGGGAGGAGCTGCTGACAACCTCCAGGGCAGGGACACCCTGCAGAAAGACCTTGATTAAAATTAGAGAGATAGGAGGCAATCATCAACCATACAGAGTTCAAGGACAATGCTCTCAGGCACATGATGTGACTCTTGGGGTGACCTGTGCAGGGCTAGGAGCTGGACTCAATGATCCTTGTGAGTCTCTTCCAACTCAGCTTATTCTGTGACAACTTAGATGAAGAAATAGTTGCAGCTACACAAAAAAATGAAGTAGCACTCAGGAACATCCTTCAGCACTGGAATTTAGTTGTCTGTACCAAATAATTCTTAAAATCCTCCCTGGCATGGTTTAGGCCTGGGTCAAACTAGTATTTTCCCTACCAGTTCCTGGAGCTTATATGGGTGCCAGATCATTCCCAGTAGGTGGTCTGTGTATGATCATCCTGTTTGGATAAGAGAGTATAGCAGTAGGGACACAGGTTGTCCCATGATAGTTTGCCTCAGTGCCAGAGCCAAGACTTAAGCACATTTAATTCACTGTTGCAGACAGTGTCACAAATATTTAGGGCACTTTATGGAAAAAGCTTCTGCTGGCATTAAAGCAAGTTTATTTCTTACTCAAAATTATTTGCAAATTTTCTTCTATCTTGTTTTGCAACTTGACAGCTCACTCTGTAGATCCCTGCTGCTATTTAATGTTCCAGGCTCCCCAAGCAAGAGTTGTACCATTGCTGGAATGACAGTATTTACAAAAGAAAGTGATTTTAAAAGTGTACATTTTAAAAAAATGAAAATTTAATATCTTTTCGACTTGTTTGTTAACAGTCAAAATTGTCTTTAAAGCTTAGTGACATAAAAAAGGAAATCACTATTCTTCCTTTCAAGCCATCTTTAGAAAACTGCATGAAACAAGGAGAAATGAAGTACAACTTTGCAGGGAAAGAAATCTGCCTGAAACCAACTGGACAGTGAACCATGCCCAGCAAATGCACCTTTTCTGGTCAGTCCAACAACTGACATATCTGCAGTAGAGAAACACTCACTGGATTTTAAGTTGTCTTTGGAAGTGTCTATGAAGTCTTACACTGTATGTAGCCCACATGAAAAAATGGGGTGCTGGGCAGAGAGAAGGAGAGAAGTGATGCCTTGGGAGAGATTCTGAGCCACCACTGGCCCCCTCCTCTGCTCTGGCTGGATAGCCAGCTGTGTCCTTGAGATGTCCTGCAGCAACAGAGACATTCTTTCCTAGAGATCCTGGCATTTAAGTGTGCTTTCACCTTCCAAACAATTACAGAGAAACTGCAATGTCAGCCAAACACAAATTAATACTTACTTATGCATTTCTTTTACAGTGGGTTTTATATATACAGGTATTTCACTCTCTTCTCTGGAAACAGAGGAATGAAACAACTGCATTGCTGCTGTGGAAAAATACACTGGCTTCTCATTTTTTAAAACTTTGCACTCCAAATCAGCCTATAAAAAAATCATAAGCACATCTCTCCATGGCAGATTGTTATTTTTAATAGCTTCTTTCTAGTTACATTCTTTTTATTCCTTTGTATTTCTTCATTTAAAAAAAAAAATCTGTTTTTTTTTGTTTATCCTTTAGTGGAAAGCTGATATTTTCACATAATCACATGACTTTGGGAGCCAGAGACTTTGAGAATGAGACAAAGAAAATTCTGGTAAAAATGATGACAACTGGCAAGATTCCAAATCTTCCCAGGCTGTTTCCAAGGTACTACTAATACTGTTAGAGTACAGAACTGTGTAGCATCACAGTGCATGCTGTATGGTATATATTATATTTTACCAGGATTTCAATAACACTGTTATGTAGAATTGTTAGAATAGCTTTACCCTTTGTCCATGTATCAATTAACAGTTTTGTATTTCAAAGGTGTGTTTCCTTTTCACTACAGTAATTAATGCTGGCTGAAGTGAAAGGAGAGAAATACCTCCTGAGGCACTTTTAATAGGCCTGTCTGTACCAGCACATAGAAATTCTGCATGCGTAAAAAAATGTGGCATGAGATACTCTCACACCAAACAGTAATGATCTGTGTTTTTGACACTGATACATTTGCACTTAAGATGTGAACTTGAATGGCAGGAGATCTGAGCTTCTCAAAAGAGCAGACCTTGGTGTGGGCAAGGTCTGTCTGGTTACATGGATGGGACTCATCATCCCATGATGCCTGAAGGAAGACAAAGCCACAAACATGCAGTCTTTGAAAGAGTCAGCACAGAACAATGATTTCATGTGAAATATGCCTCATGCCCATGAATTTGGGTTTGAATGGTGGGCAATGATTTTCATATGGTCCTCCTGTGTGTTTCAGCCCAGTGTGAACAAACTGCCTCTTTCCTGCAACTTCTGAAACAAGTTTCTGTGCAGTGTCTGGTCTTCCCCTCACTGCATTAAAAAAAAAAAAAAAAAAAAGAAATTAAACACAGGGCCCTATTCAGCCAAAAATAACCCCTGCAGCTGTACTGCCTGAGCTCTGTGAGTCTCTTGTTCTCTGAAGATATTTATACAATTCTTAAAGGAAAAATACCTTCTTTCCAGCAGTCACAGAGGAGGCTATTACACATAATGATGGTCCCATTCAGCAGAGCTGTTGTTCTGTTCTCTGTCACAGCAGAGGAAGTTGTGCCTGTCCACAGTATACAAATCTCCTGGGCCTAAATGGGCAGCAGAGAGCACTGGCTGCAAGTTGTTGTTTTATTGGCCAAGAGTGTTCTTATTAGAGTAAGAGAAATGTGAACAGGTCTATTTCATGCTCTGGTATTTCAACTGCCACTTGTGGACCTAGAATGTTGAGAAGTATGTGGATGGAAGAAGCAATTTAAAGGGTTTCATGGCAGAAATGTCACAATAAGGGAAAAAGGAGAGTGTGTGTGTGTCATTCTGCACACTTCCTCTTGATTTCCGGGAGCAGCTTAAAGGAAAAGAGGGCATTTGTGAGTTCCTTCCACCTGAGGCCAAGTGGGTTTTGTGTAGTTTCCGTTTCCCCATTTCTCAAGACTTTTTCTGCACATTTGAGAGAAGGGTGGAGGTGAGAGTTAATAGTGGAATTAAATAATGAAACATACAAAATACAGAATCAGGGAAAGCTTAAAGAAGGAGGGGAACTCTGAAGGTTATAAAGTGGATTCACTTTTGTCTTCCTGTTTGTCAGACGGTTTGTTCCCAGAGCTATGATACAGACCACTGGCTATCATGCAGGAGTTTGCATGAGATTCAGATGTTTCCCACTGGAAGCAGCCAGAACTGGAATAAGCCTGGTGAAAACACACAACAGGCAGTAGAGTAGATACCTATAATCTTCTAAGGCAAATAACAAGTCCAATTTAATACTGATTAGGATTGAAGAAGAACAAAACTTTTGAAATAATACCAGTTGCAGAAGTCAAAATATACCTCTACTTCAGAAAAAAAAAAAGTTAGGCCTATTATATGCTAATCATCTTTGTGAGGCTGTAGTTGAAGAAAACAGACTATTTGTTCAGATGTATTACCCCGTAATAAATACAGTATATGGCAGTTCAGAATTTCAAATTTCCTTGTTGACTTCTTTTAAGAAGAGCAAACTTAGACCAAAAAGATGAGAATGCAAATATTTGATAATTGTATGAAAAGATTTTTGTGGATTTTTGTGTGAGTTCTATTTTGGCTTACCTGTTGTCCAGTATCAATGTGTTTTGAACATTGATACTGGAACTTGCTATGGTACGAGAGCATGTGAAAACATACAATTTCATCTGGGCAGTTTTCTGCAGTAAACTAGGAAAACCATTAAATTATGTTGTATTTTATATCACTCACTAACACAATTACATAATACAGTTTGTAATATCACATTAAACCTGTATGGTTTGTTTCTCTAATGATGGCCTGAGTATTTGACAATGCTCTTTTGCACATGAGACAGAAACATACAGCTCAACAGGAAATGTGTTTAGCTCCATGTCTTCTCCAGTCTCCAGAGAAGTAGGGTCTCAACCCTTCAGATAATTCTTTCATAGCTGTAGCTCTTTAAACTTTAACTTGTGTTTATGCTATTTTATTCCCAAAGGCCTTTGGCAAGTAAGCTTCTAGTTTCTGCAACCCTGATATAGTGAAAAAAAAAAAATAGGCACAAGTTCAAGATGAAGCATACATGTAATCCCACTGAGATAAACAAAAACTTTGGGGTAACAGGGCTAAGCCTCTATTAGGTATGCCTTGGTCTCCAAAGAAGAGGCTAGGTTCCTGATCTATACCCACTGGCAAAACACTGGGGCTTAGTGGGCATTTTTGGCATCCAATTTCTGTGTTGTACAGCCCAAACTACTTCCTTAGGAGTATTTAGGACACCACAATAGCCAACCCAGTTCAATAAGCATCCCTCTGGGGCTGTGCTGTGGCTCACCTGTACTGCCCAGTGCAGAGCTGTTTTGAAGTCCTTGTCCACCAGAGTCGGGTCTGCTCCCTTGTGCAGCAGAGTCTGGGTGTGCTGAGGTCTGTTGTGAAACGCAGCCCAGTGGAGTGAAGTCATTCCCTGCAAGCCACAAACCCAGAGGGCAAATTATTGTCACTCACAGGAGCACCCTTCAAGGCTCTGTAGATAAGCTACGCAGCCCTGAAACCATCCAGGGTGGACAAATTCTTCCCTCTTCACCTTGATTTGAAATAGTAGCAGCTTCTGAATTAGTGGAGTCACAAGGGGGAACCAATTAGCTTTTTGGAATTATTACAGAAAATGGATACAAATACAAATGCTTCCTCCATATGTGCCTATAGCCTGTTATAAATAACATGTGGTCAGGGCCATGATGGCTGGTGGGACAGCTCCTCACTGCTCAGCTTGAATTCTGCAAGAAAAGCCTGGATTAGACTGGTGCTTCGGCATTACACAGCATGATGTTTGTGTTTGGTCTTATCTTTGATCCAAAATAAATATTATAAGCTATTACTGCAGCTGGTACTAGTCAGCAAGCTAAAGAACTGACAGAGTGATGCCCACAAAAAAGTCACAATATAAACACTTTATATTTACTTGTCAGGGAGAAAACAAAGCAAATGGTAAGGTATTCAGCTGCATTTTCATTCCATCTTAGCTACATCCAGTCAGTTTTAAGAGATCAGAGAATTCATGACCTATATTTATACCTTCAGCATTGTTACACTCACCTGCATTTTTCTCTATATCCATACTAATTAAGATTTTCTGTATAAATTGACTAATTTATTATGTTTCTAACAAATTTCTAGTGTTCTTCAGGTGTGGTAACATTTTCCTTTGGGTAGGTTTTGTTTTCTCTCTTACCAGAAAAACATGTATTTCAAGGGTCTTGCCTGATTTCCAAAAGGATGGTTTTTCCGTTTTTCAAAAAAAAAAAAAAAAAAAAAAAAAAAAAAAAAAAAAAAAAAAAAAAGGTTGAGTGGAAAAGCAATTTAAAACTTGAACTAGAACCCAAATAAAGCCAGTTGGTAACAACCCAGGTAAAGTATGAGCTATACTGATGCAGAGAGCTTATCAGTGTGTTAAAATGGAAGCTGTTTGCAGTGATTTTCTGACTAAAAGCCTGAATGCCTCAGTATTCATTTTTCTCACTCATCCCATATCTTGTAAGACTTTTCAGTTCCCATGTGGTTTAAGAAAGGGTGATAACAAAACAGAGCAGTTGAATGAGAATTTTGGTTTTACTTAGTGTTTGCAAAGCTTAATCATGGGGGTTTCGGTTTTGTAAAACCAAAACTGAGGGTAAACTCCTGCACCAACTGAAATTAATGGGATCTCTGCCATTGATGTCAGTATACATGAGGGACCTAGTACTGCTGATGGACACACATTATCTGTGAGGCATCACTGAAGTGATTTCCAGCTGGGAAATGAGTACTAGCCACTGGTCCTGGAGAGCACGAAAATCACTGAAGAAGGAAACAGCACAGTGTATCAGGCTGTCTTTCTGCCATCCTCTCTCAGTGTGTTGATATGGCCAAAAAAATCCTTGAAAAATCAACTTTCTCTCTGTTTCTACTGTGGTAGCCAGCAGAATCAGCTGTAACATAGGAGTGTAAAACTGTGGATAGTTTTCAAAAATCTCTATAATAAAATGACAAAACTCAGAGAGGTCAATAGCATATGCTTAGTGCAAAAATATAAGAAACAAGGCTTGACAATATACTGCCACCTAATATTTTGGTAATCAGATTAAAGACTTCATATGATATCCAACCTGCTAAAAGGCAATGATGCATTTTCTGAAAAAGTATTTATTTTCATTTTCTTTGAAACGATTGCCTGATAATTTTTGTAGAAGTCCACATATTTTCATATGCAAAACCCCCAGAACAATTAATAAAAATTTTCTTTTCATTTCCACGCCATTTATGACACCATAGGTTTATATCATCCCTCTGATGTAGTTGCCAAGGTGAAAGTCCTGTTACAGTTAGTTTGCTCTAGTTAGCCTGCCCATGTAAGGAAGCTGCTCTATAACTATTATCATCTTTGTAGTCCTTTTCTGTTCCTTTTCTTGTGTATATTTTTTCAGTTTACTCTTGTAGCCATGTGGCTGTACAAAGGATTCAAACAGAGCTTCCTGTTTTCTTCTCCGTTTCCTTTCTAATACTTTGTACATTCCACGTGTCCTTTTGGAGCACCCAGCTGAGCAAAGAGCATTGAGCTGTTTGTCACAGCAGCTCACTCGTGTGGGCTTTCTGCAGTGGGCAACTGCTTTGTGCTTAGTGCTACCACCCTGGAGTGGCATCTGTAGGTAAACAGACTGCTGTTCTTACGTGGAAACATAAGTGGTATCAGAACTGCCAAAGCTGAAGGTCCAGCAGAAAACAGTCTTAGAGGTGAGACAGGCAAACAATTGCACATTCACAAAAACTGAGGAGCAATATGGGACATAAAAGGACAAACCCCAAGAAATGGCTCTGAGAAATATAGTGTGACACTTGTTTTGCTCAGATTCAAGGCTTTTACAGGGATTGTTTCTTTGCATTGTCATCTCACAGGCTTCACTAATAAACCCACAGAAAGACACGATTGTGGAAGCTATGAAACCTCCAGATGTATTTCTTACTGTTTACGTGTTCATGCATTCATCAGGGTGATTTTCTCAAGCATCAAATGGGAAAACTGAAGTGTTTTACTTATGCCAAGAGAACAGCTCTGTTAGCTGTAATCATTTATTAGGATACACAGTTTTCAGAAAACATGAGTATTCAGGGCTTAGTACTGACACTTGAACAAATATATTGTCAGTGCCAAATAACAATGAGATGAACTAAAAGTTCCAAATTGCATGTAGCAGTGCATTACAGCAAAATATTATGGCTTGAAATGATGATCCACCATTTCACGCAATTCATTAGTAACATAGTTCTACATCAAGACAATACATGTGTCTGGTTTAGAGTGTTGTGAGCAGGGTCTGCAAAGCTTTCAGTGGGTGAGAAAGAGGAAAAATATACAGCCCTCTGTCCATTCTGACACTGTGGAAAAGAGACACATCCTTTAGCAACTGTTAAAATGAACAGAAACATATGAGAAGACACTCAGAATCTTTTATGTGTCTTGGCTTCTCTATTTGGAGAAAAACATGTGGGAAGTTAACTCTTTACTATGTACAACATATATACATGCAGGACACAATTCCACATGGAAGACAACAGCATAAATTTTTGTGCTTCCATGACTGTTCTGTGTAATGCCAGCTCTCCAATACTTTTCCTGAGAACAGGAGTTGAATGGTGGGATCAAGGAATCATTGAATCATAGAATGGCTTGGGCTGGAAGGGATCTTAAATATTATCTGGCTGGAGCCATGTGGCTGTACAAAGGATCCTGCCATAGGCAGAGACACCTTCCACTAGACCAGGTTGCTCCGAGCTCCACCCAGCCTGGTCTTGAATACTTATGATTGGTAAAGGTGAAGACTTGGTCCAGTGT
The DNA here is from genome assembly GCF_017590135.1 of Pyrgilauda ruficollis. Taxonomy (NCBI): domain Eukaryota; kingdom Metazoa; phylum Chordata; class Aves; order Passeriformes; family Passeridae; genus Pyrgilauda; species Pyrgilauda ruficollis. Next base: position 5,463,670 of record NW_024523822.1, on the reverse strand, counting down.
CCAACTTCAGAAGAATCAAGGGCAATTCTTGTCTTGGCAAATAATTTAAGAAGCGGATTCAAGGTACCTCATAGCTGGCTCAATAGAAAGAAGGTTTATTAGCCTACAGGTGCATAGTACATAGAAGGAAGAATGAGATAATACTTTGCAGAGTTTAGCAAAAGCATTATAGAAATTTTTGACTTAGCCTTATTGTAAAATTGAATGGCTTCTATGCCCCCAGTGCCAGGGACTGTGAGTTGTAGCACACGCTCACTCACCTCATTGTCCTGGTGATTAATTTCACTAAGATTTGACTGCTGCAGAAGCAAGCTCAGAAGCCTGTGGAAGCAATGATATAATCAGTGTGCTGTATGCCTGACTAAACTTGAAAAACTGACAGTTTTTTAAAAACAAAACGTGCAATTTCATGAAAAATCAGTATTAGTGACGGGCACAGGTCAGAATCTTAGGTCTGAGCTTTGTCATATGAGCAAAACAAATTGGACTTTATGACTTATGGTAACAACAAAACTTCAGAGCTTGGAATTAAAAGAAGATCCACTCAGAATAACTCTTATGCTGACTGCTGGGCTACAATCAGAATGTATAACACTGTACATGTGTGCAGCTTCTGATAGCTTAGAAATTTACATTTTTATAATATTTTATTATGGCATAGAACATAGCAATGCATAGGTTCACGTTTTATAGAATATTGGACTACAAGCATTCCTGTCTGGTGGAGGGAACAATAAAGTAGTTACATGAAATATTATTCAAGTACAATAATATTTTTAACATCTTCTTATCCTTTTGCTATCTTGTGAAGATGTTCTAAAATCACTATAGGTTCAGCAAAGCTGGTTGTGTTTTATAGCAGGATACTAATTGTTTGGATCATGTACATGGCTGGACCATGAAAATTAAAAACTCCATCCATTCACATGCTGTAGCAGAGCCAATCCCAATATGAATGTACAGTTCTTAGGATTATAGCAAAATGAAGGATGTATCCTCAGTGGATCATTGTGCAAACCTGTGGCTCATCTGAAGGTGTGAATTTGGTAGAAATCTTCAGAACATGGAGATGAAGAAGACATACTGTTTAGCAAGGAAAGTAAAAAATAATGAAGTATAAAGAAATTTGATAAATGTAAAGATAACACAGAAACAAATGTATAAAATCCTGCATTTATTCCTATGCAGAAGAGACTGAATAAAAATCTTTTGCTGCTTTTTATCTTCGACCACTTCTAGTGTATCTTCTGGGTTGAACTGTGCTCAGGTGTGTGCATCAAATTAACGTTTCATATCAAATTTGTTCTTCCCTACTGGTAATAAAGAACTAGCTATGTAAATTATAGTTGCTTAGGGATGATTTTGACAATTCTGCAGGTGAAAATCTTATCTACAGGTAACATCTTCCTCAGGTGTTGAAAGTCCAAATTTAGGACTTTTTTAAAGTAGAGTCCCTAAAGGGTGATGATTGGGCAGATCCCAGCATAGGGATTTTGCTCTGACTTCAAATCCATTTGTGTGTGGATACCAATTCTGGTAGAAAAGAGGTGTCACACCTCTGTTTCTAAATGGAGTCATACTGTAGGAAATCTGAAAAGGATGACATTATGATTGTTGTGATTGGCTTGGTAGAAGTTTGTAAAAGTGAAGAAAGATTCTGTTGTCATTAACAAAATTACTCAGAATCTCAGAAATTCCGTGTCTCACAATAGGTCTTGGTAAATATCAACTAGAGAGGAAAAACAAAGTGAGATAACCATAGTATTCTTGTAAAACCCATTTATCACATAGTTTTATAATCTGATACAGGGCTCTGTGGTTCAGCTCCTGATATGATCAATGACACCACTGTATGTGAAAGAAATCTAATTATTTGACTAGAATGTTTGTCATGAACAAACTTTGACTCAGTTACACCATTAGACCATTATGGCAACATAAGCGCTACATTTAAATATGTAGATACCCAACCAAGCAGCTGAGGTTTCTCTGCTATCTACTCTTAAAGGCGTAGATCAGGAATGAATTATCTTTCCACCTTGCCTGTTAGGCTCTGTGGAGTGCACTGGAGCACATAAATAAATTATCAAATCAATACATGAACAGTCTCTGTCTTTCCAAGCTGCCTCTAGCATGTGAGGTTGTAGCAGTGGACTGCTAGCTTTCAAATTTAGCTTCAAAAGCATTTCAAAAGTGGCCATTGCATATTCTCTTTTGGCAGTGACACAGGATGACAAGGGACTGACAATGACCATGATGGAAAAACCTCTGCTCAGTGCTCCAGGCCTGTGTCTGGGCATGGGGCAAACCCATGGGGAAGACAGAGGAAAAGGAAAACTGTGCAGAGCAAAGAAGGGTCTGTATCCTTGGAGAACATGAAAAACATTCAGGGGACCCACTGTGCTCCTGGCAGAGGAGATGAGTGTTCCTTTTCAAGTGGTAAGATGTGTGGTGTTGTACAAACATTTTATTTTTTCTTGTGTTGGCTTTGTTTAATGATAGGGACCTTTTTTCTGCAGGAATCTCAAATTATTCTCTCCAAGTGATGCATGAAAAGCAAAGATAATGTGGAAAATGAATAAAGCTGTTAAAAAAGGCTGGAGAACAAGATCAGCAGAAATGACCAGATGTCTGGCCTGGTCTGATATGGTTACAGCAACAAAATCATGGACTCAGTGATTATGTCACATGAATTGCATGTACTGAATGTTTAACCTGTTTCTAATGCCTTTCTGTACCTTTAGGCATGATTTACTTAGGGGAGTTTTTTGAGTAAGTTTATTCAGCTATACAAACCAAAATTTATTAAATTGTACTATTGTCACAGGCTGGAATCAGAAAAAGAGAATATTTCTTAAGAGTTCTTGTGAAGACACTCTGTAGCTGTTACTCTACCTTCAGTAAAAGTAGTTAAAAATGAGCCAGACCACCAGTCCTGAAGTTCCCCTTTATGGCTGGGGATTTTCAGAGAGGTTGTCTTGTGGAAAACTTTTCTCACATTTGCCATGCTACTCAGAGGAGAAGTCCAGAGAAGGAGTCTTGTAATATTTCATGTGGTAGGACAGAAAGGTAGTTGGGCAGGGGAAACGTAGGGTTTCAATCTCCCTTCTAATTATTTTCCCTCCTCTGGCTATCACAATACTAAAACAGGCTCCTCTTTACCCAGCCATCGATCTCTGGTACACAAGTATTGCACAATGTTTTTCCTCCTCTCCACCCCCTTCATGGTAACGACTAAACAAAGACACAGGTCACAAGTGTAGCTGTCACAACTGTTATTCCTGCTGTGGGTTCTCCTTGGGGAGCCAGGCACATACCTGACGTCAGGCTCTGCGGTGGCAGCGTGTAGTGGCAACCTCCCATTCTTGTCAGGTATGTTCTGCTTAGCACCATTCCTGAGCAGGCTGACACAGCCTTCCAGCCAGCCCTAAAAAAGAAATTGGAGCATATCAAAGAGGAAAGTGAAAAGTATAAGGCCAGATCTTTTCTTGCTGGTCCTGGCATTCACATGTGACTGTAGCCACTTCTGTCAGCAGAGAAACTGGAATTTTTTTTCCTCAGTAGAGGTTTCTCAGCACTGAAAGTAGCTCCCCTTTGGAGTCTGGGTCTCAAACTACCTCAGTAATTAATTTCTCAGATGAGGTGTTTAATTTACACTGTAGGTTTTTTTTGTTTGTTTGTTTTTTGTTTTGTTTGTTTGTTTCTCTTCCCCCTGCATCTGTGGCAAGCACTAACAGTGATTAAAAACCTGCTAATTCCTGTATCATTAGCAGATGCTACACATATTGTTGCATGTGAATTCCATCATGCTAGATTAAACAAAGAACATGAGCACTCAATCTGATTTTGTTTGTGAGATTTTAGCAAGGATGGCAAATCAATGGTAAAAAGCCTTAGAGTGTGGTCTTATAAGTGTTGTTGCAGAAGTTTGTACTAGTGGCAGTGTTAGACTGAAAATAGCACCAAAACAGATGGGATGAATCAGTTCTTGGACTAAAACCTTCTATTGATCACCTCAACATAAAAACAAGTAAACAGTCTGGTTGTGACTGCATAAATCTTTCAGCATATACTTAAGTCTGATGAAAATCAAGCATGAGTTTAAGTGTTTTGTTAAAACCACGGACAATTGACAAAGACCATTCCCTCTCATATGAGCTATTTTGGATTGGCATTACGAGCATTGCTGGGGGAAATGTGTGGAATGGTGGAATCAGAACACTCCTGTTGGAGCTCTTGGTGGAAGTACAAGACCACCAAATGCCACACGCAGTCTTGACTGTGCAACTCTCCTGAATTAATTTGTCTGGACAGACATCACAGCAGAATTCTCTCTGGACCTTTCGTTATATTCCTCACAGAAACAGAAATGGAAACTTAGAAGCCTGGGTGGTTCAAATCTTTTCCAGTCATTTATTTTTTTCCAAAGAATATTTTTTCCCCTCCGGGAAAAGAGGAAGGAAAAAAGAAGCGTGACACTTATTATGGGATTTTTTTTTAAATATCAAGCAGAGGAAATGTTTGTTGTCAACTAAGTGGGGCATGCTCCTTGCACTGGATGAGACTGTCTGTTTTGTTATTTTCTACACTTATTTTCTGGCTGAATATTGCATAGCTAAGCAGGAACATTGTTTTTGTCCTGAATTTTCAGGAAGAAACTACGTGCAAGGGATGTCATTTAATTAGGCTGCCACGGTGTCCGTTTAAATGAGCTGGCAGTCATCCAGCTTAACTCATACTGTGCAGCCATGGATGCACACCCCTTCTTCCTTTTTGTCCAATTAATAATGGAAGCCCAGTCTGCTGGGCTAACTTGGTCCCCACTTTCTCTCTGAAACCTGAATTACCTGCTGCAAGGAGTAGAAGACTAAGGAGAAAAGGACTATCCTTGCTGCTTCAGACAGATTCTGAAGTACAATTCCTCTCCCAAATGTCTCAGTGGGATGTATGCCCCCTCCTGTCACTTGGATGTAGGGTGGTCAGGGGATTGGATTGTTTGTGATCTGAGCAAACCAGCACCTGCAGCACCTAGAACTTCAGTCCTCAACCTGGCCACCCAGAGTCCAGCACCACAGCGAAAAGAAGCAATGCCCTTGTTCATCAAGTGTGCAGTAACAGTTGCCTGCTGATCACCAGAGTTTGAGACAGGAAAGCCCTCCTGTCTCAAACTAGAACATAAGTATCTAATGATGGCTGTGCAAGGGGGAGAAGTCGATCTGCCTAATAAGAGGAAACTTTCAGTGTACAAAAAAAAAGCGATTTTCTTGTGAGATCCTCATATCATGCATTTATTTTATAAGCCAAAAGAGAAAGGACACTCTGACAGGAGTCCTGATCCTCTTGTAATAATCATTGCTCAGCTTTGCATTGTGGTAAAGTTTCAAAACAATTCCACTGTTGTCTAGAACCAAATGTTTTGTGCTTTTTTTTTTTTTTCCTTCCTGTAGTATAAGCAGAAATCTTATCTGGTCTGCACATTTACTCCCTTCACTCCATCCTTGTCCCCCAGGTCTTGGTACCAAATAAGTTGCCAGAGATAAACTGGTACGTCCACAAGCATCTTGAGTATTAATATTAGCTCCCATCTTCAACAGAAGCTTCACTGTGTCAACTTGGCGTCCTGACACAGCATGCATCAAAGGTGTGCAACCTGGGGAAGAAAGCCAAATTAATTTTACTATTTGTTGTGTCATGTCTATAAGATATAGTTTCTTATTTTCTAATCTTAACACTGGCAAGCTAACAAATCCTTTCTCTGACAACTGTCCAATAGTGGTACTCAGCTTTTTTTAGTCAGGAAGTAACTTCTATGACAGTCGCTGAGCACTGATTTTTAAAAAGAGCATGACTATATTACCAAAAGCTTTGCCTCACTAACTCTGCTTCTGGAGGGAAAAGTGCTTTTCTGTTGATAAGTTCCCAAAATGAACTTTTGGCTTTGTACACCATTTTGGAGGCTAATATCCTTCAGACTGACTAGTAACGAGATGGTGCCTGTCTAATTTTCTCAAACCCCAGCTTCATTATGTCTGTATATTCAAAAGACTTATGAAATCAAGCTGTGTCCCATGAAAAGGTATAAAAGTGTGAGTTGGCCCTTTATGCAGAGAACAACTTAATTTGAAGTCTGGATTTGCTCTAGGATATTTTATTTCCTGTGTTTTTATAAGAAGTTTTTTAATATGCTGCAAAACTTTTCCTTTTTGAAAAACCCCTGAAATCTCCATTTAAACCTAATAATCAAATTTCTTCATGAAGTATTGTACCATTTAATTGCTTCCTCTTCCTTCCATTCTGTTAACAGTTGAAAAACAGCAGGAGATTTTCCTGCAGAATCTGAAAAAGCATTTTAAAATTACTAGGCTGGGATTAAACATAAGTATTAGAAACTATAAGACTACTAGAAACTTCATCTATAGTTGAAGAATAATTATTCTTACTGGACTCAATGAGATTGCTGAGGAAATGTGCTACTCAACCTGAGGTCATGTATAGCCTAAAAAACGTGCAGGATATAAGCTGTATGTTTTGTGCTGAAATACTGCTCTTTAGTTACATTTGCATGGAGAGCCTAGGAGACAAGTTAGTTCCAGAGCTGAAGTACTCCTGGCCAGACCATCTCCTCCTACTCCACCCACCACTCATACCTAGTCTTTCTCCCATTGACAAGTGGACAGGGACCACTTAAGCAAATTTTCTCTACTAACCAGTGGATGTTTTAAAGATATCAGTAATAATGCCTGGCTTAGAGTATATGAAAAATTGGTAGCTTGATAAAAACTGTTAGAAAAGACAGTGCTCATATGGACCCTTTATAAGAAAATGCAATCAAAAAAATACTTCTGACAAAAAAAAGTTGGCCTTGAGAACAGCTTCCAGAAGTCTGTGGTTCTTACTCACTTCGGAAACAGATGCATATAAAACCCAGCCAATGTACAATAATTTGTAATAACATTAAATAGTAACTTGAACACAAAATGAGCACAGCCTGACAGATAAAACGGATCATTTAGATAATTGCACATTGTATCCTTGGGCAAAAAAATTACTTGACAAAACCACTCAAACTGTGACTGTACACATACTATAACATTTGCTTTAGAGATGTCCAGAATGTATGTCATTTTGCATTGGTAAAAATTTTTTTTTTCCTCCCCTGAAATGTCAGCAGTTTCTCAGCATACCCCTAAACAAGATAAACTAAATAAATGGTAAAGTACAGTCTAATTATAGCAAAACAGCTTATTTGTAATCATATGAAAATATCTTACAATTATAGGGGGAAGGAATTATCCAAACTGTGCATTTCCAGTGGAATAACTCAAATTTCCCATATTCTGCTACTAAATATAATTTCCTGAACTAAAACATCAGAATAAAAAAATGGAAAGTTTAATTTGCAAGCTGAAGCAACAGATCTCCTGAGAACAAGCTCGGCCTTCATTTACCCTCTCTGTCACAAGACTCCAGGATGGAAGGATCCTCTCGGATCACTGCAGTCAGGGTGTTCACATCGCCGTTAGCTGCCGCTTGGTAAACCACAGCCAAGTCCATCTCTTCTGCTGCATCAGCTGCAGTCAAGGAGCACAGCCATGAGCAAACAGAGAGCAAGTACAAATGATAAACAGGAAAAATAATGACACTTGCCTCACTGAGTTTAAATGACTGTGCAACTTGGGGTGGAACAAAGTGTATCTAAACAGCACTGTGGTTTTTGTTAGTCATCTGAAAATTGCTTTTCATCATAACTTCTTCCAAAAACTTTCAAACATAGACACTGAAAGGACTTATGAAAAATTCTGGAAAGTTTCCACTTCTTGTAAGAAATCATACTAACGTAACATGACTTGAGAAAAAATGTAATAACTGAACTAGCTCGTAATATTTCTGGCTGCACTTTTATGAGATAGGAGAAAATCAGGAGTCAGGTGTTTTCAATTTCAGTGTTATCCTTGTACCAGTCAGAAGACTGAGGCTTTTCACTTCCCTGCAATGTCCAAGGGAATTCTCTTCTCGGGAGAGTAAACTTCTGGCAGCAATGGTTTGTGTTGATAATTCCTGCAAAAAGGAAAAGTGGACTATTGCTTGGAACCCAGGAGAGGTTTATTTTGTTTGGCAGCTACAGTGTGAGTTATTATTTAAAGCAGATGCCTTGCAGGACCTGTTCTGGAACATTCCTCAGGCTTTTCTTTCTAAAGAAATAAGATTCTCTTTGCTTCTTTCCTTTTCACTTCTTTTCAGACTTGTCATGTCATGCTCCACAGGCGTGCACCTCCTTTGTCTTCAAGAAGATTATTAACCTTTTAACTCTTGGAATCAAAAGAGTAGATTTTTGGGTGCAGGGTCAAATCTGATGTAATGGTAAAATGCTCTAGATATGTATTGCTGGTCAGAAACAGTCTCATGTTTCTTATACCTATTAACTCAAAAATAAGTACAGCTGTAGTGAGCTGTACTGTTCACCATGGCTGAGGGTCTGTTGGGATTTAACCTCAGATGCCCCCAAAGTTCAGCCACTGCCCTGACCCCTGAGGGGTGGAAAGGAGAGTCAGAAAATGGTAAAGCTGTTGGGTTAAGGTAAGAACAGTTTAATAATTGAAATAACACATCATCATCATCACCACCACCTGAACAACAACATCATCGTTAATAATTGTAATAGAAGGAGAGAAACAGATGAATAAAACCCAAGAAAGGCAAGTGATGCACAGTACAGTTGCTCGCCACCTGCTGACTGATGCCCAGCCCGTCATGCCGCAGCTCCCCCCAGTTCACACCCTGGCCATGTTGTTCTGTGCATGGAACATCCCTTTGGCCAGGTGGGGTCAGCCCTCCTGGCCATGCTCCCCCAGCCTCTTGGCACCGACTCCATGCAGAGTGCATGCTCCCCCAGCCTCTCTGCACCGACTGCTGCAGAGCACATTAAATGTACATTAATGTACAGAGGACATTAAATGTACTGGATTTAGGGCAAGCACTAACTACGAACATAAAATAGCACTCTGTTTTCAATATTAGTCTCATACTAAATGCAAAATACAGCACAGTATTCGCTGCTAAGAAGAAAATCAACTCTATTCCAGGCTAAACCAGGACAGGGTCAGAGCTATAAAACGTATCACTTGTCCAGCCACTCCACTACCTTGTGAGCTGGAGAAAATGCCTAAATCACACTACAGAGTTGATCGAAGGAAAGACAGATTAAGTGACTGGTGACTTATCTGTTCTGTCAAACTTCTGGAGATAGCATGACTATTTACATTTTTTGAGTGATAAAAGACCTATAAATATTGTTGCAAAGTATTAGCCACACTATTCATGTTGTGATCAGACGATGTCTCAGATGAACTTACATGAGCTGTACGCTAGACTTCACAGCCTAACCTAATTCTGCACGTGATCTTCTCTCACTGGGTGCAATCATTACTCTGGACTTCCAAATTTGGCTGCCATGGAAACATAATCTGCTCTTACCCTGGAATGGGTTAGTCTGTCAAAGCTGGAACTCTGTGGGCTTGGGAAAATTAAAAAGCTGGTATTAATCTGCCTTTGTCACAGACTCCCTCTCCATTTCTCCTCAGCTAAAGAGAATCTAATTTATTTTCTTTCTTCTAACTGGTACTTTAAATTACACACTTCATAAAGTTCGTGAATAAAAATGTTAACTTGATTTTTATTCTGTTGAGGGGTCTGTTGCTGAGGCAACTGTTCATTTGGCTCAGGAGGTTTGTCCTGTGGGCTTGGGAAATCCAGAGAGATGAGGAGTCATTGCTGCTGAAGAGTCATCATCAGTGACTAGTACATGAAGAAAAAGAAGTGACTTCACCACTGGTTCAGTTAGTAATATTTCCTTATTACATCAGACCTGAAGATGCCTCTCACAATTGGTACATTCAGCAAAAAAGGTTAATGATAAGTTCAGGTCTGACTGGTTGATAGCTTGTGCTACTCCTCTTGTCCTCCAGTCTCTGGAGGTACACAGAGGGTGCCAGCCCTGAGCAGTGATTTGGCTCCTCTGACGTCTGCTGTCGTGTGCAGCTGTGCAGGTGCTGTGTGGGTGTGGTACAGAGAAGATGCTGCTGGCACTGGGAAAGAAACTGCTAGATGTAGTGAGGCAGACAGTGAATCAAAGGGGCCCTCACCTCCTTTGATGCATTGCACATGTAAATTTTGTACTCCTTTTTTGCCTTGTGTGTATTGTAAAGTATTCCTGTTGTGAGTCAGGAGCAGAGAAATCTAGCCACAAAAGGGAAATCTCCATCTCCCGAGCAGAGCAGTTGCTCACCTGGAGGGTGCTATGGCAGGAAGAAGAGGACAAGGGTGCACTCCTTCATGTGGGTCTCTGAACATCTCTGCCCTTTTTCCTCTAGGTAAAACCAAGACACTTCCCCTTTGCTTCTGCTGCGCTCAGTCTGCTTTCCCCAGAGCAATTATCCTTGTGTATAAGGAGGGGAAGTAAAACTGTGGATGGACGGACGGAAGGATGGATGGAAGGATGGATGGAAGGATGGATGGATGGATGGATGGATGGATGGATGGAAAAATACATGAAGTTTTGCCCCTGCCTCTTCTTGCAGAACAGAGGCTCCATTCCAGTTGGATGGTGGCATGAAGCCACAAAGATTTACACTTCCCCCCCCACAAGTCCAATCTGCCAGAGCAAGGAGAAGCAGGCGGAGCAGGCTATCATCCCTCCTGTCAGCCTCGGCCACGAGCAATGGATGAGCGCTCATGCTGGGATCTGAATAAAGATGACTGACATGAATTCCGTATCTGTAGGGGCGACCCAACTTCTAGTGGGGTGTCTTGATTTGTGTGATTGTGGATGGGGAGTGAGAAGGAAGACAGATAAATTGTGCTCTGACATTTCACATGACAGAGAGCAGAAAATGCTGGAAGAGCTTGGATGTCATTTGTGCTGGATGCACTTGGCTCCAGGTGAACAACACAACCATTTCATCATCCTCCAGCTCACCCTGTCAAGGAATGGAGAAGTAAGGGGGCGAAGCTAGTAGAACATTTATTTTTGAAGACATCTTCCTGGGCAGAAGAGGAATGGTTCAGAGAGTGGGCATTTTGCAGAAGGCAACAGTGAAGTACTGAGTGCCCGTGTCCCACCCTCTGTGAGCTTACCCTGCTGGGGGCTTTGCTGTGGCTGGGTCACAAGCACCATGAGGCAGAAAGGGATTGTGAACAACCAAATGCCTGACTCTTCACCTTCTAATGTGTTAGAGTTACTCCATTACTACATTGCAGTTCAAGAAATGCCACTAAGTACGGTCCCATTTCAAATACATTTTACATTTTGGAGAATTGCTGTGATATTGGTGAAAGGAAGCTGTCAGTCAGATTCAGAAAGGCAGAAGTGCTTTTCCATTTTTTTTCCCATTCCATTTTTTTTTCCATTTAAATGCTTGTGTATAGAAAAAGGCAAGGGAGAGACTGCAGGCTGGCAGTAGTGGTGTCGAAAGGTCTGGAAGAAAAGATTAAACGACATACAGGGTGGTGTTAAAATCCTCAGAAACAATCAAAGTTAAACACCAATCTATCTGAAATAACCTGCAGTGTTTTAAGAATGTATAATTTCTTCAAGGCAAAGTAGTTTTCTTTTGATCAAAAAGGGGGTATATAAAAAGAGAATTATTACAGTATTCAGAGCAGTGAAATTGTGCTTCTCATTATCTTAATTCTCCTTAATTCTCCTCTGATGTACTTTGAAGAATGCATGTTTTACATGATTTGTGATGTTGGCTGATTTGTTGTTTTACAAAGTGCACATGAGATGTACATAAGTGCATGCTTTCCAGCGCACTGGATTTTTAAGTTCTATGTAAATTTGCTGGAGCTTAGTGTACATGCTCACGTTCATGTACATGACAATGATTGATTTTGGACTTGGTAAACCAAAGATATCAAAAACTGAAGACAGAATAATAGGATAATTCACGTTCATTGTGAAAAAGTACTATTTATGCATGTAATTTACTACCCTCTCTCTCATAATTCCTCCTGTCTCCACCACTAGCCAAAGGCCATATGTGATTTCCTGCACCTGGCTGTCAGGACACAATACTGTGTAGTTTATTGGTTTTCTGCACATCAGCGTCCTGGGTCAGTGGGAGGGGCAGTTTTTGAAAAGTGTAACTTACTCTCTACTACTGCATTTTTATTGAACACTTAACAAAATAATAATCCCTGTGCGTGCCTGGCAGTGCATGCATCAGTACAGGCCTTTGTCTGGCTTCTCTGTTTATTTAGTAAACATTTGAAATCAGGCACAGCCGACATTTATTTAAATAGCACTCAGCAATATTAGGAGGGAAGGGGTTTCTGGTGCTGTTTGTCTTCTCTAAGTCCCACATTCCTGTTACCATTGTAAGTATTTTGAGCTATTACTGAGCAAAAGAGTTGCAAAGAGACAGTATGATTTTCAAACTTGGAATGCAGGGGATTTGTTTTTATTTATAGTTGGGAGAGTCTTCTGGTGCATGGGATGGAGAAAAAAGGGTTTGTGTGGAGAGATGAATTATTTTTTTGGACCAACAGAAAGAAATTTACTGTGTTTGAAAAATAGTTTGTATTCTTCCATTGTTGTAAATTGCTGCAATAAAAGACATTTCCCTCCTCCTTTCTAAAAATGATACCTGCTTAAATCAATAATGTGCCAACACAATAAGAAGGTATTTAGAAAAAAATCCACTATACACTGTAAGTTTTGAATAGAGTATTCTTTGCAGAGTAACCAGTGAGCTCAGTATCCCATTACTGTGTGTTTTGTGCTTCTGCTTCCCATCCACCTCCCACGCAGCTACCAGGGAAGGCACGCAGTAAATCACAAAGCACCTAATGAGCAAGCATTCCTGCAGCGCCGGTGAAGCAGAGGTGATGAATGCATAGTGAAGGGACCTTCTGGCAGGGGAGTTGATGTGGGTGGAGAGTGACACAGGCTGCAGGTGATTCTGGACAGAAATTGGGATGGGTCAGTGTGAAGGGTGGCCTGGCAGCAGGGGCGGTGGGGGGGGGCAGATTAGGAGCAAGGGGAAGTATAGGTAGATGTTGCCTCCCAACTCTATCCCTTCCATTTGGATAAACTGGTTGGGGTCCGAGGTCTCCTGCACTGGTTTCTGCCCCCTAAAACATCTGGAGACTTGGCTTTGCCTTCCCCAGCCTTGGTGATGTGCCAGCCTCATTCCTGGTGCCACTTCCACTGGCTCCCTGGCAGCCATCCCATGGCACTGAGCATGCAGGATTTTACCTCTGCCTCCCCACTCCGAGCCCTGCCGGGATGGCATGTGGCACAGAGGACACTCATAGTGCTGCGGGAGCAGAGGTTGGAATGGCTGTTTGGGGCTGCAGAAGCTCAGTCATCCCCACACCTCTGTCCTGTTGGGAGAAATGCTCCTTAGGTCATTCACATGTGATTTAGGAATACCTGTCTCTATTCCTGAAGTACAGCTCCCCCTTTTATCGCTGCACTTCCCTTTATGCTTGTTGGTAACAGATTTTTCTCTCTTGTCACTCAGTTTTATTTCCCACTCATCCCCCACTACAAGGGGATCCCAGCTGGGCTGACATAGACCAGTACTCCCAAGACTGCTCAGGTTTTGAGTGCTACTGTGGCTGAAGGTCAGTGATAAACCCACCGCTTTATGTGGGCTGTATTCACTTTGGATTCACCAGGGTAGTATAGGAAAGCATAGAAGTACAACCTGTAGCACTCAGCTTCCCAAAAGTCAGCGCCTTGTCTTCCTCCTGCTTTCATTTTTGTTCCACTGTCAGCCCCTTTGTTGTGGGGCCTGTGTGGCCACGTTAGCTCAGATATTTCGCAGGTCGGCACTGGAAACTGTGGCCACTGCACACAGATTTTGCACTAAAGCAAAGTATTGTTTGGTAAGCCAACTTAGAAGAGAAATTTGTTGCAACAGGCATAATCAAGCAATGACAGTGTCCTGCTTTGGGAACAAAAAAGGAATGTCGTTACACCTGTAGTGGATTAAGCCGTAAGACATAAAAGCTTGTATTGGCAAATAAAGACATGAAATTTAACATTTAACTTCAAAATAGACATGAAAGAGACATTTATATTTCCATAGCAACCTTACAATGAAGAAAATCTTTACGTTGGGTATTTTAGTCATATCTTAAATTTGCAATTATGGCAATACTCACTTATACAGATAAATTTCCTAAAGCAAAGTATTTCACTTGTCAGCTTCTAGTCCTTTCAGGGTAGACTTATGAAAACCACCTGTTCTTAAATTTTTTACTCCATTTAAAACTGCTCTGTTTGCTAGTACTGCAACTGTTTTTAATATCTATAACCACAAAAAGACCAATATACAATACAAAGATAAATATATATATATATACATCTCTCAGTGCTAACCATAAGAGTAGCCAGATGCCGTTGCTGTTCTGCTGAAAATCAATTTTTTTAAATCACTGTAGCAGTAGACTGAAATATCCATCCAGTCTAACACTGATGGAAGAGATTCCTTTACATGAAACCAAAATAAACCTAATCTTTCCCAAAAATGAATGTTATTGATTCTGTGAAGTAACCTTAGTACATTTGCATGGGACGCATTGGAGGACCAGAGGATTTTGAAATTAGTAGCACGTGACTTACCTTTGTGCTGGTCAAACACGGATGAGGAACTGAAATCCATTGTGATCTATCTCATTATTTACAACCAGACCAGACAAATGCCACCTCCAGGGATCTCAGGGTAGAATCTCACACATTACAGTACACAGCGAAACGATAGCTGTCACCACTCTTCCTCTCAGAGACTTAAACTCGCTTTGCGGCTGCAGGTTGTTGCCAAGGCAAGAGCCTGACGGAAACATTATATTCTCTTACGGACTCTCTTAAAAAGATGCCCCTGGAAGCCTATCTGAGATGCTAAAAAATGCCACGTCTCCAGCGAGTGTCAGAGCGTGCGAGCGGCTCGGCGGTGCCGCAGCTCGGGCAGCCCAGCGCGGGCAGCGCCAGCGGCCGGGCTGGCACACGGAGCATGTGCAGAGCCCCGGGCCCCGCGCTCGCCCGGCCCCGCCGGGCCCGCGGC
>NW_024523822.1:5217432-5448580 GCF_017590135.1 Pyrgilauda ruficollis | reverse complement strand
CCGCGGCCCAGCCGGGCCCGCGGCCGCGCTGCCCGCCCCGCCTGCGCCGGAGCGCCGCCGGGCCCTGGGGCCTTCGGGCACCAGCGGCGTGAGCGCAGCGCGGAGAACACAGCTCACAGGGCCCTCCTGCCTCGGTTCGGTACCGCTCAGTTACAGTTAGTTAAGGGACGGTGAAGGGACAGTACTGACAGCAAACTGCTGCGGCTGAAGGGGACAGTGCTAGCTACAACAGCACAGTGCAGCACGTACACGGTGCACGGCTGTGCTGGTTTGGGCTGGGTAGAATTCATTTTCTTCAAGGCAGTGCTATGGGGCTGAGGTGTGGATTGGCTGGGAGGTGGGAGATTGGCTGTGTTGGTAACAGGTATGTTTAAGCTCTTCTTGAGCAGTGCTCTCACAGTGTCAAGGCCTTTTCTGCTCCTCAGTGTGTCCCAGCAGCGAGGAGGCTGGGAGGGCTCGCAGGGAGCTGGGAGGGAACACAGCCAGGGCAGCTGCCCTGGAATGGCTGCAGGGGTATCCCAGTCCATGTGCTGGCATGCTCAGCCTATAAAGCCGGAGGAGGAAGGAGGGGATGTTCAGAGTGATGGCATTTGTCTTCCCAAGTCACAGTTGTGTGTGTTGGAGCCCTGCTGTCCTGGAGATGGCTGAACGCACCTGTCTGCCCACGGAAAGTGGTGAATAAATCCCCTTGATTTGCTTCGCTTGTGCATGTAGCTTTTGCTTTCCCTATTAAACTGTCTCTAACTCAACCCATGAGTTAATTCACTTTTCCTCCTTCAATTCTTTCCCACATCCCACAATGGGCTGCATGGGGCTGGCTTAGATTAAACCGTGATAACAGGGGATGTCAGACCCAGGGTCCATAACTTCAAACCCAGTATCTGCCAAACTGTCTTTACACTTCATTTTTGATCAGGGCTCTTCCTAATTTGAGAACTCAGACCTTGAACTTTTAAGGGGAGGGGACCCTGGTGAGCTTTGCTTTTTGCTACATTATTTCTGTGAAAGAAATAGTAATAAATGTACTGAGTTGGAATTTACCTACAGCACTAGATTACCTACAGCACTGACTGCGGTTTTGACCAATTCCTATGACTACAGCACATCCTAGAGACATATCCTACATGTGGATATGCCATGTATCTGGAGCTCATTTATATCCCAAGCACCTCCTTCTGAACATAAATTCAAGCTATGTGTTTGGGAAAGGATTTCATGGTCCAGGAAGCAACACAGACTCAACAGCTTGAAATGAAACACCAGAGCTGAAACTCTCCAGAATGTGGCAGTGTGATCTTCTGATCTGATTAACTGTGAAGAGGCATGATGTGGTAGGACAGAGAATCCAGAGACAGGCTGTTTCTCTTTACTGCTGATTGGTTTGTGGTTTGCCAACCTTGTTAATACTGAGAAAGGACCCACCGTATGACAAGTGCTGTCTGTGCAGTCTGGGAGCAGAATATTACTCATGCAGGCAGTCAGCTCCTAACTGGCATCTCCTTGGTGGGAGGGTGGCTCCAGCAGGTGAAGGGAGCAGGTGAAGTCCAGTCTAGTCTAGTCTAATGCATTGACTCTGTTCAAACAGCTGCCACAGCTCCTGACTTCATGGAGGAGGCACTGGGATATCTCTGGTTGGGAATTTTGACCTGCAAATTGTCACCCCTAGTGATCTTAAAAGACCACAAAAGTGACGTTTGCTTTCTGCATGTGACAAGAGGCCCTTTGTCCTCTGTGTACACAGGATTTCTGACCCTGGGCTCTGCTGCTGGATCGCCCACCCTCCTCTACCCAATTCAGCCAATGACATACTCATAGTTTTACCTGCCCATTTGCTGTTACTGAGTCCCTGTCCTTTCATTTCATTCTGCTCCTGAGATGAAGGCGGTGGCTTTGAGGATTACTGGTTCAGTCTCTCTCTTGCAGTACATTAGCCTGGGAATGAGGCACACTCAGGTGTGCAACCAGGGAATTTGGAGGAGAAACTTGGTAGCTGATTGCTTCTGTGTCCCATGTGTGGCACAGTATTCCCTATAGCACTGTGCACATTTGCCTGGGGCTTAGCTTGCCTTCAGCTGCTTGAAAGCCAGGCACCTCCTCTGAGACTACTGCCCACAGCTGCCATGGTGTCATGCACTGAAAGCCATGGTGTCTTGTGTGTTTGAGAGCTGTTCTTCTCCCCTCTACATCCATCTGAAGGGAAGTGAGGCCAATGCTTTAGCAAAACACCTTGTAGGTCTGAGCACCAAGTGAAGACAGTTCTGTTCCTCAACTATGGTAGATATATCACAGCTCAGATGCTCCCAAAAAAGCTGAGGTTTGGGAGGCTTGAGTCACTGACTTTCTGTATTGCTGTTTAGAAGAAATAACTGTCTCAAAATTCCTCATGGCCTCCTGAGTGCAGTGCCTATGGAAGCAGCTCTGGTTAGGAATAACAAAGTCAAAACATACTTGGATGCTAGTATAGGCAGAAGATAAAGATTCTATCTTTGATATTGTTAATTTATGCTATTCTATAATTTAAGCAAAGTATTTCTGGCTTTTTATTCTGTCAGAAGTAGTTTGTTTTTTTTTGGAAAGTTTTTTAGTGGTCCAGAAAAATGATGAAGAGAGAGTATCAGAAACACAGGCATTCTTTTGCATGTTTGTTTGCCCACATTTGCATCAGCACTTTGCTGTATGTAGAGTAGAATGAACTAATTCTTCTCCTTCTAATTGTTGTTCATTAGGTGAATACAAAGGCTGTGGTGAAACCACAGACAGTGTGAAACATATATTCAAGTGCTATGTAAGTGTTATTTACGGTGTTATTTACTGCTCTGGGTGCAGAGCAGGGCGACAATGCAGAGGCTGAGAGCTCATGGGTGCTTACAGCTGCCAGCTCCTGCTCTGGCCCACATTGCCATCATGAGCAGAGACTCAGCTTGGAGATGTCTCTTCTCTTGCCCCTGCGGGGGACACTGGCAAGTGAGCAAGGGTTTTGCTTCCATTTGACGAAATAACACAGCCAATGCTTTGGAGGAAGGATGAGCCTCTTCCCTTGCAAAGCGCCTGGAGCAGCAGTGCCCCCGTCTGTAAGGCGCTCTGCCAGCAGCCAGCACTGCAGAGGCAGCGGCTCCAGCCGTAAATTGTGCTTCCCTGCTTTCTTCACGGGTATATCACAAGCTTGAATGTTCACACCCTCAGTATTGCTTGGTAAGCATGCAATCCAGGGAACAGAAGCCAAAATTGACAGAGGGATACCATCAATCTTCATTTACAGTTTCTATTTGAAATCCACTAGTAATAGTTTGGTTGTTAAGCTTTTAAAATACAAATCTATGTACTATTTAAAGTACAATACTAACTTTTCATACGATTTTGAGCTCCATCTGTTTCTGTTTGGAAGGTTAGCACCAAGCTCAGACGTGTGGAGAAGTCAGACTACTAAACAGGCAGGAGTCAGTTGTACTTGCTGGTGGGAACTGATCTAAGATGCTTTAAGTGAACAAAATCTCCCTTGAAATGTCAGCAGATAAACAGTAACTAGAGAAAGGAGAATAAAGGCACAGCCATATCTTAGAGGTACCCCCATGGAATGTAAGACAGAGTGAGGACCTACTCTACTTTGCTCCCTGTTTTTTAAGGCCAAGTACGTCCTCTGCTCAGTCAACATGCCCTTGACTTTGATGGGATCAGGGCATCTCTTATAGTGTGATTTATTGGAATATCAGTGGCACCCTATGAAACAAATTTGTTAATGAGCCAATACACTTGAAAGTCCTCTCTGTGGACTGTTAAACAGTTACTCGTTTATGTTTAACCAAAGGATAATCTGATTACAATTAAGTAAACCAAATTAAATATTTTTTCTAAGACTGATTGTTGTGCCCACTTCAGAAGGAGTGGGGAGTCTCTCACTGAGCTTATCACCCTCACCATCTTCTAGCTTTCTCTTGTTACCCTCCAAAAACTTCCTCATGATATTCCAGGTGTAAAGCTGCGTTCAGTGCTTCTGGCATAGTGTAAGGTTGGTTTGATGAGCCTGTCAAGAGTGCTTGAGTCAGATATGCCTGTGGAGGAGTAGATGGCATGGGTTTGGAGACCTGCTGAGTCAGGGGAGTCATGGTGTGTCTGGTGTGTCTGTCCTGGGTACACAGGTCTGTGTCTGTCCTGTCTGTGACACCAGGGAGCTGGAAATGGGGCATGACGCTTTTGTGGTGTTACACTGGTAAGGAGGAATTTCTGTGCAGATCCTCACTTTTGTATTTATTTTTAAGAAATTCTGTTATTGTTTATTCTAGAAGATAATATAAGGGGGGAAAAAAAATGTCTGTTCCAGGTTAGATTTAAGGTTCTCCTAGCCAGGTAATGAGTGTTTGAATGGCACTTACCAGCAGTTGTCTGGCAATCTGCGGGACAAGTGTGCAGTGAATGACGTCTCCTCTGACCACTCCCCTGGTCTCCAGTCCTTTTCAGACTCCTGCAGAGAGGAGTCTCCAAGGCAGTCCTGTGATTCTGCAGAGTTCCAGAAGGTGGTGGTCTGGGATCAGCACTTGGCTTCATGAACCAGCAGGAGCAGTTCTTAAGTAGAAACATTTATATTACTTTCCATTAAATCCTTCTAAATGGAGGAATAAAAGTTCATTTGTGGGAAACCAGTAATCTCTGACCTTATGCAGTGCATTAAGAGTGCTTGAAAATTAATGAAGTCCCATTCCAGATATCAAAGAACAGTATAGAGCATGACTAATCAACTATGAATGGTAAGCTTTGAGAGCCTTGCTGAAAATCTTTGTGATAGTAGATTTGCACTAGTAAAATACACAAAAAGCTTAATGTGTTTTTACTTCCTTATGTTTGGGATAATTAAAGGTACGTGTCCATTAGTCTTTGATTCACTATATTTTACATTTCACTGCCAAAGTATTCCAGAGCCTCAGATATGAGAAACAAACACAAAAAAGGTGTCTGTAACATGCAAACTGCAAATTATGACACAAAGGATTTAGTCCTGCATTCCCTGCATACCTGGGAATCCTATTGATATCGTACCCAGGATTATGAGCTTTACTTCAGGTTTGCAAGGTGACAAGTGCATTAGCAGTAATGGAGCGTGCAAGTCTGTGATTTGGCATTGTTGTACTTACACAGAAGTGGCAATTTAAACATGTATCGATGAAACTCAAACAAAAACGCAAACATTTAGGTGGTATCTCGCTATATGTAATGCACTCACTGTCAGAAGTTGAAGTTAAGCAGCTCAATAGGCAAAGGCAGTTTCAGGAGAAGTCCAAACACACTGGGCTAAACAACCTGATCCTTTAGAAGACTCACACTATGACCGCATCCCAAGGGGCATCAGATACGCAACCCATCAGGACTCTAGGTTGCAGCAGTATTGATTATTGCTTTGATGCAGCTGTGATAATTCTCATACTTAAAAGACCTCTTTATGGACACCCCCTTCACCTGCACAATTACTTCTGTAGTTATGGTGAAATTATGGTGGTACTGGGAGGGCCAAGCAGGCCTTATGCTCCTGTGGTGTCATGCAGACTGAAACCCAGCCTGAAACTCTTGAGCTCCCAAGATTTTCCAGTCTACCTGGAGAAGAACATATAAAGATTAGGAAAAGTGGCCAAGGTCAAGTATAATATAGAGGTCACTTGGAAGACCATAGCATGGTCACACACCTGGCTAGCAGTTCTGGGACTAGCAAAGGGCTTCCAAATGGCCATGATGGGTCAGTGCTCAGTCACTTGATATCCTGGCTGGGGGAGCAAGGTGGCCTTACTAGTTAAATATTAAATTGAGTGACTGCTTTGTTTTGCTGCAGTCTGCTTGCACAGGCTTTGCTATTCCAGTTTACTGGAAATAATGATACTGTAGTAATGTCCATTGGTTATTAATAGAAAATGTTTGTATACAAAACTGATGTAGTTTTAAATACTTCATTGGGTGTTTGAAGAAGGGCTATTGTAAAGTGTGCTCATTTCTCACTCTGCTATCTAGAATGAGTGTGTAACAGAAATTTAGGAAATATATTTTGGTGCTGACAAGTGGCTTTTATATAAAATAATTTTGAGCTATAGGGGACTTTTTCAGAGAGTACACAGCCGTCTAAGTGGGCCAAAGCATGGCCTGGCAAAAGAAACTGAAACCTTTTTGGGACCACTTGAAATCTTTGTGCGTGTTTATTCTGCATATGATGGACAGGCACAAACTCCCTTGATTTGTGCTCTGACACAAAGATAAGCCAGATTTTTTAGCTCAAGCCTAGAATTGTACTCATGCAGTCTCACATTTCTCAGCTTGGTGTGTCTGTCCACTATATACAACATACATGCATGGAAAAAATAATTGCAAAGGGGAACTTTTTTGCTACAAGTGTAACAAAAATCTCAATATACATTGGTTAGAAGTAAAGAATGGATGACACACATTGCTGTGATGCAAGAACAGGAGCATGAGAGTGGACAAGAGGAGGTGCTGCAACTGAAAGGGATGCAGCACCCATGCAGGATGCTGTGCCACGAGGCCTGGGGTGCAGCACAATGCTGTGATGCATGCCAGCTTTTCTGTGGCACAATTGGTTAGACAAGTACAGACCTTCCTGGCAAGATTGCTCCACTTCAGTTGTTTTTGAGAAAGTGGGAGATGTTTTTCAGTCTGGTTAGGCAGGCTAAGGAAACATGCACAGCTTATTTGGATACATAGCTTGTGGGAAAATGATGTTGCTTCGTCTCAGCTGGTTGAAAAGACAGCTTTCATGGCAGAAGCTGTCAGCAGTGGCAGGGACATTGCATGTCCAGCCTGGCTGGGGTACATCGGTGGCTGCAGGTGGACCAGCAGATGTCTGGTGTCAGGGAGGCTCTGTGCCTGCAGTGGCTGCATTTCTGTACAGCACCCTGAGGCCAGCGCGGCTCCTCAGCTGGCCGGGGCTCCCAGCAAGCTCCCACCAGCTCCCTGCAAATTTCCATGCCTCTGGGCCTACCCTCATCCTGAGTGCCAGCCTGGGGTTGTGCTGAAATGTGATTTTTGTATGAAGGAGCTATGGAATCACCTGTGTTTGTATGCCTGCCCAAGCTCTTTACCTAGACCAGGTGTCTAAAGCAAGCTCAGGACAGTGAGAGAATATAAAGGGAAGCAAGTACTGCCCATGCCATTATTAGCCCTGTTTTTCCTATCAGACTGTGCGCTCTCTCTCACTCCTGTGTCTGCTGGCTGTGCTTCCTGCTATCTGGTGGGCAGGATACAGGGATGAGAGGCTCTCCCCATCCTGTCCAGGGTTTCTGCACTGTGCTCTGCCCTCACTGCTGGGAGCAGCTGCCAGGTGCAGCCAGGTCTCACCCTGCCAGCCTCCTAGCAGCAGGAAGGCAATTGTAGTGGGAAGTGCTCAATGGTAGTGATGGCTGACTTTTCACTAACCTCAGCCTTGAAAATTAACAGCCTGCAGACTCATCCCTTCATCCCTTCCGGGCACTTTGCGAAGTGACTTGAGAACCTTGAGAAAAACACACAAAATTCTAAAAGTGGTTTTGTGATTTGCTGTGTGGCAGATTGAAGACAGAAGCATTTGGAAGTTCCTTGAGCATGTTTCTGTTCTTGAATTATTTTATGTTATAGTATTTTTACCTGTTATATAGCTTCTTTCTTTTCTAAAGTAACTGGAGTCACTTTGGTAGTCTCTAAGTCCTAAACTATTCATTGTAACATGACCAGGAGTGGATAGGGCTTCATAGTAGTAAGTATAACAAGCACTTTCATTTTTAGAAAAAGCTAGTGTTATGGAATCGGCCAAGATATTTTTAAGTATGTGAAAAAGTATGCTTGATTTGTTTGTGCTAACATTCAAGTTGGCTTAACACTAAAGAAATCCTTTGCAAATAATTTTTTTCTATTTCACAGCTGGTTTACTATGAGTTGTGGTGCTGGTTATAATCCACAATTGTCTTGGCAGCGGCATGATTATGAAATTGTTGTGTCTGCAAACCATGAAAATGTCATAAGTCTCTATGGATGAGTGAGAAATTTTAGCTGGTCTTTATTATTATGTTGTTATAAAATTATATCCATTATTATCTTCTGTTTTGGGATTTTTTTCTGCTTTCTTTTCCACCCAGAAGTGATAAGTGTGCATAAATCTTTTCAGGCAATTCTGACTGTGCAGGGATTTAAGTTTATGCAAGCAGGCATGGAGCTTTACAATCTCCAGAAAGCATTTTAGTATGTAAATTTTATTTAGATGATCATTCAAACAAGATGAGCAATAAATAATTTACAGTCATTTGTCTACTGAAATTTGCAAACCAACACACACACACAGACACAGACAAACACATTGTATTTTCACACAAACACACTGTAGGGCCTTTACCAATCTTTAATGGGAAGCCAAGACAGATTATAAAAGTTCGCCAAAAAGACATTGCAGAGGGCTCAGACACAGAAAAAAAAGGGAAAATCTGTATGAAATAAAGCCAGATAGCAGACAACCTTTAAGTGAACTTGCTTAATCCAGGAGAGGATTTGCTGGTGGATGGTGGTGAGGGGGCAGGAGACTGTCCCTGTTTCTTCTAAGTGGCACATGCTTCATGTCACATGCAAGGAGAGCAGCTGTGCAGCCTTCCCAATCCACTTCATGGCTGTACTGATCTCTGCATAATTCATGGCAGATTTATAACTCAGCCCAGGTGGGGCCAAATAAAATCACTTCAACAAAACTCTACAACAAGGCTGTGTGATGACAGAGGCACCGGGGACGTTTATCTTCAAAGATACTACAGAATTTCCAATATTTATGGGACAACCAGGAATCTATCATAGCGACTTCTCCAGCAACTATGACCAGCAGGTGCTTTCAAGTGTATCAGTGGTGCCGAGGGACCTACATTCCTCTGAGGTTCTGTCTCTGGCTCCTTCTATGTAAATGTTACTGAAACTGGTAGCTAGTGCAGATGTTTGAGTTTGGTGAATATCTGTCCCAGTGGAGAAAGAAAAGTGGTTTCTTCCAGTAGAAACAAATGCATTTTCTCTGTCAGATCTTTGCAACTGAGCACCGTGAAATCAACTGAATGAAATAATGAAAAACTTTCCTGGAATAAATATCTACATAGCAGAGCTAATGGGATGGAGCTATTTCTATGAGCATTTTCTAAGGACCTCATTGTCAATGTAGAGCTGAGCCTGACTATGTACTTAAAATTGGGGGAGAGGTTGCTATAGGGGGGTCTTCTGCTGAATCCATGGATTTTTGGCAGTGATGAATTTAGATCTGTAATTACTAAAGCAAATTAAATATATCAGGCAGAGATTATTGTACAAAATACCTGCCAGTCGTATTTTTCATGATGCCAGAAAGGCTATAAAGTACCTTAGGTTTGCTTTTCTTCTGGTAGAAGGGTGCTCAAGTGAGGAGAGACAATAAAGTTCTTACTTAGACTCTAAAGAGGCTAGAAAGCTCAGCATGCTTTAAATTGCTTAGCAAATACTGTCAAACTCTAGCTTAGAGTAAGGCCATTTCTATTGCAATCTGCTGCAACATTTTACTTCGAGCAGGGAGGACTGTATTTCAAAGAGTTGTCATCAGAGCTGGAGCAAATACCACTCCAGGAGTGACTGGGCCACACACTTTGTAGTAGAAAGTGTGCACAATGCCAAATCAAGTAAAGGCAGAGTGACAAGAGGAGTAATAGGTACAGGTAGGGATAGGTATAGTTGTTGTTTTATGAGGCACAGCAATCCTCAAGTGTTGGTTCTTCTCTTTGTACAAATGATGCAACTAATTTGGTGTTCCTGTCTGCACTTCCCTCTTTTGGGTGCTAAGAATCCCATAAACACAATAGCACAACAGCCAGTCCACACATCTGTATAGATGAATATCTGTAAACAGCATTCCCATACGCATTTATACACACACATATATAGTGGCCAGCATAATATTTATGTCTGTTGTGATACATGATATGCTTATTTGAAAAGGTGTTGATGGTGCAGTTGACTGAAACCTATTGTGAACTCTTTTTAGTTAATGCTATTTGTAAACAGCCTTCAGAAGAACCCCATATTTTATTGAAACCAGTTAAAACCACAGATTTTCTTTAGATCCGTGTTTTTACTTATCCCATTAAATACTGGTCACCTGGACATTTTAATCAGGATTATGCTCTCTAAGAGGAGATTAGTTAGATAACTCTTCTTGTTAATTAGGGTGGGTGCCTACTAGATTTTTTCTGAAGGGCATGTGGGTGCGTGAGGCAGAATGCTGTGGAGGACAAGTGACTATGTGAGACCAAGATCAGAGGTAGGATGCTGCAGAGTATATGACAGTGCAAACATGAGTTTTAGTACAGATGTACTTTTAAAACAGTCAATTAAAAAGATATTATTAGAAAAACTCCACAATAGACACACTTTTGTAGAAGTAAATGTGTATATTCAAATGTACCTATTGTATTTCAGTGGAAGATGTGTGCAGACTGTAGTTCAAACCAAAGCAAAGCAAACCAAACAAAACCAAACCAAACCAAATCAAACCAAAATTGCAATGAGAAAGCTCATTAAATAATAAAAAAAAAAAAACAAAAAACAAAAAAAAAAACCAAAAAAAACCCCAAACCTATTAGAAAGTAGTTAACTTATTTTTTGTTCTGAATAGTTCTGAGGTGGAGATGTTTGTATTATGGTGAGCACATTTACTGTTTGAGAGAGTTTCAGTTGTATGCACTTGAGATCCACTTACATTTTCTACTTAAGTGCAGATTCTTTGCACTTTCTAAGAAAATAGAACACAAAGAAATCTTGATTCTTTGCTTAGAATGAGGAACAACAATTCAAAACTGTGGGATGAAACACAGCATAGTAAAATGTAGGCTGAACATCTGGATAGATGTCACTATGATAGTAAGATAAATTAGACTGTAAAAGAGTCTGATGAAAGCCTGAGATTAATTTAAACTAGAAAGAATAAAGCTGCCTGACATATATTGTAGAGAGCAACCCCATACTCAGGGGGAGAGGCAAGATGATATCTGAGGTCTTTTCCGTAATTTATTTTTTAATGCCTATAATCTGTGATAGAGCTTACTTTTCTAAAGAGAGGCCAGTAATTTTAAGCCTAGCACTGACATTAAACACACTAGTTTAAAGAAGTATATGTCAAGAGCAACCTTTTCAAAACTCTAAGACATAATGCAAAATGAGCTGAGATGTTACTGTGTTGAATCAACAGACTGCTTACAAAAGCAGGGGCTGCCTAGGAGGGCACATCTGTGCAGAAGATTTCCTTGCAGTACTCCATCTGCAGTTGACTCCTCTGTATTACAGTAAGAAAAATCATAATGGTTAGAAATAATAGCATATTGGCTTTGTGATACCAGTAACTGAATCCAAAACCTCTGAACAAACCTACATGTAGATTTTACAAAGCATGGTGTGGTTTTGAAATATATAGGAAAAAAAATTATAGCACTTGGGTTTTATCCCTTCCACATTAGAAGACAGCGCATCCACTTTTTTCCTGGCATCATAAGAATCAACACCACGAGTTACAGTGAAAGATGTGGCCTCTGACTCCTGTGTGATGGTTGTGATCATACTGGTAGCTGCTGACCTTGAATATGCAACATACATGAAAATATGTAAAAGCCTTATAGCTTTTATGCTTATAATATTACAGCATTTTTTTCCTCTCAGCATTACAAACATGGCAATAACAGACACAAAAGGTATATGTATTATACGTATTGCATGCAACTGCATCAATTTCCTTGCATGCTTTACACTGATCCTTTAAAAAAAAAATTAGCATGTAAGAGGAGAACATAATTAAAGAAAAGAATATTTGTCTTACCTAAAACTAAATGATTCTGTCATTTGAAGAATGACAAAGAAGAAATGATGATTAAACATAACCTCAGCAGGTAAAATAAATTATAAAGTCTATGTATTTACAGTAGAACAAGATGACACAGTGATAAGGTGGAGACTTACAAAGCATTCAGGCTGTGTTCAGCCAGCTGGGTAAGATCAAAGTCCGCCCAAGTCCTTGCCAATGCTTCTTGTACTGCAGCAGGTTGCCGAGGGAAGTGGTGGACTCACCAGCCCTGAAAGTGTTCAAAAGATGTGTGGATGTGATACCTGGGGACATGGTGGTGCTGGATTAATGGTTGGACTCTGAAATCTTAGGGGACATTTCCAACTGTAATCATTCCATGATTCAGTTTGTTGGCTTCAGCTCTTCAGAATCATCTACCTGATATGAAATAGAAATCTCGGAAACTTAAATGCAATTCTGGCCAATTGAATTTCAAGATCTCTCTTCTCCTACTGATAGCATTATGAGCTGTACTTATATTTAAAAGGCAGATATAGAATATACTTTTTAAAAGCTCATGGCGCTCTGGTTTTTGGTTTTTTTTTTTTTTTTTTTTTTTTTTTTTTTTTTTTTTTTTTTTTTTTGGTTTTTTTTTGGTTTTTGGGTTTTTTTTTAAACTGTGAAATATGAGGTCTGGACCTTTGAAGAGACAGTATGAATGACCAGCAGTGTTGCCAGGCATGACATCCCCAGTGGGTCATGGCATCCACCATCAGTTCTGGATATATCCTGTGCTGTGCAATGCAATGGCATAAATCACAGGTTGCTTTCTGAATCAGGCTAGCCATTTAGCCATTCTCATCTTTATCTGGATAGTTCATTTGGAATCAAAACACTTTTTTTTTCAACTTTGTGAACTATAAGTGCAAAGTAGCTGGCTAGCATTTTTCTAGAGCACCTTATGAATTCTTACCTCATAAGAATTACACAAATAAGTTACTAAAAAAACCCTAAAAAAAAACTAGAGCAGAAAAGGAAGATCTTTGTCATGTCCCAGTTATCTAAAGTCTGATTTTGTAGATCTTCAGCATAGTTTGAGCATGCGAGATACCTTAAATGTTATGAATTATAATTTAAAAATTGCATGTTAATTTCCCAATGAAAGAGTAGATCCAGAGTCAAATGCATTCTTATATTAAAGGAATTTACAAGTGTTTTCCTAGTTGATCTGTCACAGCATAGCCAGACACAAAGTGTGTGCATTCCAGCTGATCATTACTGCAGAAACTTTTAGCAGTGACCATATTTTGGAGCAGAGAATCCCTAAGTTCCCCCAGGAGTTGTAGCTGAAAGACAATACAGATAATTAAATAATACCAGACTTGGGGGACATTTGACAAGGGAAACAGCAGATGCGAAGCCTGGACTGAGTTATATTGGTTCACCTTTCAAATGTTGATAATAACTTGAGAGGTGCTTGAGTTTCTGTATGTGCTGGTGGCCTCAGGTCTGTTCAGCTGAGGAGGGTGAGAAATATTTCAGCCTAATTTAATCTTGATAGGGAGGTTCTATACTTTTCCTTTATTTGCTAATGCGGTTTACACTACATTTCTGGAATCTGGCTTGCACAGTCTGAGTCAAGGGTGATTTCAAGATGTCACGATACATCAGTGAGAGTAATTAGAGAAAGAATGTGAGCTGGCACTTGTATTAATACTGCCTAGTAATTAATAGCATAGGTCAATCTTGCTGGCTCCTGTAAACATCTTCAGGCTTGAGCCAGAGTTTCTGCTTTCCTTTCTTTCTGCCTGCTTGGCCTTGAGTAGCTGTGGCATCCTACCCTTCTGAGCGGTCATGGAGGAGCCTGTTTTAGCTGGTATTAGACCGCCCCAGATGGTACTCTAATGCTCAACACCTGCTATGACTCCTTCACTTCTTGTTATTTCTGTCACAGCTTTTATATATACCTTTTTGCAGTTCTCTCAGTGGAACATGGAGAGGGAAGCGAAGGAATGAGGGATGGAGAGAAGGGAGGATGGAAAAAGCCCAGACGATGGAGGAATATCCAGTACAAGGTGATGCAGGGAGGTGGTATTTGCTTGGTACTTCACTCACACATCAGTTTCAGCACAGTGAGCCACAGGGAATAGTAGCTCTGTCCCCTGGGTCATCTCTCTTGTGTGCTCATCTAGGAGAGCTGAAAATCTCAAAAATATACATTATCTGGCTACTGTGGCTCTTCCCAAACGGAAAAACATTTCATGGAGGTTTTCCCTTCTCCCTCCATGACTTCAGAAATTGAAGACCTTGCAAGCCACCATTCCTGAAAGACTGCCAAAACTGTATTATGAAACAACCCCTTATTTACGTTAATAAAAGATACCTTATCTGTAAAGCCCTCTCTTAAAACATATGAAACCTACTTGAAGACTCTTCATGGATGAGTGAGTGTTTTCCAATAGCTGCTGAGGGCATGCCTAATACTACTGTGTCTCGCAGAGGCAGGCTGGAGTCATAGATCAGCTTCTCTCTTAGGCAGTCACAGAAGGGAAGATCAGCTTAGTGGACTGGACTTATGTTGTAATTAAAGTGTTCTATTGAATCAAGCTCTCACAATACTAGCTCCCATAGGGCAAATATAGATCCATGTCTGGAACTAGTAAATGGCAAAGTGTCAGTCTGATTCTCCTGACAGACCTGGTTATTCACCAGATTGATTTTATTTCAAGGGGATATACGTTTATCATTCCTCCTGATCAAACAGCAGCAGCAGAGCAGGGCAGATCCTCAGATACTGAAAGCCAGCATTGCATCACTGGCACCATTTTATCCAAAAAGAAAAGTTGGGCTAACCCTAGGCACCCTGTGTTTGGCACACAGGAATTTGTGAGTGAAATATATCCTTAATCTCTGGACCTAAAGCAGTCTGAAAAGGAGCATGCTCTCTGCAGGCAGTTCTGGTTGTTTCCTGTGCCTGCCAGCAAAAGGGGAGCAATCCTGGAAACAAATCCACATTACTAAATAGAATGAGAAAAAAATAGTGGGCGAGGAGTCAGGAGAGTGTGACTCAGGAGAGAGGGCATCTGCTAAATTTTTAATATATGTTGTCTGATTCCTTGCTAGCTGATCCAAGTATCTGTTTGCTGGAGACAGTTCAAACAAGTTTTAATCAATAAATTAAGATATGTGTTTAGAAGAAATTTGGCATGAAAACCTCAGTTTCATCAGAAAGCATTCATTCTCTGGTTTTAAGATTCCCAGTATATGAGATGGTGTGTGAAATGGTAGCATACTTTACATAGCCAGAGTAAAACTTTAGTATCAAGAAACATTAAAATAACAAGTTTCAAGGTCTGCTGAGGGTAAGCCTCTTTAGTCCATGGAGCTTGTTATTTTTGAGCATTTTTACAAATCCATTCTGGGAAAAAATATTTTCCCTCCATACATTATAGCTCTAGATAAAAAACAGACCAGACTGTTAAACAATATCCAGTATATCCCTATATGGAACATAAAAGTCATGAAAAGATGGTCAGGTTTCATTCTTTCAAATTTCCTATCATATTTACCTAAAAAATGACTGTAATGTGCTATTTTAAATCAGAGATGCTTGATTTAATAAAGGTTACTCCTTGGTGAGTGCTGGTGGTGCTTAACATTGTGCAGACAAACAAACGTAGAGCTCAGCTAATATACTGTGTCTCTGAAATTTTTGTCAGAGAAAATAACTGACTCCTAAAATTTATTGTGATGCAAGAAAGCATCCAGCTACTGCTGCAATAGAAGATGGACAAGTTTGGTAGTTTTTTGTTATCTTTGCTGACCAGGGTAAATTCCAAAGGCAGAGTTTCCCTCCTGTAAATGGGCATTGGTTTTGGACTGAGATCCTAGAAGGAAGAGATTGCATTACATAGTTGGTAATCCTTTTCTTTCAGAATAAGTGTATACTTGTAAATAAAGCATATTGTACTTAGAATTACATAGATATCTTCTATCTCACTAAACTATTCTGTGGATATTTCTTTGCACTGAAGATGCCAGGTTCTGAGCTAGTCAGTCAGGAGTCCCTTAGTGTGGCAAGAGAAAAACAGATGCTGCTAGCATGTAACTAATTTCATCCTGGAGCAAATGTGAAAAGCATGTCAGATGAATGGCATTCTTAATATGTAGGACACATGAGAAATACATGAAATATAATTATACTTGGAGAAACAGGAAGAAGTTTGTGTGCTTCTTTTGCAGGATTTCAAAGTGAAATGAAATCAGGCTGTTCTGGATAGCCAGCAGAACACTAAAAAAGTACTCAGCAGTCCTCCAGGGCCCCTGGGTCATGGAACTGGTGTCTTCACAAACTCTTGTGCTATGATATGATTCCTATGAACTTCTATGGAAATTCCCATTGTTAAGAAATTATATTGGTGTGATGTCAGTAGATATATGGGAAGTTCTTTTAAATTTTGTTCAGTTGCTTAATTTTATCACATTTTTGGCACATGTTTTTGCATTTATAAGAAGTATTGTGTTTTTAATTACAGTTATGCTTTTCACCCAACAATGACTTCAGATATCTCAATTCTCCTTTAATACACTTTTTTTCTAGCTGAGGTCATGCCAAAACCAAATTGCTTACTACTGCATTACTGATAGGTCTGTTAGTAAGCTTATTGTGATGTACCCTTATCAACATGCAGAAAATATTTCTTAATTCTTCTGTGCATTGTGCTAGCAGCCTATTTTATCAAAACTTTTATTGAGCTGGATTTTGCTATATACCACTGACAACTTCAGTGTATCCTTATAATGTTTGTACTGCTGTTTTCCCTCCAAGTTCCGTACATTTTTATTTGTGCTTTCTGTCCTTTCCTGATTGCAGGGGGAAGGGGTGATGGAACAAGCAGTATCTGTAAGTTCACCCAATAAATTTTCACTGCTCACTGGATTGATAAATTAATTGTCTTTCAGTATGTTTGCAGCACTTACAAAATAAAGCATACCAGCTTAATCTAAAGCAATTTCATCCATGGTTTTGCTTTTCAGAAAGTAAAGATGTAGAAACTTGCAAAGATGAAGCTGCAGTCATCAGCTCTGAAAGGTCAATAAGACTAACTTGAAATTATGCCCTTAGTTCATTAGATATCCTGGATCTGAAGGTGACTTCAGTTCTTTGTGTGGTTTTTTTGGGTTTTATTTTGCCAATGTTTTAACAAATTGGAATGTCTCACGATTATGTCCCTTGAAATCTGCTTTTATTTTGTTTTAAAATGTCTACTGTGTCTTGTTGTTGCAAATGACATATGAAGCATGCTGATTGCAGGATGTCGAAAAGCACTCTGACTAGATGTCATGCTTAATTTCACCATTGGCCTTGGTGATTGACACACCACCTGGTGTGAACATGCCTTGGTCTAACACAGCACCAAAACACCAAACATTTTCATTCTCCTTTGGTATAAGACTTCTTGCTTGTTTGGTTTTTAAAAATTTCTTTATGGGTGGTTCTATTGCAATGTTTTTTCATCTTACTGTAATGTTGGTAACAAAGCATTGGAATGACATACATTGAGTATGTAATTGAGTAATTCCTCAACTTTTAAACAATATGTTTATTGTATTTTGCTGACATATCTTTCTCTAATCCTCTTTTGATTATCATGAGTTGCTGCTCATTTACTGTCTTCAAAGAATTCCATGAAAGTCACCATGAAATGACTTTTAGTCATTTTCATGAATGAATATTTAGTTTATCTAGTCATGGTTGGGCAAATCCTGAAATGCCCCCAATTCTGTAAAATTGCTATTTTTCAGTCTTCACCTTAAGATATTCTCCTCAACCACAGTTAGTTCTGAATTCACTGATTAAGGCATTACAACTTGCACATTTGCATTCATAAATACAGGCTGGTGGTATGTGTGCTCCAGTTAGTACCTAACTCTAGTGATTTGCTCATTAGTTGAAGTTTCTGGAAGGATAATGAAATAACTGAGTAGATAAATAAAAAAAACCTTATAGATAGAGGAAAAAGAGTCAGTCTTTCAAAAGGGAAGAACACATAGCAAGTACACCAATTGATCACAAATAGCAGTCTCTCTCAAGAACTACCAACACAATGAATGCCTTCTTGTAGATCACAAAATAACAACGTCACAATAAGTTATGACATGCACTCTATTCGCTTCTCGCTGAACGTGGCTGGCACTTAGGTGCTTTATTCTATCTCAGGATCTATCGTCTTCAGATTAAAGAGCTGTTATAACTCGCTGTTTGTTTAGAAACAAATCAATCATATCCTGACTGTTTTTCCAGACACAGACTTTATTCTGCTGTATTAAAAATACTGGCCTTGATGTCCTAGCTGACATTAAAAACTTTAAATCAGCCAACTTTGACATAAAACAGAGAACATATTTTAGCGAAGATTCCATTTGATACAGGTTCACTATCTAAATAGTTCTACTGATAAAGGCACAGCATGTCAGAGATAAGAAAAACAAAATGGCTGTGATTTTTGCTCTGACTGAGCTATACTCTCTATTTGACATAGCTGGAAAGCAGCATAGTAAACAGACAAATGAACACAAAAATCATAGCTCCCAATCAGCCACTTGCCTAATTTTCAATTTTTGTAAACAACAATAGATTAAAGGTAGAGAAAATAATGGAGTACTGGCATATAGTTTCTTTTTCTGTTACTGTCACATTGTATCATCATTGTCATTGAGACCGTCATTGTAACCCTTCCCAGTTTGTGCCTGATATCCTTTGTCATCCATGAATAATTTTCCCAACTTGCCTGGAGTTGGTGTCAGTGACCTAGCTGGTCTGCTTTGTTGTGTCCTCTTGTCAGTCTGTGTCTGTGCTTGTGAATAAGGCAGAGCTTGGAGATGCTCTAAACCAGGTCCCCAGCTAGCCATGCTTGTGCTACACCACTTTTCTCCCTGGCGTCCTCTGTGCCCTTTGTGTCCTCTGTGCAGTTCTTGCCCACAGGACTATTATTTTGTGCTTTTTTCACTTTAATTTCTCGGCATCTGAAATAAAGTGACCACTGTTTTGCAAAGTACCAGCAGCATCACCGGTATGAGACTGAGGTGTAGCTGTGAAGTTAAGTGGGATATAGGATTGTGGGATGTAGGGTGGAGAAAGCCAGAGTTATACAGTGCTCATCATGCTGCCTAATGCTACAGGACAGTGCTGTGGATGTTGGCGTACAAGCATTGTGCTGGCCCTAAAATAACCATGATGGTAATAATAGTAACAATAGTAGTAGTAGTAACAACAACAACAACAATAATAATAATAATAGTAATAATAATAATAATAATAATAATAATAATAATAATAATAATAATAATTTAGCTCTTTATTGCCTCAATAAATATTTATTTGATTCAGAAAAAGAACCTCAATGTATTACTTTTCCTTCTGTCTGAGCAGGTTTAGCCGCAGAATAGTTTTAAGGTGTAAGAAATGCACTATTATTAGTTGGTTCTTTTTCATAGAATTACAGAATAAGCTGAGTTGGAAGGGACCTACAACAATCACTGAGTCCAGTTCCTGGCCCTGCACAGCATCAACTCCAAGTGTCACATCCTCTTTCTGAGACCATTTTCTAAACACTTCTTGAACTCTGTCAGGCTTGGTACTGTGACCAGTGCCCTGGGGATCCTGTTCCTGTGCACAACTGGAGCCCTTTGGGTGGAGAACATTTTCCAAATATCCAGCCTAAACCTCCTCTGAAAACTTGAGGGCATGGCTTCAGGTCCTGTCACTGGGCACTCACATAAGAGATCCGTGCCTGCCCCTCTGTTTCCCCTCATGAGGAAGTTGTAACTGCAGTGAGGTCTTCCCTCAGTCTCCTCAGTGCTGGACAGGCAATATTTCTGGTCTGTGCAACCAGTACTGAGAGCTGCAAATTCTGACTGCCATGAGCTGGTTTCATTTGCTGCCTGAGAACATCTCTGCTCCAGGTCTATGGAACTTCAGTGAGATCTGTGACAGATCACCCCATGGCTGCCTCTCTGACCTAGTAGCACATGCCAACAAATAAATGTTTAAGAAAACTATGTGTAACACATTCCTCAATCTGTTGTACAGCTAACATCAGTGCCAGTAAATTATCTGCATGCCGAGTGAAGACAGTCAGAATTTAAGGATTGCATCTCCAAGGTTCTTTCAACTGACCTCTAAATGAAAAATGCTGAAGTATTTAGTGCCAGTACTTGTATCTTTCTCTTCTTACACACTGTGCATACAAGACAGGATATCACTGCTATCATATGCCATCACAAATACATGCATTTATAATTACAGGAGAATATTTTTTCCTGTCTGAAACAAAAATAATAGAGCTTAATCTAAAACTTTAATGTTTAATTAATTTAAATTATTCTACTGTCAATTCTGGGCTAAGTCTATGTAGGTCAAGAAATATAGCCTGATATCACATGTGTGAACGTCAAAATGTTTCACTGTACTAAGGAGGCTGCACAGGTGTTTTGTTTGAATTGTTAATGGGGTCAAGTCAGATACAAATAATCAAACTCATTTGTGAGATATCAAAAATATAAAGTATCTCTAAAGTTGCCATGCAAGAAGAAAATATATAAAATTTTATATCTGAGAAATTTTTAAAAACTTTCTGAAATAGATCATCATCCAAGCTGAAGTGGTGTCAATGAAAGAGATTTGGCAGATGATTAGAGATGACAGGTGAAGAGGGACCAAGGGAAAAGAAATTGATTGGTTTTAAGTGAAATGTAACTGACAAGTGTCCATGACATCTCTGTCAAATACCCTTCAGCTGAGGTTTGTCGTGCTTAAGAGATAAAGCCTAACACACACACATCTGCTTATTCTGTAGAAATAGGCCTACCAGGTGGAAGTGCACAAGAAATAAATGCATCTCTCTCTCTCTCTTCATACAACCTACATTTACATACATGTGCACACTCATATGTGGAATTAAACTTTTGCACTGGAAAGCTAGGAATTACAAGAAACTCAATGGCAATCCACTTGTTCTCTTATTCCAGTTTTTCTCATTTTTGCCCACTACCCACATGTCCTAAGATTGATGTCTAACTTCTCTAGGTTTTGTGTGAATGTGGAAAATTGTTAAGGATGTATGAAGGATGTATGTTGGCCTAAAGTGGTAAGAATTCCATTATAAACAAATATGCAAAATATAAACATTGATTTTTTTTTTTTTAATGAAGACACTAATGGTCTCTAAAATAAACTAAGTAAACACTTACTAAACACTTGTTGTAGCAAAATTGGGATGGAATGCCCTTTTTCTCAGGGAAAGTGCACAAATATGCAGAAGAAGGCAAAAGGGAAAAAAAAAGTCACCAGTAAGAGCTCCTCATAATCATTTGCATCTTTCTTTCATGTGTTCATGTTCATCTGTATTGTTTCTCCAGCTTCACTTATACTGTTAATAATGAAACACAGCTGCTAACAAATGTGATGAAAGATAAAGAGTAATTGTAATGCAGTTCTGCAAATTCAGGTTATTAATTCCTGTCAGGTTATTTTTCAAAAGAAAACAAAACTAAACCCCAAAAACCCCAAAAAAAACCCCACCTTGCAATAAACTATAAAATGTGGTCCTTTCACTGATATATGAACACTGTGTCCTTTTTAATATCTTAATTACTGAATTCAGAGGTTTTCTGATTGTGATACCTGGGATGCTTGATATCCACTCAACTGTGCTGTGCTGTATCAAGAATTGCCAACCCTAGAGAAATGAGGCTGAAAATCATTGTTATGTGAGTGCTTTCTGCATCTAAAATAATTCTGTCTTAGTTTGTCATGTGCAGCTAATAAAAAAGCAATATCAGGACCAAAATGAGCTTTATGCTTTCTCCTGAAAATCTACTATTTTCATCCCATCTAAGCAGCACCGCCCAGAAAATGGCTGTAGATTCACCTCAGCCCCAAGGGATTGAACCCTCATCTTTTTCTCTTTCCCAGGAATTGCTTTAATTATTAGCAGGACAGTAACTGGGGAAAGGGAGGGAAAATATTAACTTCCATCATTCCCACAGAGGTTAATGACCCTTGTGAAAGTGATGGTCAGGCTTTCATGATATAATGTTGTTTGGCTCCTGTACCAGCCCTGCTTGGCATGGGGTGTGCTCTGGGATCAGGGATGCAGCCCCATCGCCTCTCTGGGTGGCCCTACACTCAGGAGAATTGTAGGGAGAGGGGGCTAGGAGAGATTAGAAGGCTTTGCCTGCAGCTGAAACACTCTCTTCTCAGTCATATTAAGCTTATAGTATTTTCCTCAGCAAAACATGTTGTCTGTGGTTGAAGCACCATGCAGTGACTCTGATATTTGGACTGATAGTTTACACTGTCCACAGTACAGTTAGGGCAGATTTGCATAGATAATAAAATGGATTGTTTTGGAAAGCATTTAAGTTCAGGTCAGAGACTCCTGTGGCTTTCCCAGAAATTTAACCTCAATTAATATGTGAAGAATGTTAGCAGGCAGTTAATGGTTTGAGACTAGGCCCTGGCCAGTCTTGCACCTGCACTTGCTTTTAATTCTAAAGTTTGATGCTGTGCTCTAAGAAAAAAAAGGAATGTATAATAAATAATGGGTAAAAATTAGCATCAGAAAAGAACTAATAAGATGAAATCAGAACTGTATTTTAAATATAAAAAAGCAAATCCAGTGTTTACAATGAAGAATTTAACATGTCTAATTTCAGTCTGGGCTAAGCTTTTGTATTAATGTTTGAGTTGATTGTGAACACAAAAATATGTGTATCTGTATCTGCGTACAGAGCTATGATGGATGAGGATCAACCTACCCAGAAAGCTGCAACTGGTACGACTATAACATTCGTTGGATGTTTGTCAGAAAAAGTCAAGTTGTTTTTGACTTTATCCTAGATTAACTATGAATATGAGAAATGACCTGGTATGGTATAAATCCTCAGGAAAGATCTGTGGAATGCAGACATCCAGTTAATATAACATCCAGTTAATGTAATCAGTCATCAGGGGTAACTTTTGCTCTGTGCAAACAGGATAGAGAGAACATTTGTCTTGAAATGAATCCCACAGTTTACAGAGCCACTCTCAAGTGCCAGTTATCAGGTTCTCTTTTATCTCCCCCCTCCCCACTCAAGTGATCTTTCCATGAAAACCTTTCTGAACATATGTTGTTTGTTAGTATTATTTTTCATTGACTGTTGCTCACAAAGGCTACCAAAGTTTCTCAGAAACAAGGGCTGTTTATCAAATCCAGCAACTGTCTGAACACATGCATAGTGTTTACTATGCAGTTGTTCTGTAAAAGAGAATTCCAACCATATCATGTGAGAAGGGAATCCTTAATTATTTCAGTGACTCATAATTAGTTTAATAATCTGAGCTTACTTGATTGATTATGCTGTGGTAAATGGGTCCAACAAGTTCTGGATTCTTCATTGATTTTTGAAGTATTCTATGTAATGTTAACATTTGACAAGGGATTACTCAGACCCTTCAAAATGTGGTGAGAGATACTCAAATCCCTTGGCTACCCTTCTCTGTATGGACATTTTAGATAACACATCCCATAGCAGCATCACAGATTGTAAATGTTCTGTTGCAAGTCTCCTTTTGTCATTTTTATTACGTGGGAAGTAAAACAGTTAGTTGCCCTGGAAAAAAATCCTTCTTATGTAGTTCTTACTACTTATTATGTAAGTAATATCCTTATTGTATTGTTCTTCTGTATATTATATATTTAAGGCTTTGGTAATGTTAACTGTGTTACATTCTTAGTCATGCATTCAGTAATGTGCTACAAACTAAATTGGCGGATACTTTAACTTCCTTTTTTAACATCTGAACAAATGTTAGTTAGGGAACATTCCTTTGACTCAGATGGGAATGAGAAGGGCAGGCAAGCTATGAGTACATCACATTATGCACAATGTCACAGAGCCAGTTCTTGTGGTCATGAAGGAGGAGTGGGGCAGGTTTGTGCCTCTGGCCCTGTGTCCATGAGTGCACAAACAACACAGAGATCCTGCTGGCTGATCTGAACTTCCCCTGGTCCTACTCACTAGATTTCTTGTACACTTTTGTGGGGAAGGGGGGAAGAAATCAGTCTGCTGTATACTGTAGATCCACTTCAATTTGATCAATTGGCATACCTGCCCATTGACTGAGATCTTCAGGTAGGTTTAAGACCTACATATTTTCCCACTTGGTTGGTTGTGGAGCTCTAGATTTCTCCCAGCCTACTTGCAAAAACCTTTGCATTGATTCTTCTGTGTAGTGTTTTAAGTAATAATCTTTTAGACTGCAATAGACTCAGTTCCAGATGCTTCCTGTAGTGGGGAAGATTCTTGTTCAAAAGCAGTCTTTCACATGCAATTTATACACAAGCATGCTGTGTGTGCTATTTTTGTACAACATCTGAGTACTGCATAACAGCAGGTTCACTTCTAAGGACACAGGTCCTCCTCCATTAAGCCACCCTTCATCGCTTTCTGCAGCCCCTGGCTTCAGCTGCTCCATGACAGGCTTTTGTAAGGGTTTCGTTATTTTCTGATGCTAAATACACCAGTGGCAGCAGCCTTCTTTATGCCACAACGCTTTCACTTCTTAGAAAACAGAAACAAGAAGACAAGTGGATTTGTTTTGATTTCAAAACTTCTGCTTTCTCTTTTAACATAGTTTCACATGAAGATTTTTTCACCTCCTTTTTTATGC
This sequence comes from Pyrgilauda ruficollis, assembly GCF_017590135.1. Taxonomy (NCBI): domain Eukaryota; kingdom Metazoa; phylum Chordata; class Aves; order Passeriformes; family Passeridae; genus Pyrgilauda; species Pyrgilauda ruficollis. Next base: position 5,424,068 of record NW_024523822.1, on the reverse strand, counting down.
TGACCCTTTGCCAAGTCCTACCATTTGCACATTTATGTTACAGACTTTATGGGCTTCAGGGGTGTGAGGCAAGCAGCTGGCAAGGCCATAGACGCAAAACTGTATGTACCCTTGGACATCATGTGTCTGAGATTTGTTAGCTTCAGAAGTCTTGCCTCAGTACCTGCCTAAATTTATGGGGGTCTTACATTCAAGATGAAAAACCCTGCTCCTCAAATTCCCATTCTGCATCAGTGTCAAAATACCTCAGCCTTGGGAAGTCTAAGTAGCTTAATCCCAATATCCCACTAACAGGCCGTTGGGTCATACAAACATGAGTTAATCTGCTGTTACTGGAAAGAAGTATCAGAGCACACGTGTTTCATTTCCACAAGATTAGGGTCTATGTAAAACAAAGTGGCTTTTAAAAATGCTTTTATTTAAAATAAAATCACAGAAGAAGATACAGTAAACTCACCAATCTAGCAGTTACACTTTTGAAATTAAGTCAGGTGCACTAGAGACTGATTTATGTCCTGCAAATGTTTAGTGTATAAAATTTAGATTTATATGCCTTTATAAACATCATAATTCAATGTTAATAATACTGGAGGAGACTAGAGCACTTCATTGTGTAAGATAGCTAGCTTCTTTTAAGTTTTTCTTCTACTGCTAAATAAGACCGTTTACATTGGGACTGTTTTCTGTTTATGTAGTCTTCCAAAACATACACACTCATTTGGACAAGCAGTATGCTTGCATGAAGATGCATGTCTGGACCTGTCAGTTTTCTCACTGACATCCAGAAGGTTTTGGGACCAAAGGAAGTCTAAATTTATTTTAAATGCCAGTAAGCCCTGTACTTGGTGGTTATGATTACCTACCAAGGCAGAGAGATGGCTCTTTCTCTGAAAGATGTTTTCAAATCAGTTTTAACCTGTGGAAAACGTACAAAACCCACTACAATGAATGGGTAGACCCCTTATGCTTTCTGTTTAGCAGATTCCCTCAGCTGCTGGAGTTATTTCAAAACATTTGTATGATTTTTTTTCTTGTGCCATTGCATCTATGACTCTTGTTAAACCCCTATAACAGGGGCAGCTTGCTATGATGACTAGCTGCTTTAACTGAAGAAGACTGAATGACTCAGAAACAAAAATAGGGGATAATGGGGTGAAACACCTGCCTCAGGCCTAGGTTTGGTGTTTTTCTGGATGGCAGCAGCTCCTGCCTGGCTGCTGAGGAAGTTCTTTCCTTCTGCCACCACTGAAATTTGGCATTTTGCCTCTTGGCTGCAGCTTGTGTCCTGCTGCCCTTGCTGAGCTCTGCCCGTCACATGCTGTCTGCCAGGCTGCCTGCCCTGGCCTGGGGATGCTGGCTGGGAGCCGTGCCCCTGTGCCCCACCCAGCACAGCCCTCCCTCCGCCTCTGCTGCTGCTCCAGCAAAGGATCCTAACAAATGGAACCAGGAAGGAAAGGGCAGACCACAAGGCAAGGCAACAGCAGTGTGGTGGGGAGCAAGTCTTTAGGTCTTTGGCCAATAAAAACATTAGTAACAGTAGACTGAGGATGGTTAAGCAAGCAGGCAGGCCTGGAATGTGACCAAAAGTCAGCTGGGACCAGGAATGAGAGAGACAGAGCAGTCTTGGGAGACAGTGGTAGGACAGAGGGGGCTCCTGCTTCTTGTCCTAACCTCCATCCCCCAGGTACAGCAGACTTTTCGCTTTCTTTATCTTCTTTGGCCACATTCTCATCTTGTCCATGTGCTGACTGTGTTCCTGGGGCTGATCAGCAGCTTCTTCAGACCATCCTGCTCCCTGGCATCCTGACCATCCCGCCAAAACATTCATATTCTGGACAAGATTTCCTGGTAAGCCAAATGTCCTGAAGCAGCTAGTGGGCTACACTTATGACATATGCCATGTGTGTGACCTATTGTGAGCTTAATATCCTGCTGGTGCATGCAAAAGGGTTGCACTAGCCAGAGGTGTTCCATGGTTCAGTCTCCGGACTGAACTTTACTGAGGCTGGTGGATGTTCCAATGGGTAGGCTTTTGTTGATTAAGGACTAGAGAAGGTTTTGTAGCTCTGAGCACATTGAAGAGCATCAAGGTTGATCTTTTTCTCTGGGTCTAGCTATAGGAATCACAGAAAAGTCCACAGAAGGATTGCCCAGACCTTCAGAGCCCTGAGCACAGGACTGACTGTCATGGTGCTATGTAATGACATTGTCAAAAAAAACAAAGACTAACCAAACCAGGTCAGTCCAGAATCCTAGTAGCCAGGTGCCCTGTCTCCAAAAGTGGGCCACATTCACAAAGAGAACAATAATAAAACCAGTCTTGTGATAATAATTCCTCAGAATATTCCTCTGGCTTTCAGAACGTGTGTGGCAGATGGGGGAATGCTTTAGGGCAGAGGGAGAAGTTTGGATTTCCCTCATGTGGATACACAAGACATAGTTTTGTCCCACATTGCAAAAATATCACAAAAAGGATGGGAAAGTGGTAGCTATTTTAATCATGACCTGTGACATTCTTGACACTAGGGATCAATGGTGACAGTGATGAATAAAAGTCAGAGAATGTCCCAAGACTTTTTAAAGGGAAAAATGAGGAGTGGAAATCAGGAGGTATTGTCCCATGTTTGATCTTTTCATGTTAGTGACTTCTGCTGCTGCTTTTGACACATGAGCTCCCCTCTTAAATTTCCTCAGAGTTAAGGTTCAGGTGTTATAGGAGTTTATAGGTGCTGATATCCAGCGCATGTAAGCAGTGATTATCCATTGATGAGATGGTGTTAGTGTTGCAAACTAGCACGTCCCAGTTACTGCAGTTCCTCCCTGTATTTAGAATCCAAAATAACTGTGGTGACTGTGGCATCTGCTGTCAAACACTGACTTTTGGAGTACTGCCTCTTGTTCATTGGCTTCTGCAGTCAATGTATTTGTAGATGCTCCTTATAACAAATAAGCAGAGAAACAACATAAAAAACATTCCAGTTAGAACTTCAAGGGTATTGAAAATTCAAAACCATTAATTTTCCTCATCAAACATTTCTTATATTAAAAACTGAATGAAATTATGAGCAAAGGGCTTGTGAAAAACTTACCAGGAATAAATATTTAGAAAACTTCGCTATCATAGCATCATTCCTGACAAATTTATCTTAAAAGACTCTTGCTTTATACTATCATCCAGTGCAGAACTTGCACAAAAATGGACATTAAAGTGGTTTCATCTGAAACATATTCGGGCTTTCCATATCTATGTTTCTAATGTTTCCCTAGACACCACTTTGAACTATTTAGGAAATCTCAAGGGCGGTGTTTGTTTAAGATTGGTGAACAGAATGGCACTGCAGCCTGGGAACTACACAAGCAAAAGAGAAATACTGTCCTCATGAAATACGCTGTGGATGCCTTGAATTTCTTTGTGTTTAACTGGTGCTAAAATTAGCATTGGAGTGTTATTTTTGCAGAAGCACAGGGAGTGTGCTGCAGCACAAGCAGAGCTCCAATGGCAGCATCCAGGCCTGGACAGGATGGGGGCTCTCACTGTTCTCCTGCTTGCAAATGTCATGTTTCTCTTACATTTCATAGTTCTGAAAAAGTACTACTTTCACTCTGTGTTGAAAATACACGGTGTGTCAACTTTCTGTCTCTGAGCACACAGAAAATCACCATTATTTTTGTGAGCTTAATGCTTTAGTCCTTGCAAACCCATTTGTGAGTAAACGCATTCACATGAGCAGAGGCTGAAGGGATTGGTCTTTTCATAAGCAGGGATGTTTCATATTGATGAAAAAAGACTTGGCATTTTATTTTTACCTTCCAGCAATGGCTTCTTATTAGCCATTCATACTATTGTCTGAGTAAAACAGTGACAAACAATAAAATAGAGTTTTCTCCAAGGTTGTAATGACTGCTTATTTGTTATGTTTTTCTTTCTAAAAACATGACTAGAACTTTCAGCCCAAAAGCATGTTCCTACTTCTAGCTGTGATCCAGCCCTTCTATGCTTATTTGTCCTCAGACTTCTGGTGAAGTGGAAACAGAGATTTTTTTTATTTATTAAGGAAACAGGAAAATGATCAGAAGCTTGGCCATACTCCCTATGTTTTTATACAAGAAAAAGAAAAAAAATTGCAACCACAGTTTTGCCCATTGTCTGGAAATAAATAAAAAATGCCTAGCTTTATATTTCAGGCATCCCAGTCATATTTCAAGTTCCTTCTTTATCCAGCTTTGCTCCAGACTCAGATGGGAACAGGGCTGAGCTCACTCTGTCATACCTGTTTACCTGCTTGGACACTCTCTGCATCAGCTTTTTAGTCAGGTCCTCCTGTTCAGTTCTGTAACCTCCTCTGTGTGGGCAGACAAATTTTCAGTGTTACTGGTTGGGATGGGCCATACTACAAAACCCACTTCAGATCAGCTCTGCTCTTGGGTCTCTGGGGTAAGGAGGCTGGTCAGAGCAGGGCAGACTCCTCCTGGGCAGCAGCCAGCCATCACTGTGACACGTTAACTCAAAGCATGCTGGGGAAACCAAAGTGTTTGCTAAGCAGAATGTTTGTGAACCAGTTCAAGACATCACACGTAGAGTAAAGCAAATCTTGTTCAGGACGTTAGCCTCTTTTACAAACAGCCTGTCCTTGTCCTGTAGGTAGCTACAAAAGTAGCTGGGCTTGTAAATTAGCCTGCAAATGAATGAAAAATCTGCTGACAAAAACCTGGGTGTTTTTCAGTATAGACTGAATATATAACTATCTCAAAAAATGCAGCAGAATTCAAGCAGCCAAGCAGAAGATCCTTTCTTTCAGGAACCTCCCATTAGCCCTATACCCCTACAGGAAAGCAGCTTTCACTTAAAAACCACTCTGAATCAGAGGTATGTTGAATTGCAATGCATGCAAAGAATCTCTGATGAATTTTCAACTACACTTTAAAATGCTGTCCTTCCCCTTGCACCCCCAAAGCTGTCTGTTCCACTTATCTGACAGAGACTGCACAGGAGAGGATCACAGCAGGTCCAACCTGCTTACTCCCACCACAAACACAGAGATGCAGGCTGGGGGCAGCAGCACACAATAGGTCTGCTTTAAAGTGCATGCTGCTTGGTCTCCATGGGTTGTGCAAATATTTGCTTTGCTCCACAGTATCATGCCACTCCCTAAGTTTCTGCTCTGAATGGGGCCAAAATGCTTAAACTGAGACCAAGTGAAACTGACATTCTTCAGGTGGTTTTGCACTGAAACCACATCAAGATACATGATTATTATTTCACTGAATGTTGTGGAAAGGTATATGTAGAAAAGATAAAAAGGGCAGTGACACTTCAGCAAACTATGGTATTAAGAGTTACTTTATACTGAATGGTGCATCCAGAGCTGTCACATGTGGAGCTAAACTTCATGCTGTCCATATTAATTCGGCAGTGTTTCCAATTCATGATCTTTCGTCCCACACCATTTAAGATGTGAAAGCATCAGATGCGGTCCTGACTCACCTTCATTCCTTGTCAGTCCAAACACCTCATTGTGGTGTCAGCTATTCTCTCTTCCTAGGGGAGGACTAGGGCCACAGCTGAAACTCAGGCTTGACATTGATATCAGAGACTATTTCGTGGGAGGAATTGTTGCAGATAACAAGCCACAATTATGTTAGCTGAAGAATAGCTGGAAAGAATAATTACAGTAAAGAATAAGATTAGCAGCACATAATGACCAGATTAGCACTTGCTGGGCTGCTATAGGTTAAAGATGCTAAATCTCTCCTCTATCCACAATACAAACTTAACAGCTGGTGACTTGAATTAAAGCTATCCACTCCTGTCACCTCAGGTGAGCTCAGAGACTGTGTGCTTGTCTTGTATTAGGGCAAACTTACATTTAGATTACAATACTTATATTTTTCCTAAACCCTTACATTTTTGCTAACAAGCCTCAATACCTCTTTTCAACAGTGACCTTCTGAGCAGAGTTCATTAAGAATTTAAAATCCTTTTGAAAACAGAACATATATGTGAAAAGCACTTTTAGAGCACTGTCTATCTGAAGTACTGTCTCTCCCAGAAGGAAATAGGTGACTGTGCATGTCTAGACTCAAGATGCTTTGCTGCAGAGTGCAATCTGAGCTATTGGGCAGATGTCCATTCCCAAATATACCTTCATGTAGTTACAGCATATAAAACTTAACATTGCAGGGAGCAGTGATTAAATGACTTTAATGAGTAAATTACCTTAAAAAAAGTATCATAAGTGCTCAAGTCACTTCAGCCTATCTGACCACGTTATTCTAGTTGCTGAGTGGTAAATCTTCAGAAGAGTAATGTGACACATCCGTAAAATAATTTGATTTTTCTTTAGAGACGGCTGTCATGAATAAAATAGTCGCTTGAGTAAATAGAGACTTAGCATGAGGGCAGTGAACACTTTCAGAAAACAAAAACACAGGTAAATCCAGGACAGTATACCATCTTTTTAGCAAATGAACAGACAAAAATGAGAGAAAACAAGCCTACAAATATCTCATCTTGAAAGATGTCGTGAAGTGCTAATACCTCAAGACAACATTGGTGATTAAGGCTTGTGTTGACAGGTCAGCCAGGCCACATCTCAATTATGTCTTTATCCATTCAGGACCATTGAAGACTGATGCTATGCTTCAGCATCAACAGGTTGTGCTTTCAAAGAGGCAGTGCTGGTAGAGATGAGATGCACACAATGGCTCAAACTGGTCAGGGAAGGGGAGGCACTACAGCCAGGAGACAACAGTTAGGCAGTGCTTGCTAGTATACACTGCATTTTCAGGTAATTGTAAGTGTTTTTTTCCCTCCAGATTAATTAGAAACTCTCATTTGTATTTATTCAGTAGGCTCTGCAACTTGCTGTTGAAGAGAGGACCGGAAGATAATAGCAGCTGGACTCTTCCCCCTCTCATGCTGCACACTGCTCCAAGCTATGCTCAGTCATATACTCTGGACAGACCCAGTTTTGCTGTGATTTTTGGTTTCTGACACCACAAACCGTGGGGACTGGCTGGTATTTTTAATCCATCTGCTGCAAATATCAGTGAGGAATTCTTGTTTGGAACCACGTCCTTGTTTGTATTTCACAGAAAGATCTACAACAGACTATAAGAAAAAAAGGAAGAGAAAAATATATGAGTGTGTGTGTGTGAGAGTGTGTGTGTAAAGGAAAGACAGAAAAAAAGAGTGAAAAATGATTCAGAAATGTGTCTGTTCTTTCCGTTCAAGCCACTGTACAGAAACTATGCTTCTATTGTGGGACAAAGACCTTTGAGCACAGTGAGATGTGTTTATGCTGCTCCTATCAAAGAGCCTTTCATCTCCACAAAGCAAATTATTAACACATTCCACTGAAGATGTGGGGGTGGAGGCCTGGCTTTGGAAAAAAAAAGCTGGCCAAAAATGAACAATTTTTTTATAAACACTTTTAATGATAGTGAATGGCGCCTTGCCAAGACCCTCATGCCCAGTGAAGCACTGCAGGCTGATTGTTTGTCTGGAGAAGTCCCGTGGGCTGAGTCTTTTGTGCCGAGGAATTTCTCATTTGAAAAGCAGTGGTGTGGGAGGTGTGGGCCTTTCCAGGTTCATCGAGTTAAGGCCTGCACTGCCAGTTGCTTTAAACCTGCACCGGAGACTAATTTATTTTGGGTGAATGAACAACCCCTCTGTTCCAGGCAGTAAATCTTGATCTTTCAGAAGAAGCTCAAAACAAGAGGAGTAACCTACACAAAATATGCAGAACAGCTCTGTTAATAAGCTACTCCCCATGCATTCCCAGCATCCTGCACAGATGTCTAGCTATCTAGCAAAATTTTTGCTTACTGTTATTTTATGAGTGAGTAAATATTTTATATTTTCTCCCTTGCCATATGGATCAATACTGGTTTGCTTATGGAAAAAAAAAAACAAACTTGTTGTTAGTAAATGAAGACCTGAAGTCAGTGTAAAAATAGATCTGTAAAAAATCTGGTTTATTCTTTTTCCCTATCTTTTTTTTTCCTGTTCAATTTGAATATAATGTCATTATTTGCATAAGCTTCATATTTCTTCACTGCTATTATTGCCATGGAACAACACATATATATATATATTGCAAATCATTTAAATATATACATATACATACACATATATATATGTGTGTGTGTGTGTGTTTGTATTTAAATGAATTGTAGTAATTGCAATGTGCTTGACAAGTTTGTATGATTCAAAGTACAGCTGCTCTCCTTGGAAGACAATGTATTCTTCTATGACAACACTGAAATTTAGTTCAGCTCACTGTAAGGGGAGTACCTTCATGTTTCTGCCCATGCCCAAATACCTTCTTGACAGTGAAGATTTGACCTTTGGGCAACCATGGATCCTAGAGTGGAATGGGAATTTCTGTGTGCTTCAGTTTCTATGTGCTTGTGCATCCCCGATGTTTATGTTCTTGTATTAGCTGATGCCAGGTAACTTAAGACACTTAAGGAGATGCTTCTTCAAAGGTTCTTCCCAAGATACAAATGTTCATATCCAACAGAGAGAAGTATCTCTAGAGTATGAAGTGACCCACTTGCCAGTTCCAGTTTATAGTACATAGGCTGGCCTGTGGTTAGTGTTGTGGAATAGCACCAGTTGAGATGATAAAAACATTCAGCTTCCTGCTGAAATAAAAATAGACATTTCATGCTTGAAAATGGAATCAGAACTGGGTGGAAAAAACTGCTTCCAATTTGTGGAAGATACCAATACAAAAAATAAAACCTTGTTCTATATCTATATCTAACCTATCTAAGAGTTTAAAAGCACCCCCTGACAAGAGGGAAGAAACTGGTTTACAGTGCCTATAGCTTCTAAGCTGTAGGTCATAGGACTCCCATAGTCTTAACTTGAAGATATCTGATCTGAGAACTGAGGGCTTAAAAAATCCTGAGAAGGGCCAAGGGCTTATTTTCTGGGAAGCAAAGCACCTGGGTCCTTGGTCACCCTTTGGTCTAGGTAGACAGCTGAGGAAAAACCAGGAAATAATTCTGCAGAAAACTCACCATGTAGCTAGAACTTTTACATTTTTTTTACAAGTTGGCAATTTCAAATGAAAAAAAAGCTTGTCAAAAGTTTTCCAGCTGTCTTGAGTAGAGCTGAGTTAGGTGTAGCCTAGCAATAAAATACTCATTATTCAAGGGTTGTAAACCAATATAATGTTTCATATACCCAGGAATATGAATGTTTCATGTTCCGATCCCTAGACAAACATAGTCTCACACAATGAGTTTTTCTCTGTTTGTATATATGCCCATAGATGTATAACATATGTGCACACTCCATAAGTTGCTATGATATTGATAAATACAAGATTCATTATTTTTGAAGCCCACTTGGGCAGGTGTTTTTGGTGTTGGTTTTGTTTTGAATGGAGAAAGGTACCTTAGGAACAACTTGGCAACTGCAGCTGATCTTGAGCATGAACAATCTAAATGTATCTCTCAGAAGTGCCCATTATAGTTGTTCACTTGAAATGGAAATAAAGTTTCTCTTTTTTTTTGTAATACTTTCTTTATACTTATACACTTTGATAATTCATTCAAATAATAATTTTCAAAATGTTTCCATAATAAGTTTCTAAATTTCCAGAGTGAATGCTGTTTATATGGTGTGTGTCCTCACTGAACTCAGTGGTTAAAGCCTGGCTCCCCTGCAGCCAAAAGCAAAGCTCCTGATTGATTGCGGCAATACTAGGATCTCACCCAGCCAGTTTCACTGACAAGCACATTTCTCCATTCACTCCTAGCCTTCTTTTGGTTTTTCTTCTCCAGAAATCCAGTTATTTGGCATTATTTTTTCCTCAGTCAGCTGTTCTCTGTTCTGCTGGAGGACAGCTGAGTCCAAAAGATCAAAAGATTCCCAGACTCTTAATCTACCCTTACTTAGAGGGGTTTGTTTTGTTTTGTTTTCTTGTTTGCTTGCTTTTCCACTGAAAGCTGTTTCCCTGCTCTACTTACCCTGCGTGAGAAAGTCTGAGTAGAAATAGTCCTGAAAAGACTGTCTCTGCAGTATCTGTGATCAGAGGCATCCTTTCACCAGGCTAATGGAAAGCCATTGTTCAGTGAGAACCGGTTCTGGGATTCACACCAGATTCACACCGTCGAACCCATCAGGATGTTGTTTTCTTCCCCGGGGTGCAGTGCAAACAAGCACATGAGAACAGTCTCTACTGCAGAAACCTTACTTATCTACTCTACCAGCTTGGGCATTAGGCAGTAATGTCAGTTTATTGTGTATCTCATACATAGTGTTTCAAGAAGATTTTAAGGGTTAAGACAAGTAAGATTCAGTTCTCCTCAGATGCATGAATCTGTGTAACTACTTTGCAGCCAATATGTTATTGAGGCTACAAACACAAGTAAAGACTTAACAGTTTAACTGTGAAGTGTGCTTAAGATTCATCCTTCTGTTCCTAAATAAATTCAGAATAAATTTAAGAACCTCCTAGGATTCTGTACTGCTTCAAGAGGCCTATCTTCTGATTTTAATCCATATGTCCCTATGTGTTAAAATCGGTTTTTGTCTCAGCTCTGCTAGCTGAGGCTCCAGTGGTCCCACATTTGGCTTGAATGTAATGCTAAATGCTAGTAACCCTACTTACTTTAGACTCTTGATTTTCTTTCAGCCAGCACTACAATGTCACTTTAAAATATGAAGGTTTGCATAAATCAACTGTCTTTGGCAGCATAGTTTAAAAATATAAAGTCTCTGTTTTCTGATATACTAAAACACATAATCACAAATGTCTTACTTGCTGTATTTTCTGTTGCATAACAGGTCAATGCTCTGATGAGTTATAGGGACCTGGCACTTTCATGTCCTGCGTATCATGACTATACTTTTGGGGTTCTGTATGAAAGTTTTCAAGTCCTTCTCAGAATTTTGGTGTTCTCCATAATTTTTCTTTGTTCAGGGTGCATTTGCCATTTCTGAGGGACTAAATTAAGATTTCATAAGATTTCACATTCTTTATTATAAACACCAGTGTTTTGACTTTGTTCATTTTCCTAAGGGGACTATTTGAACTTGGACTTTTGTTTCTAGCTCTTTGCTTTTCTGCACATTATAGGCTTCAACTATAACTATGGGGGCTACAGTCCCATGAAACTAATGCCAGGCACCTAATCATACCTAATCTGACTGGCCTTTTAAGGATATATGTCTTTTCCCTCGGCAAAAATATTTACTTTACAATGTGACACACTCTGATATTGCCTAGGCAATTATAAATTCCAGGTTTCCCTTAATATTTTAATGGGAACAGGGCTAAGGGAAGTAAATCTAGGTTTGAATAAATTCAGTGATGGAGTGAAACAAGCATTATCATCTGAGCAGGACTGGTGTATCAGTCTGCCTTCACTCCTGGTTGTGTAACACTGCAAGAGGGAAGCCCAGTGGCTGGAAACACTGCTTGTTATTTGACTGCACAGACTGAAGTCCAGGGCTAAGAACTGTGGAGCTGGCTCTTGCAGTAGGTTATCTGAGACATGATGGTTAAGGGTGCAATCACAATAGTGAGTAATTTTTGTGCAAGTTTAAGTTCTTTTACCCCTTTCAAGGGTCCAAGGACAGATAGATTTCACATAAATACAGTGGCAAACACTCTTCCAGTCTGTGGCTTAGTTGGAAGCTTAGTTTCCAATTCCTCTTTGATTCTTTTCTGTTACAGATTTGTCACTGCTGCAGGCAGCTGACTTCCCTAATGGGAGACAGGAAGCTGCTAATGGGGAAACACCTTTCTCGCTGTTGGTTCATTTTTCATCAAGAGGATATTTCCTAGGATAGAAAACTCTCAAAGGAAGTGAGTATGTTAGGAGGATGGGAGGAAATGGAGAAAAAGGGAGTCCTAAATGGTCTGACAACAGCACTGCAGCTGCTGCAGCTCTTGCACAAAAAATAGCCAGCATTAAAGGACTTATATAAATAAGTGTGCTTTTAAAACATATTTTGATTTCTAGGTAGCTGTGTAGCTGAGTTAATTTTAGGTCATTTGTCAGAAAGTGAAGTACATTGTATTATTTTTAGCCCAGAGTAAACCAACAAATTAATAAGAACCTGGACTTCCCACTCTGGCATGCAGCAGCTCCAGATTCATAGAGGGCTGGGGAGAGAAACAGATGCAAACTGTCACAATTTTCTCCAGCCATTATCTGCCTCTCTGGCCTTTGCTAGTAGGGCAGCAAAGTATGTGGCAGTGGCCTATTCCTGATGATAAACAGCAGCCATAGCCAGCAGAAGGATCTCCTGTCTTTGTTTCCCTTAGTGATGGCCTGAAAATGATCAGGGTGCTGAATCAGTACAGGCACAGATACCCAAGAGTCCTAGAGTGGTGTCTCTATGTCATCTCAGCTAGTGTGTCCTAATCCTGCCCTGAAAAACACAGCTCTCTGCACTGCTCCATGCTGACAGTGGCTGTTTCTGGGCAGTACTGAAGCAATGCTCCCATCTGCTTTGGCCCTGTTTCTGTCTGATAACACAGGCTGCTGCCTCCCTGGCATTTATCCATCATGTTGTGTCTGGAAACTGGGTCAAAGAAGACTAGCTTTTTGACATACACTTTATAATCATCACTCTTCTTTGTGAGCTGCAAGGTCACACAATTCTGTGGCCTGAGGAGAGACACGAATGCACTGAACCACTGCCAGAGCAGCTGAAAAAGAGCTCCTATTCATTGCAGATTACATGTTTTGACCTAACTCTGACAGAAAAGCATACCTGTCAGCTCCATGGCAGGCTGATTAGGTTAATTAAGGCCTTGTCTATGAGTACAATAATTAGAACTGTCAGTTGTTTAAATGTTGATAGAAGAAAGGCAAGATTCAAGGAGAAGCACTGGAGTTTGGAAGTACTAATAATCTAGGAGGGAATCCATAACAGGCAGTGATTTAACACTTCCCTTCAGGCAAACCTCATTTATGAATAATGCTGAGGGGAGGAGGAAATTGTGTTCAGTGGGGGTTTATTTTGTTTTGCACTGAAAGTAATGAGAATTGAGATAGTCAATAAGTTTATAAATCAGATTTACAGGCTGCAAGCTTAGTTGTAGCCTTGGGGTAACCTTGGAAAACTTCACTCTTTTCACAGGGACAGTCTGCAGAACAAGAAGAATAGTGTATATTTCCTCATCCTCCCAACAAAGGTATGAAGAACCATCTTGTGTATTCTTGCAGTTTTGAATTTGTCAGTACATGCCATGCAGCAGGGTGATACGATAGAGTAGTAGCATGGTTAGTAGCACAACATGGGAAGAAATGGAAGCTGAAAGAAACAAACTCAGGAGATCCATATGTAAGGCTGGAAAATGGGACTCTGGTCATTACAGAGAAGCCTCTTAGGATGTTGGATTTTATGCCTCCTATTTTTAGATACAAATACATTTGGAGGACACCAGAGAAAAGAGAACAAAATAACAGTGTCTCTGGAACACACACTTGCTAGGACCAGAATAGGATTTTCTTAGTTCAAAACCAAGACAAGACTGTGTAGGAAGAGAGGATCCTCACAGTAAACCCTTCCAATATGGTAGGGGGAAGTGTGATATTCACTGAATCATGTGGCAACCAAGTGAGAGACAGGAAAAGATCAGCTGTCATTGTAGGAAGGAAGGAGTATGGTGGAATGAGAAAACTTCTAAGTTTTAACACAGTAGATATTACAGGAGATATAAAGATATCAGAGGAGGCTTTCTAAGGGTGTGTTGAAACACTGGAAAGAAGATGATAGGTAAATATTTATTTGCATTAGTGGAGGAAGAGATCTTGCCGCCTCTTAAAGCTCTATCCACTGCTGACTCTGTAGGGGATTATGCTTTAACCATATTCATGCCAGAAAAGCATCTCTTAGAAAGATCAGGAAAAAGAGGAAAATAAGGGTGGAACAGAAGGGAGGAAAAAATATATATGGAAGACAATGTTGGGAACTGACATTAGGAGGAGGTTTGGAAATATGACTAGATCAGTTTATGCCAGGAAATGTGCAGAGTGACCTGACAAAAAGTCCAATGTCTCAAAAAAGCAGTACAGACACCCCAAAAAAGGCTGTTGTAATGACAGACAGAGAGCAGAAATGAAAAGATGGAGAGAAAAGTAATGGGGATTGATCACTTTTTGTAGAAGAGAGCATGAGTACCAGCAGATCTGAGGACAAACAGGATGAAGAGAGACCTGGAGACCTGTCCATGGAGTTGTCATTGAAAGCCTCAGTCATGAAGGGACTAAGGTACTGTTTTTTGAGGTACAAGAAAGTCTTTTTGGTAACTACACAGCATTAAAATTAGATTTAAATAATTTATTTGTAAGGATTTTTTTAAAGAGCACATCTGTCCCAAGTTTTTCTTCACGCATGCATACATCACAAAAAAAATCATATAAACCAGACAATAATTAGAAAAAGCCCTCCAGAAAGCATGGTCAACCTGTATTTGTGGAACTAAACACTTTCTCATCCTACATGCTCAATCAGAGAAATATTCTGTTTAAAAGTCTGTATGGATGGATTTGGACATGGTTTTTGGAAGGAGGGGTGACACCCAAATTTGTGAGGTTCTCAGACATTTCCTCACATTGCTTAAGAGAATATATTCACTGTAAAGCCGAGAATATTTCATAAACCTGGCAGTGATAACAGCCTCATTTTTAACTGACACCGCATAAATCTTCTGTGCAGTTGGCACCAGTTACTGGAAGAAGCTCATGAATTATATTAATCTTGAGAAGAAGTGCCAGAGCCAATCCCTTTCCCACCAGCAGGAACAGTCGATGTGTATCAGCAGCTTTTACAGTTTAATAAATTTTGTGATTAAAAGCAGTGATTCCTCAGCGTACCGATTGCTGGTGCTGTTTTTAAGCAGAGGCCAGCATCTCTGGCCAGCACAGTAAGTAATGCTGCCTGCCCACTGCCATCTGTTAAATGCTATTTGTTGAGGACACCTCACTGCAGCTTTTATTTTTTTTCCTACAGGAGAAAGGTAAAAATTATTTAAACATCACAATATAACGCTCTGGTCTCTGACTAAGGTGAATATCAAGTGCTTTAGCTGAGGATGTAAAGATGATCACAGGTTCTAATAACGATGGCATTTTGTTATCCAAGCCCTTCCTTTGCCATGCAGTGCTCATCCCTGGGCCCCAGGGCACACAGACACCTACCTATCTCATTTACTGTACTGATAAATACAGAAACAACGGTGGAGCCTCTGGTTTACAACTAAAGTAAATCAGAAATGCACAGAGACTAAATCTCCAAGTAACAGTAATGCCTTGAAATTGGGCTAGAAAGAGAACATTGCTATTTACCTTCCTTTCAATGCTATTTAGCTTAAGGGAGCCAGAAATGTCCATGATACTGAACTGAAAACAGGAGGCATTACAATTTTATTTTAAAATATTTTTTCTTCCTAGAGATCTCCATGTGTAGAACACTGTCACATTTCAGATGCTAAAATTGGACTGGTTGCTACCTCACACAGTATTTTATAAACTGAAAAAACTTTATAAAGAATACTTCTTCCAGGTTTCAACATAAAATAAGTTACCACAGGGTCATGAATCTTCACTTCTCAACAAGCAGACTGGATTGTGCATGGCCTCATCCTACTGCAAGTGTGGAAAGCTGAGTTCTCTGTGTATGGTGATGGAATAGGGAGAAGACCACCTGAACTTACTGAGGGGGAAAGGGTTTCATCACAGTCACTGAACATGATGCTCTAACATCGTTTAAGGGCTCAGTTTTCACAGATCACTCAGCAAGAGGGGAGAAAAAAGAAATTCTATTTCAGCTGAAACAATAGGAATTTTTGACTGGACTGAGTTACACCTTTTTTAATTTTAGAACTTCTGAAAACCTATAAACCCACACATTTTTGGCCCTATACTGGGCTCTTAAATTCTTGTTTAGTGACACCTGCATGAAAAAGGCATAGCTTTCTTGAGCAGGGTGTCCTGGAGAGCAGGGCTGGTGCAGTGGGTGAAGGCTGAAGCTGGTTGATGTGGGTAGCCAAGGGCAGCCATCCAGCCCCACTCTGCGCAGCACAAATGGATAAATGCCTGCAGACCTGCTGCACCCTGTGAGCTTTGATGTGCGGTTTGTATGCTTCTGTGTAGGCTCCTGTGTAGGACTGCTGCTTTTGGACTTGGTGGGGGTAACAGATCTCTGCAGCTAGAGCACCACACAATCCAAAAGTATTCAGGTGCAGAATTCACCCAGAGGGGCTTTGTCTTGCGAATGGTAGTTTCAGGGGGAAGTTTGTGGCATTCTGGGGGTATTGCACACCCAAGCAGGAGACAGGATAGGGCCATTTGACGCCTTCCGGCTCTGCATTTACAAGGTAATTGCTGAAGCCAACAATACATAATACACAGTATTGATAAGATAATTGTATTTATAAGAGATAAGATTATATTGCATTTGTAAGAAAAAGACAATGCAGGGCAAATCTTATGCTGAGGAGGTAAAGGCTGACAGAATTGCCTTGGGGGCTTTTGAGCATGAGCATTTCACAGTCTGATGAGGATGTCTTTATTTATCTAGGGTAACACATACAAGATGCCAATGACATGAATAAAAGAGTGAGGGTTAACTGGAGGTGGACTTGTAAAAAACAAATAACAAGAAGAAACAGAGGAAGCAAGCAGTAAAACCTCAGATAATAATGACAGGCTTTAGCTGCAAGATGAATATCAAGACCAAGGACTTTAACCCTTCCTAAATTAGAGATTGTTTGGATGTGTGGTTGTATTTCAGGCATGATTCTATTTATAAATAACAAAAAGGTCTTCATGCAACCTGCCAATTTATGCAGATGGACAAAGACAGCTTTGGAGGCTTAATAAAGGCTTTTTTGTTTTACAATACTACATCTGTTTTAGATAATGCAAGAATGCTGTTTAATAAGGCCTTTCATATATGCTTCCTATTTGGTATCTCTCCATAATCAGTTCAGATGCTCATATTAGCAAAATTAAACTATACAAATGGTACAATGACAAGAGTCAGATCTGAGCAAGGACATAAACCAGTAAACCAGATGCCATCTGTAGAAATGCCCTGGTCAACAAACTAATAAAATTTTCTTTTCTTCCCCTTTGATAAAGGCTACATTTTATTAAGGAAGCCCCTTCTGACAGCTGTGTTAATACAGTTAGATGATGTTTCTGAGAAGCTAATCAGAGAAATGTCTGGAAATAGATTAGGTCTTCTCTTTGATTTAGAAACAGAGTGAAATTTTTAATAAGACCACTTAAAAATAGATTCAGCCTCTGACTTGCTATTGTCAATAACTCACAACTAATTTTTTTACTAAAATCTAACAACTTGGCCAGAGTTTTGACAAGATTGCAAGATCAACAATGTCCTTTTATGTCTGGTGTCACAGTCATTCTTAATGGCATTCAAGATTTCATCTGATTTTATCATTTGGAAAAACACAGAAGAGTAAAATTTGGAATGAGTCTCAACTGATATAAGCCCATGTAACCTCTTCTATTACAATTCCCTCAAGAGCATGTGCCCATTTAAAATTTTACTGCATCCTAAATCCAGTAAAGTTAAGTTTTTACCTCAAGGACAATTTTAAGGACTGCAGTTTAAATAGCATTAGCAAATATACTTAATTCTGCCTATATTGTCTGCACTGATTCCCTGCCTCCCCTGACCAGCTCTTGTATAGAAAAATAGGTAGTGGCACAGATTGCTTATGAACATCAGAAGGAGGTGTAGAAGTGAATGCCTGTCTTGCTGTTCCAGACATTGCTGAAGCTTGGTGTCAAAATAATTTTCCCTTTGTGCTAATTCCTTAATAGCAGCATTGCATGCTCAGTGGCAGTTCTCTGCTCTACATGGCTTGACAGAGGCCTTTTGTTAGCACTGATTGCAGGAGGAATTTCCTCAGGTCCGCTGAGATCCCAGTCAGCTGCAGAGTGCCCAGCAGCCCAGCCTACGGTGGGGCAGGAGCAGCCCTGCGTGTCTCCTCCGAGGGGATCCTGGAGACCAGCCTTGGCCGAGGGACCACATTCCCGCTGGCTGGCAGAGCGTATTCCCTGCGCCATGCGTGCCCTCCAGCAGCACCAGCTCCTCCCAGATGGCTGGGCCATGGGTGGCTGTGGGTGGGGGTGAAGGGAGCTCTCCCGACTGCCAGGATTTGAGGGGGAGCGCTGCCATTCACGCAGCCCAGCTTGGCCCCAGCCTTGCCAGCACACTTGGCACACGGTGACAGTGTAGCCTCTGTTTGTGTCAGTGGCTCTTTCAGCCAGCGTGCATTTGGAAAGCCAGTGTGCTTCAGAAAGAGTCACTTTAGCTGGGAGAATTCGGGTGTCCTGTCAGAGGAAATTCCCTCATCCCCAAAGTCATTTGCAGGCATCATGGTCCAGGCTCTGAGCTGGCAATGTCTTGGATCACACTAGAACACCTCAGTTGTCCCCATGTGGGACAGAAGAAGCAAGGCAGGAACCACATGTTCTTGTGCGTGTCCATGCATGGATATGAAAGCTAAATTGCTTGGACAAAGGCCATGAAGTCTGTGAAATCAGGAATTTAAAACACAACAGTCCAAAAAGTTGAAATTGAATATGGAGAGTGGGGAAGAGCCAAGACCATTGCAATGATGGACATTGCAATGGGAGCCAGGAGGAAGCTTGTTGCATCTCACAGCCTTTTGCAGACTGTGCCAGCATGGTCTGATGATTCCACTTGTCCATTGTCCATCCTAGGCATCCAGCTCCTTTAGCCCACAGGACAGTGGGCAAGCACAACCCTGGGGCCTGCTGCCAGAGTGCAATGGCTGCTGAAGGTGACCTCCCAGTCCCCATGGCCCTGATGGCACTTGGCAGCACGGTGTGCACTGGGTCCTGCCAGAGGGTGAGGAATGCACTGGCTGAGGGAGCCTGGGAGGACCGGGAGACCTGGAGCCTGTCAGAGGGGCAATCTCCTTCATGGTGGAAGTCAGCAGAAGTCAGCAGTGCTCTGACAGGAGCATGGCACTTTTGTTCTCATCTGCAGTGAAGGACCTTGTGCAATGAGGGTAATTACTAAAGATCTCTCATTGCATCCTAAATGAATTCATAATTCGTGATATTCTGAGAGTTTGAGGCAGTACTGCTTTTATGTGGCATAACATCAAAACAGCCCACTTTAAAGTATTTTCCTATAGGTTTTACTGATAATAAAATACAGGCATTTTGGAAATGTTTAGGCTCTATTTTAAACTACCTACCTCACCTGTTATTACAATTTTCTTAGATTCTCTGAGAAAGCAACAAGTGAGAAGGTTTTTTGATGAAAATCAATTCCCACCTTTTCTATTAAACCACAAATGTTTAATGTCTTCTGCTGCTGCACTTTTATAGGTATTTAATAAAACTCTCTAAAAACCAAATGCCAGATCCTTATCTGCAGATAGATTGCCCAATGCACAAAGAGCACTTGCATCACAGTTTGCTTTCCTCACTGTAGTGATGGTCTGTGGTCTGGTGAAGCAGGAGGTCCCCAGTATGACACTGGAGCTGCTAGTATGAACTAAAAGGTCCTCACTTTGCTCTATTTCTTGCTGTCTGCCATCACTTGCCATTGCTCCAGCTGGATGTCACATGAAGCAGCTATATTTTCTTCTCCTTCTTCCTCAATGTGGACATAACCAAGGTGGTGGTGATGAAAACATCTCTCAGGAGGACAAAGGCAGCTCAGGGAAGCTTCCAGCCTCACTGCATAACAGGTGAATGGTTGCTGGCCAGTTGAACAGGCTTAATGTCTCTGTGGGACTTGAAACTTGTCCCTCTGCTGTAATGAATGGCCATATATAACCTGGGGTGGAAATCAAACCTGAGGATGAGTGTGTGGATAGGAACGGAGAATCAGAAGTTGACATCTCAGGAAGCAAAGTCTTGATCGTCTCTGATCTTTAGGTTCTTTGGAACATCACTAAAGAGATAAAGTATTTATCACCTGGGTGAATCCCTCTCCCTACCTGTAAGTCCCTGGCTGTGTTGAGCTGGCCATCATAGTGATAAGCAGATGATGCAGTCCTGGCTGTCCCTGGCAGTGGAGTTCCTACATGTGTTTTCAATCCTATGGGAAATAATAACTATTGTGAGCATCCCACACACATGCATACACAGGCGTATCACAAACAGCATGATGTCATGTTCAGTTCCTGCAAACTGTTACTGTTGCAGTGGAATCTCGTATGGCAGACTGCAATAAATTAATTTTTCTTATTAAAAAGTCAAGGGAATAAAACAGGCTTTCTCTGATTAACAGAGAAACCAGATGTTCTATAATTATTGAAGTGCAGGCAAATTCAAAACCAAATAAAGCAAGCATGGCTGGATATAGTCTCTTCAAGATCTGTTTTCTCTCCCTTCAGTCTCTCAGCATGAAAAAATAAAAATCTTGCTGAGTGGTAACACAAAAGTTGATGATTAACTGTATAACTTTCTCTCTGGGGTATTTAATTTCTGGGAATCATGTCACACACAGTCCTCACTGGGCTTCAAGCATTTTCCATATGCAGTAAAATATTATAAAGGCTTCTCCCAGCATTGAACCCCTCTTATGATCCAAA
This sequence comes from Pyrgilauda ruficollis, assembly GCF_017590135.1. Classification (NCBI taxonomy): domain Eukaryota; kingdom Metazoa; phylum Chordata; class Aves; order Passeriformes; family Passeridae; genus Pyrgilauda; species Pyrgilauda ruficollis. Next base: position 5,403,486 of record NW_024523822.1, on the reverse strand, counting down.
TAATGTTGAGGGCCCAGTTGTGCTTCCCTATGCAGAGTTTAGGCACCACATTTTCAGGACATTATTAACTACATTTTCAACATGAAAGGCAGAGACTCGTGAAGGACATAGCCAATGTACTCATGACATGAACGTGTTAAAATTTTGAGTGAAGATTTGTGAATTAAATTTTTGAAACTTGCAAATGTTTGGTGAGCAATGTGCTTATTTGTATATACAAACATGGTAAATGTGCTTCCACAAGCAGAGAATTTCTTGAATGTGTAGTTTTTTATAGCCCTCATAGAACAATTACTACTTCTGTTTGGTAATCAACACAAGGCAAGTATCAATTCATCAGGATGTCGGTTTGTGCCTTTTAAACAGTGAAAACATATTCACCTTTCTAAGTCTAGGGGTCTTTCCAGAAAGAAAATTCAGCCAGATTATCAGTTTGGGGGTATGCAATAGATCAGTTCTTTCTGATGTTTTAGTATATATCTTACTTGGCATAATTCTTGAGTATGTACTGCATGCTGCAATGCACACAGATGCATAGAAATTGCATAGCAACACTGTACAGAAAGGTGGATATTTTAAACTAGAAATACTTTCTTCCTGCTGGTAGGAGGAACTTGGTTTTGGTCTGGTTTAATTCTGTTGGCTTTACCCCTAAAGGATAATTTAGGAAAACAAGTACTATACAGAAGATTTGTAGGATGTAGACTTCAGAAAGCAAAAAGATTCATTATACCAATGTCTACTGATGTTGAGCAATCACTTCTTAATAATGAAGTCTTCAAATCAAACACTACTGACACAATGACACACTTGAATTTAGTGACTTGACCGAACAGAAGATAGGGATAATTTCCTTTAATCTTTTGTGCAGTACATTAACTTTGATCTCTATATATGGGCAATTCTCATTACACTGCACTTTTCTTAAATAAGAACTCTCTACATAAATCATGTATATATTTTTGGCTATTCACTTTGCTTACCACCAAAGAAAAGGGGCTGTTCAGCTGGATATTCATACTTTTATCCTAAAGGAGGTCAGAACAAACTATGCTTTCCTTTGTGTGTCACAACAGAAATCTTATCACAAATTATGATTCATTAATCTCACATCCAAAATATATTGCAGTGGATGTAAAAGCTGAGCTGGTATCTTTGGTGGATCTCAATTCTTAAATAAAGTACAAAGAGATTTTCATTTTAAAGCTCCATACCCCTTCTCAAGTTGCAGAGATTAACTGTTTTTTCCATGTTTTGAAAGAGGAAAACAGTTGCAGGCATATCACTCACAAGCTGAAACAAAGTCTGACCAAACTGTGGAGTCCCAGTTTTGGGCCACTGAGGATGTGCCTTTTCCTTGTGTGCTAAAAGCAGCAGCAGCAGTGTCAGTATAGCTTGATTACTCTGCCATACTGGCTATCACTCTCTGCCTCACTGCTTGTTTTTGATACACATCATATTTTCAATGCAGCTAGGCCATCCCAAACTCCAGAGGCAGCCTTTCATCCTAGCCAGCTCAATGTAGAGCAGGTTCTGCAGGAAAGGCACTGAGCAGGGATGCCATGACCAGAGCTGACTGCAAGGCATGGATGTGTGTAGAGAACCAATCTAGCTTCTGCCCTGACACAGAAAGGACAAGAGCACATGCTGCTCCTTCCCAGCATGACCCTTCTGTGCTGTTATTCTTTTCTTGTCTCCCACCTTCTTCCTCATCTAGCCAGTTTCTTAATTCTGTCACCCAGTTCCCAAGGTGGGACTTGGAGACCTGACGTAACGTAGGGTAGCCATGGTTAAGACCACAAGTAAAAGTGTGTAGAGCTTCAAGCTAGATCATGCACAGTAGTAAGCAAAATCTTCAGTAAAAAGTGCCAAGATGTGCTAGGAACTACCAAGCACAAGTAAACTCTGGATTTGAAAGGTCTGTAGCTCTGCCAAAAGGTGACAGGCTTCACACAAAGCATTTCTGCCTCACCTCATCAGAAACTCAAGTGATGCTCTTTCAGTTTCCAGAGTTTAAACACTTTGAGAGAACATGTCAGTAACAGCACAATTACGTTTGGATACGCTCAAAACCGTTTCCCTCAGACTGAGACTTCTAGGAGTAAAAACGGCCCGGGGTGGGGAAAAGTCCCTAGCATGGAAAATTTCAGCTCAACATTTAAAGTTTGACAAAACTCCCTACAACAGAAAAGGGATACCTCTGCCAAGTCATGCATGTGAAATAATTAATCCGTGGAAAAACAACCTCAGGAGCTGCTGGATGCCCACGGAAGCACCACACGGCCGTTTCAGTACCCAACACACTATTCCCCTGGGAAAGTATGAAGAGATTAGGCGAGCAGCCAGAATTTAGGCAGAAACCGCACCAGGGTTAGCACACCCTTTCCTGTTTCCTCCCCTTTTCCCCGCGGGAGCAGCGGCGCGGGCGCTGCCCGTGGCCAGCAGAGGTCAGCGCGCCCCAGCGCAGCCCCGCCGAGCGCCCCGCGCGGCACCGGGCACCGGGCACCGCGCACCGGGCACCCCGCACCGGGCACCGGGCACCGGGCACCCCGCACCGGGCACCGGGCACCGGGCACCGGGCACCGCGCACCGGGCACCCCTCACCGGACACCGGGCACCGCGCACCGGGCACCGGGCACCGGGCACCGGGCACCGCGCACCGGGCACCCCTCACCGGACACCGGGCACCGCGCACCGGGCACCCCGCACCGGACACCGGGCACAGAGCACCGGGCACCGGGCACAGGGCACAGGGCACCGGGCACAGGGCACCGTGCACCGGGCACCGGGCACCGGGCACAGGGCACCGGGCACCGCGCACCGGGCACCGGGCACAGGGCACCGGGCACCGGGCACTGCGCACCGGGCACAGGGCACCGGGCACCAGGCACCGGGCACCGGGCACAGGGCACCGGGCACCGCGCACCGGGCACCGGGCACAGGGCACCGGGCACCGGGCACCGCGCACCGGGCACCGGGCACAGGGCACCGGGCACCCCGCACCGGGCACCGGGCACAGGGCACCGGGCACCCCGCACCGGGCACCGGGCACAGCGCACCCCGCAGCGGGCACAGGGCACCGGGCACCCCGCACCGGACACCGGGCACTGCGCCCCGGGCACCGGGCACCCCTCACCGGGCACCGGACACTGCGCCCTGGGCACCGCGCAACGCGCAATGCGCACCGGGCACCGGACACAGGGCACCGGGCACCCCGCACTGGACACCGGGGACTGCGCCCCGGCCACCGGGCAGCGGGCACCCCTCACCGGGCACAGGGCACTGCGCCCCGGGCACTGCGCAACGCGCAACACGCACCGGGCACCGGGCACAGGGCACCGGGCACCCCGCGCCGGGCACCGGGCACAGCGCACCCCGTAGCTCTCACAGGGCACCAGGCACCCCGCGCTGGGCACCCCACACCAGGCACTGGACCCCACGCACCGGGCACCATGCACCGGGCACTGCGCACCAGGCACCGGGCACCACGCTCCGGACACCGCGCACCAGGCAGCACGCACCGGGCAGCGCGCACCGCAGCGCCCCGCCGGCCTGAGCAGTGACCCCGCTGTCCCTCCGGGGGCCGAGGAGGGGTTAGTGCTCTGCTTCATGTCCAAGGATCTCGACGGATCTCAGCTGAGCCCCTACAAACAGTCGCAATCTCTGCCATGTGGAGCCTCCAAAATCTTTCCAGAGAGGTGAAGTAACATTTCCAGTGTCATCCAGTGGGTTGGTAGGAGAATGTCGCATTTTCTGACCCCACCTTTGGGAAACCAGCCCGCTCTTCTGTGTGTCGGGGGGATGCAGAAAGCTTCAAGGCTAATTCTCCAATAATGCAGCATTTGGCTGATGGTACATCTTCACCATTTTTAGGTTGGCAGGCCTCTTCTTCAAATATAAATCTGCCACAAATCCAGTGCAGTGGCTCTTTCCCTCTTTTCTTTTGCTGTTCTGGAATATTCCATTATTGCTACCTTCCTTACGTTGAGCAGTTGTTTGCTGCAAAATCTCTCAACTCGTTTACCTGTGCTGTGTACAAAAGCAGAGGGACACCATCTTTCCTAAGACAATTTATTTAAAAGATACAGAACAATAATCTGGGAAGTTGTTTTCAACATGAGAGGAACAGCCTCTCCCTGAATCCCTTACATTACAAGATATTCCTTCTAATACCTGGTAAATTTCAGGTTATGGCTAACCTCTCTCTGTTCTGATTTGAGACAAGTTTTGTGCTTTAAATTTTAAGTTATCTTAAACCAATCTAGTACAGAATTTTCACTTAGATTAGAAGTGAAAATTAACTTCACTTAAATTCACCTAAATTAGAAGATTTTTGGTTCCTAATTTTTATTTGTTGATTCCTAGGTAAATAAAAAGTAATATGTAGAACTTTATTTTCTTTTTGAGTTTGACTGGGTGTTCATTTAGATGTACTCATAAAACAGGTAATAAAATAGATACCCAATTACATAAATTGTACCCTATCATAGCTGTGGTGTCTTGCTATGTATCTACAGGATACACTGATATAAGCTGCAATAAGAGTCTTAAAAAGAAGTAGTGTGTTAATTTTTCTGTGTTTTTAATACTTTATGTTCCTTATTTAAAAGATGCTAAGAGAAAAATTATTTAAATGCAGGCTTTTCACACTGAGGATGAGATCCAGCCATATTAGCTTCAAAAGCCTTGTACAGCTTTTGTATATTGGAGAGAAAATAGAGAAGAAACTTGATATTGGTCTATAATTTACTGCAGTGGGAGAAAATACTTGAATCCAGCAGGATCTGTAATCAAATATAGTGACAAATTGAGCCTAAAGATTCAGAGGTCAGTTCAGAGAAACTAGAAACGAAAGGATTCTTGTACAATCAGAAGTGTCTGCCTACTGGAACAGCATATCAGGGGGCGTAGGTGGAAAGCAGGCAGTTTCCAAAATGTCTGTCTCTGCAGGGGACAGCAGCACCGTGCAGCTCTGGATGGGATGATCGGTCTGGACTCCGCAGCTGCTCATGGAGGGTGCTGTGACACCCAACACAGTGCCCAGCATGAGCACAGGCTGTGTCTCTTTTTCCAGCAGAAGCCTGGGTGGTAACACCCAAAGGTAAACATTACGAACAGGAAACAAGAAAACATGTGGAATTAATCAGTTCCACTGAACTGGCATTTTCTCATTAAAATGTTTTCAGTCAGGCCCATGAAGTGGAGAATTGTTGCCCTCCCTAAGGTTATATCCTGGTTCTCACACAGCCAATTCATTCAGGAAATAAAGCTGGATGATGTATCCTCCCAGCTTCCACATGAATTCCTGGTGCTTGTTTACATTTTTGACAAGTCAGGATGGTTTCTTGACTTCATTGGAAAGCAAAAAGTAGCTCTCCAATTTTCAGTGACCCATGCTCAAATCTGATTTGCAAAAGCTTAGCTGTGAAAATATCAGTAAGATTTTGTGTTGAAAGTAGCAAGTTATTCTCTCTAATTATACTCTCCAGCAGCTGTTTCACTTCTTCAGCAGCTGTATAATTTAAATAAGCTTTTAGCACACTTTCTGCTTTCAGAGTTAAATATCCAGGTCAGAGGTTTGCTGGTTTTACCCTTACTTGAGTGAAAAGAGAGCATATTTGTGTATTATTAATCCACACACATTCTACTATCAAAATCAGTAAAGAAAACAAGATAAACTGTGTGTGCAAAGTAGCTGGATTAATTGTGGTCAGAAAGTGACATGAATTAGTGGAAGCGAACCATTAAAATACAGCAGTTTGGAAGGAGACTTTCCACAGGAGAAGACCAGAACTTATTTTCCAACAAGTGCAACATATGAAGTAAATTTTAAATAAGGGATCCACAAACTGCTAAGGAAGAAAATATGGCTTTGAAGGATATACAATCTTCTTTTCTCCTAAGTTTATGTTAGGTTAATGTGAAAGCAATCCGTGCCATATTTCTGTTCCAAACAGCAGTATAAACCTGAAACTTCACAGCCAAGTTGTCTCATATATCATTGCATCATAGAATTGTGAAGAGAAAGGATCTTGTTGCAGAATATGGCTCAGAGGGAATAGAGATGCCTCTAATGCTGAGGCTGCAGGATGAGGTGGGAGGTAATTATCCCCATGTTCCCATTCTATAAGTAAACCATTTTCCCAGAATGGCCAAATGTGGAAGTCCTGAGGTTACACCACCTGGGTCAGCAGCTTTGTGGGCACATCTGACTTTGGTTTACAAGGGTGTGCTGGGGGAATCCTGCAGCAATTTCTTCTAATTTGTGTGGGAAGGCAAATCTCATATTTCATGATACCAGCATTCTGTCCTTCATTTGCACAAGCCCAGCAGGGTCTTCCTGACACTCCATGCCCTCTGGAATGGCCTTGTTTCCAGGTCAGCCTGCTCTGAGTTTTGGGAGCTGCAGAAGCCCAAGATACACCCTAAGGCCTTTTGGGCTTCATATCCCCTGAATGCTCTGGATACCTTTCAGACTTGTTCACTCAGCCAGGCAACTGAGTCCTCCATGTGCCAGAATAGGGGCAAGGTACACTCCAGATTTATAGCATTTGTTGGCAAATGAGCACCTGATTCTTTCTCTGCCCTGCTCTGCTTCACTGTGTGTTTTATGCCAGATACCAACTCTGGTGGCTTCAATATATATCACTATCGCTTTGTCATGTCTCTCTGCTTCCATGGCTTCCAACTTTTCCCATTTTTGTTTTAGCCTATACTGGCAAGTATCAGTCCCATGTGAGTAGATTTATGCCTCAATTATATCTATGTCACCAAAACATCATTAGCATTGTACTGAGAACTTTGTAAATCCCAGGCCTCGCTGAGACTGATGGAAATGAAATGTTACTTTGGGGTATTCATCATAGCTGCATTAGTGTCAAACTTGTGAAAAACATGTCAAAGCATAGGCTGCGATTTTACACAGACCTTTAAGAAAGCAATTTCTGATATTTTTCTTCTGTGAGCTCAACTGATATAGTAAAATCTCTTCTGACTGAAAAACCCCTAGAGAAATGCTTTGTGTTTCCAGATACGCACCTTCAGCACCAGTAGCTGCCTCAGTGCCTGTAGAGTTCAGCAGAAGTGGCAGAACTGCCTTTGAGCTGTGCAGTGCCATTGAAACTGTGTTTGTTTTCAAATGTCTGTGCTTAGCAGTTACAGGGCAGTTTGCTTGGAGAAAATAAAACCTAGGGGCTGGCGAATGAAAAGTCAGCATCTGAGGTGCTGTTTCTGATAGGACACATCCGTTCTGCTGTATCAGTTGTGCAGACCTACAAGCTGGGCTGTTGTCTGGAGAGGCAATCTGCTCCTTTAGCTAAGATCCTCAGTCCTTAGTGGTGAGCTGCCTTGGCTTCTCTTTAAGGTAATTGGTGATGTGGCTCCTTTTTGTTTTGAGCAGAGTTCAAACATCTGTTTCTGACAACTATAGTGAAAGTAAAAACATAATCATATTCATGGCCACATGAAAAAGTCACATGAAGTTTTCTCTGCAAGGCATTTAGCCCTTCTGTGCTGCTTTAACTGCTAAGCTGCACTTACATATACAGCTAAGAGCAAGCCCTCTTGTCATGCATTTGTGCACAAGCATCCCACATTGCCTCCTGTAACAACAGCCACATTATGCTTCCTTGCACAAAACCAGCTGTCAGTTTAGATTTCCTTAATCCTGCCAGATTCCAACTCAGCCAGCTAACAACCATTATCTATGGGAAACCCTTCTGCGAAATAAAGCAATATCCTTACAGAAATGACATGTCACAAAAATTAGTTTGGTCACCAATCCAACAAAATACTTTGTTTAAGTTTGAAAACTGCAGACTGGTGGTATCATGTTCCCTGGTGCTATAGATCTCAGAAAAGATGAGCAGGACAGCACCGTAACAGCACGCAGGGCTAGATCCCTGCTTGCCCTAATTATATAACACACTTAAACAGTGCAATTGTGTTTTGCAAGTTGCTGCTATGTAGACAGCGTACACATACGGCACAATAGTCTCCAGCATAACCTTTCCAAACTCCGTCAGTGAAAACAAGGAATGTGAACCATGAGAGTTTTGACATTGTCATGGCTCTTTTGAGAGCAACCTGCTCTCACAGTGGAAGAGTTAAAGGGGACAGCTCTTCCCCACAAGGACAAGGTAGAGGTTTTGATGGGCTCCTCCGTGGAAGGCTAAGGACAAGACAAATGGCAAGTGCCTACTACAGAGACTACTCCTGCCTGAGGTAAACAAGAGGCAGAAGAAAACCAGGCCATGTCTCATGACCCTGGACACAGAATACCACATTGGATCAGATCGATCAGTGACCGTGAGCATCTTCAGTGCAGTGGTCCTCAGGCTTCTTAGCCCGCAGTGAACTCTACAAATCTTTTATGCTTCCCCGTGCTCCTGGCTCACTGGGCAGGAAGAGGGAGGAATGCTGTGTGCATGCTCAGCCAATAGAGACCATACCTTGTCAGGGGAGCAAGGGAAGCTGTTTCTAACTCAAGTCAAACTATTCAAATGTGATGCCAGGTCCGGCAGGTCTATAAACACATGACATGTCGACAAGAATTGCAGCTTCTGAGCACACCAGCTGGTGAAAGCTGGACATTTTCTTCAGGTTTTTCTGTTTTATCATTGCTTTTGTATATTTGCATATAAACGGTTTGCAGAGTTGCTAACCACAGTCAATTTAAAGCCAAAAGTAAGTGCCCAATGTATTAGTAGATTGTCTTAAAAAGCAAATTCAAAGGTGGGATTTTTTTAGTTATATTGTAGGTATTATTAGAAGCAATTAAGGTCATGTTTTTGCTCAACATAAATAGGAGAGAAATCTCTCTCTCTCTCTGGGGTGTTTTTTTTTTTTTTTTTTTTTTTGTTTTTTTTTTTTTTTTTTTTTTTTTTGCAATGAAACCTTAGACCTTTATCTGTTTACAAGATTTGGCATCAGGGATTTTCAGAAATAAAATTGTGATGTACCACTGGACTCATGATAAAATACCAAGAAGTGCCAATCCATACCTAATCTGATAATCCTTTTACATCCTGATCATCAAAGACTGTAAAGTTTTTAGTGTGCTCAAATGTGAATCTCTTAATGATATTTCAAGCCATGCACCAGATCTGGTTTTTGGTTCACAAAGTAGAGTGCAGCCCACAGCTGTGCTGTAACCACACAAATGAAAACATGTACTTCCTTTTTTGGGAGTAATATCATGCCTTTTTGAAGACAACTTTTATGTGGATAGGGGAGAGGGGCTAGTATCCCTTCCAATAAATGCAGTAACCAGCATTTTATGAGCTTTTCTTTAGTATTTTCCTTTTCTAAGTGAAAATTATGCTTCTTTATTAAGAGTTATTTCCAACCTAATTATTTTGGTTCTCTGTAGTTCAAAGAGCTATTTAGAGTGGAAAAAATCCAAAACCACTATGGCCAGTTCCCTGTAGGTTGATGGAGACCTCTAGGCAATCAAAATAATCAGAGCACTGTCTCAGGGTCAGCCTGATCCCTGCAGAGATCCCTGCAGAGGCTGTAGCTGAGTTCTTCACATCAGGTTTGAGAGCTATGCATGTTTTATGTTAAAGGTGACAAGCACAAGCATGCAAGAATCCAAAGCATGCAAGAAAGGTGTTTTAACAGGACAGAAGTGCAAACCTGTTTTCAAAACTGAGTATTAAATCACATGTAGCAACTGCATTTTTGGAAAGAGGGGAAAAAAAAAAAAGGAAAGAAACTCCACACCACAAAAAAAGTTCCCCAAAGCATTGTTTCTAGACTGAGAACAAACAAGAAAAAGGATGGTATTATTCTAAAATGCTGAGAGAAAAACTGGGGGTACAATCTATTTCTGTTAGAGACCTCCAATGTGATTTTATGGTAGTGTCTGTGCCTACATTTCTTTCTTTTTCTACTGAAGGGAGGCAGCAGTACACGCTTTCTGGACCCCTTTATCTGTCCAGTCGATTTAGACTTAAGTGCTTAGTGGCAGACATTCTCTCCTCAGTGGCAGAACAGTGTCCTGCACAATGAAACCTTAATCTCTGGCAAAGCCTAGCGATGCTGTGACAGCACTAGGAAGAATGAAGCAGAAAGTGCAGCATTTAAAGGCAGCAGGAGAACATGGTTAGGCAAGATCACCTCAGACTAAACCTTTCTGACTGAGTAATTACAGAGTGATGATGGATGAGTAGTGTACATAGTCTGATTAATTTCAAAGCAAAGATGGCTTTAGAAATCCCACTGCTTATGGGCATTGGCAGGGCTCCTGCATCCATTCTGATGGATTAAAGACTTCAAATTCCTATACGTGGTTCTTAAAACCTCAGTGTCTGCATGCATTATGACAGAAAATCTGTGAGAGTGGTTGAATTTTCAGTTGAACACCCAAATGCCAAGAAACATCAGCAGAACTGTAATCCAGCCTCTGTCCTGTGCGCTATGGTAGTGTCTGAGCACTACTATTTTGTGGTATGGTCCCTCCCTCGTTCAGTGCAGATGTTGGATGGTGGTTGAATAATGCTAATTACAACTGCTGCCATAGGAAAGATTTTGGAAAAAGTGCATTTACTGCTACTCTATGCTAGGGTCAAGCCTACTACAGTTCAGAAACAAAGGCCTTAGGCCTGTAGGGAGTTTAGGGAAAGGGACACAGACCTAAAAATCGTGATTATTTTGGAGAGCTCTTCTATAAAAAGGCTAGGCATGAAGGGAAAGGCAGTGCTGGATGTGAAAGACTGTAAGGAGTTCTAGTGGCTGGAGATACCCAGTGGGTAAAGAAGCCTGTTGGGAGATAGAGCCAAAAGGGCCTGGTTCCACCTTCCCATAAGACCCACCACCACTTCTGAAAGCCTGCAATTGGCAGGACAAGAGGTGCAGCAGAAAAGACACGGCCTCATGGTAAATGTGATTTAAATATTGCCCTGGAGAACTGGATTTTGTGCACGATCATACTGCAGCATTTTAATTGCTAAGAAAACACTTAAAATGTGTGGAAATTCTCTGTAGGCTCCTATTTCTCTCTGTTTCCTGGGATATTTGGGTCTAATTTGCAGGAGACCATAGAAGACACTGTGGCAACTAAAGGCAGTGGAGCTGCCACTGTATCTGCACCTCACTGTCCCCAGCCCACCCCTCTGCTACTCAAAGCTTGTGTGCTGAGGTGAAGGTGTGAGCAGCCCAGCAGTGAGTAAGTCAGCCTGTTGTCAGCACAGCACCTGTGTGCTGTGCTGGGGACACCTGTGTGCCACAGGGCCTCACATTGCCAGCCGTGGGACGTAATGCAGCCATTCATTCCACGGGCAGTGTCCTTCCTCTGCCCTGAATGGGCACAGGGACCCCTGGGGATCGGTCATGTCAGTGTTCTTGTAACATGTGTCTGGCACAGAGACCAATGGCTCTGCCTCCTGGATGCTTCCTTTGCCATTTGGTTATTAATAACTTTGTCCACAACAAAATGCAAACTCATTTTCTGGTATGAGAATTATTGCTGAATCAGGGACATTTTAGAGTCATGCAGTGTGAAGTGCCTTAGTCCCAGAGTGCACTGGGCTGATGTTCAGAGAGTGCAGGCTCTTGCTTGCATTCCTGTGGTCAGAGTATTTCTCTACCACCTCTCTGTACATCTGCTTTCCCATATGGAAAGCATTGTAATGGTCTTGAAATTACTTGGATTGTGGTTGCAGAGCCTGTTTTGATGACATGTGTTAAAATACCTGTCAATTCCTGCTCATGTCCCAATGGACTTGACCAGTTTGGATATCCATAGCAACAAGAAAAATAAGCTGAAAGTAGATCTATAGAGATGGAGCACTGCAAAAACCCTTGAAGCTCAGACTGGCATATTCTATTCAAGAAACACTCTATTTTCTTGCAAAACCAAGCATATAGTACTGTGCCGTATGGGCAAAGGGTGCTTATAGCTAATAAGCTATAGCAGAACAAGTGGAACTAGAAAATTTAAAAGTTAGTTTAGCTCTTTTTTTTTCCCACCTAAGTCTCTTGCATTGAAAGGTTTGTCCAAATACTAAAAAAGCAGGAATGTCGTGAACAGTAATAAAGAAACTTAATTTTATGGAAACATTATACAGCAGCGTGGGTCAGAGCAATGTTAGGCAAATAGCTGTTGATTTGTCATGTGAGTTTAAGCACCTTCAAAGCACTGAATGGGCTGGTCGGGAGCCAAAAAAATGACACTGTATGACAAGTGAGGAGAGCAAAACTAGGCAGGGGTGTGGAATGAATCTGCTTTGCTTCTGCTGACAGAATGGAAAGATCTATTTTATGAAGTGTTCTAATGATGACTGTTGGTTTATTTTCCCCTCTTTAGTTCAGGCAGAGGTGTGTCCTTCATGTCCCTTGACTTCAGTGTGGCACACACCCTGAGTTCACTCTGGTCTCCCACTGGTGGCGTTTCTGCATTTCTGCATTTCTGGGGTCAGTGTCATTTGCAAAAGTGCAGCCTCTTGCTTGAGGGAGCATAGGGAATTTAGCATTATCCAAATCCTGCAAGCAAAGAAGCTGAATTTTAAGCAAGCATTTCCTGTACAAACTTCTGGTATTTCTTTTCTTTGTGCTTGCATTTCTCTAAAAGTATTGCATGTGGCTACAGAAGCAATTGTCCCTACTTATTTTGCAACACGAACCATCTGGAAAGTTACATGAGTAAGACAGCTTGCAAGTTTTGCACTTGAGAGCAACCAGACCTAGCTCTCTTTTACAGTTGTAGGTCCCAATGGGAAATTTTACATACACAAATTCACTTCAAAAAGATTTCACCTCAATTAATTTTTCTTTTTTTTTTTTTTTAACTCTACAGCTGATAAAAGGGGGAAGATGTCCTACACAAGTTGTTAATATAAAAGCAGAATAGCAACTTGCAGCAAAGTTTTTTGCTGATTGATTTGTAGTAGAAAAACAAGCAAGAAAGACAACATAGAAAAACATCATATCCTAATGACAGATGACAATGAATGGAAGAAGAGATGGCTTCTTAGAACAGAAATTAATGTCTTCTTGCTATGGTCTTCTTCCCATAAATCTGCAGTTTCATAGGGTCTTCACTGTACAAATGTTTGCACCAGTATTTCTGAGATTTCTTGGTTTGGATTAGACTTGTGTTAGGGGTGACTTGTCTGAGCTAGCTTTAAAAATCTGGAAATTTGTTTCTAAAAGCAATTTGGATAAAGAAAGCACTGTCTTCTTGAATTGTCTCTGTGAAAGGTGTCTGTTTCCTAGTTACTTTGCTTGACTCCAGAAACTGGCTACCAGACCAGTACCACTGTTCTCATTGACCAGCTTCTGCCACTGAACAGCTTTCTGATGAATTTCAGCAATTCTTGAAAAACCTGAGAGAAAGATGGTCTCTTTGGAGTATCCAAGCTTTTAAATGGTTACTCAAATTAGTTGTTTTGTATAACATAAACATCCTATAGGTTGTACAGATACATATATTTACTTACTCTCCTTCTTTGTGGCTGGTACAGCAGCTGTGCTCTCTCTCAGGAGCTTGCTAAGCTAATGGGAAAAAGACACTGGACCGGATATTAGACACACTGATGTCTACACTTGGTTGCACTGTGGCTCAATGACCTGTTGCAAAATTTGTAACCTTTCATTTTTGCCTCCTTTTCTCATCTTATCTTCTGTTTGTCTTTAGTTTATTTTAGCCTTGTCCTGTCCCTGTGCCACAGATACCACAGAAGTCCAGGCTTGCTCAGGGTTTTGAGTTGTAACAAAACACAGAGATTAACTAACCACTGTGGCTAGTAGGAGACTATACATTTTGTTTAAACAGGAACTGACACACATCAAGTTTAACAGGAGATTCCGGTTCTGACCAAGTTTCCTGTGAATTCTCCCTTATGCTGCATTCCTGTATGCTGGAGCCTCCCCAAGGAAAGCACCTTCCCCCAGAGGTTGTTTCTTTTTTGGGGTTTCCATATGCAGCAATGGTAGGTGAGGTATTAAAAATTTCACTCCCTGAACCTGATGGCATCTAACTTGGGGAGTCTGTATGTTCACACAGCAAGGATCAGTCTCAGATATTTGCAAGTCTCCTAACTCTGCTTTTGTTGCAGATGTACAGTGAGTCCATAAGGTATGGGGGTCTGGAGCGGTCTGGAGGCTGAAAACGCCCTACACTCAGGCATGATCCCAGCTGTTACTGGTGTGCAGATCCTCCTCACCATTTGGTCACCATTGCAGAAGAGGCAGCCACTCTTTCTGTAGCACAGAATTTCAGTTCACTTACTTTAATGAACATTCCCACCCCTTGGTAATTGGCAGAAAGCTCATATTTTTACTAACTAATCTGGGAATTTACACACAGTGTGAATGCAGTTAACTAAGAGAAGCTGTCCAGCAGGAGTTTGTGGGGAGAGGTTCAGAGGAGTGCGGCTCCTGGCTGGTGCTGCCCACAGAGATGAGGATGGGGCAGCAGCACGGCTGAGCTGTTGTGGTCCCTTCTCTGTGCTGTAGTGTCACAGCTGCACATCCAGTCATGCAAGCTGTGTTTGTGCTCCTGTCAGAGGTTTAGCTATTATTTAGCTATGCTCTTAGCTATTTCTTCAACTTTGTCCCTATCAGGCAGACTGGGAGACACCTCAGCTAGGGCTGAGGACAGCTCAGAAACCTTCTACAAGTTGCTCTTTTGTGGCTCAATGCCATTCCCCAGCCATTTGCTGCCCCTCCCACTGTTCAGCCCCAGAATTTTATTGCTGGTTCATGAAAGCATGCTCCAAAAATTCACAAAAGCAACTTGAAAGCCATAACATTGTATCACATATATAAAAGGTATAATAAGTGTTATACCATATATATAAGGTATAAGGTATTATAAGGTTATAAGTTATAAACCATGGGATTTTTAATAAGCTTTTTGTGTTTTAGCTTTTGCCTTGAAACGACAAGGACCAAATATTTATTTTACCATAAATATATGCTATGGTTCCCACATAATGATACACAGACACAGGCCAGGCACCAGAAAGCAGATGTGGGAGCAACCAGAAATTGAGGGCAGTGCAATTAATGTCAGCCAACAGGACCCATTTCCTGTACAATTATCATGCTGATGAGACTGTCGTAGGTAACATAGTGAGAGATACAGATGATACATGCAGATGAGATGGATTGACTAGCAATGTGGCTCTGTCTGGGCAATATGTGCTTTAGTCATGGAGTCATAGAATTCTCTAATTTGGAAGAGACCTTTAGGATCATCAAGGCTGATCTTTAACCCAGCCCTGTGAAGTCCACCACTAAATCATGTCCCATATCCCCGCAACTACATGTCTTTTAAATACCTCCAGGGATGGTGACTCATCCACTTCTCTGGGCAGCTCATTGCAGTGCTTGATGATCTGACAAAAGGCAGAATTGCTGTGGGAAAGCTGAAGAACAGAGAAGGAAAGGCACACCACTGGAATAGATTCAGGGAAACAGTGGATAATAACTAAGCATCAGCTCCCAGAATGAAGTTATTCCTAGCTCTGTGAAACTATGACTCCAGGAACTTTAAAATAAACATTGACCATTACAAGATTCATGATAAAGTCATGAGAGTTGGCTACATTATCAGCCCCTATCCCCTCTGGTGTGCCTCTGGTGTCAGGGTCTCCAGTGTGTGTGTGAGGGAATGTGTCTGTCATTTCTGCAGAAGGGCTAGTGTGCTCAGTGGGTTTTCCAGGGACTTGTGGCTCCTTCCGTGGGTCTGCTTGCTTGGAGGGGCAGTGCATAAGGATGAACCTCTCCGTAGCTCTCTGATCAGCTCAGATCTTTGACTTTCCTGCTAATGGAAGTGCACTCTGGGGTGTGACAGGTGTTATTTTCCATGAGTGTAATGACAGAGAACACCATAGGACTTAAAATTCCATCATAACTGCTGCTGAGCCCAGCCAGTGGGGTTGCCCTCTTCTCATGGGCTGAAGACAACGGTGAAGAGTCTGCACATACCCAAACAATGCATGATTTTGCTGGAACCATGAAGTATGACAAAAGGGTCTGATTAGGATGCAGCACTGTAGAAATCCAGAGATTATGGGAAGGTGCAAGTCACAGCAAACTTTGTAGGGTTTGAGCAGTGTGGGGGAGAGAGATGGATAAAACACACCTCAGAGCTGGCAGTTTGAAGAAGCTAACCAAATCTGCTGCTCACACTACTGTGGCTTGCAGTCTGCTTCCTTCTGAAGCTTTGGCATTGTCTGTCATTCGAAAATGTTTATGCATCAACACTTTGTGCTGTGCCTCAGTCAAATGGAAGGGTTGCATGTCTTGCTCCTGTCCCTGATGTATGAAGCTACAGGTTTTAAATGCTTTCCTTCCCATACCTTGCAGAGAGATGTATGCTGCCTTCATTTATTGAGATTTTGATATGTTTTTGAATCTCTTTTGAGCTCTGGGAGGGGAAGCTTGCTGGCAGTGTTTGTCTCTTTGGGGCATAAATATCAGAAATATTACAGAACTCTTAAAATCTTGGCTGTGTTGCTCCATTTTTCCTATTACACTCAGGGCTAATATAGTGTGCAATTTGTCTTTAAAAAGTCCGTGGGTATTTCTAAAGTGAGAAAACTGTGCAGGCATGTATGGAGAAGACAAGCTGTAGTGGAGCTTTAGTGGTGCCAGCCAGGGGTAACTATTGAAGTTCATCTTGGTGGCAGAAAGCACAGCAAACCAAAAGGGTGGTCTCTGGGAGAGGGGTCGCAAGGCAACTGCATGAATAAAGTGAAACAGAAAGTGTCAGGAGGAACACAGACAAAAAAGACCAAAATGGAAGGAGAGGACAAACATGGGGACAGAGCCAAATAAATGTGGAAAACATAGGAACACCATTCAGGGACACTGAAAAAAATGTTCAAGGGCTCAGATATATGATTCACATCCCCATTTTCTTGTTCTCTGCTTCCAGTTACCTGTTTTCCAAGGTCTCTATCTGCTACAGGGGAGGTCTAGGCAGTTATCACAGATCAAACATCTAACCTGCAAACGGCTCATTTCATCTCAGGGAAGGGCAGTGGCACTTGGGAGCAAATTTCAAAGCTGCTCAGCCAGTTGTTCAGCCTCTTCCACATGAAAGAGCTTTCTTTTATGGGACTTGGTAACATGAAATCACTCTCAGTCACTCTGCAATACTGTGATGTGTAATTGTTGCTGACCTCTGAAAAATGTTCCGTTTGCAGCAGTACAGGCTGTTGTGAACCCACTTGCTGTTGCCTCATAGCTAAGCCTCTATCAGATAGGGAATATAAACGTCAGGAAAAGCATGGCTCCTGCCTTTCTTTATTGAGAAACAGAGCAGGAATGAAAACTCTTTTTTACCTGGAACAGTTTCACCAACATGCATTATTTATTTGTAGTAATTATATGTAAGCTACACAAACACACACACACATATGCTATATGGTATATAATATGCAATACATCCTTATATTATGTACATATAAATCATATCCAAGGATTTCAGGGAACAGTTTCCGGGGAGACCTTGATCTCTACAACAGCCAGAAAGCACACTGTAGAAAGGTGAAGACTGGCCTCTTCTCTCAGGTGACAGGATAGGAGGAAGTGCTGTGCCAGGGGAGGTTTGGATTGAACAGAATCAGAAAGATTTTTTTTCACTAAAAGAGTGGTGAGGCATCGGAATGGTCCACCTGGAGAAGTTCTGGAGTCACCATCTCTGGAAGTGTTCAAGAAATGACAGGATATAGGACACTTAGTGCTGTGGTCTAGTTGACAAGGTAGTTATCAGTCAAAGGTTGGACTCAATGCCCTTGGAGGTCTTTTTCAAACTTAATGTTTCTGTGATTCTGTGATTTGCATGTTATTACACATGAGAAGGCTTGAATTTTCAAATTAATTTTGAATTCTGCTTACCCTTCTGTTAGTAGGGGACACGACTTATTGGTGAAAATGGAAAACAAAAATATGTGAAAGGTGCTAATATGTAAAGTGTTGATATTTTCAGCATCTGGAGACCCACGAGATAAGAGACTCTGTGTAGCTGCAAAAGCATCTCTGCAGGGTCCTAAGCAATGTTTGCAGCAGAGCAGGTTGCTTAACAAAATATAAAATGAAGATAAGCACAAGGAGAAATTTGTGGAAAGTCTGTGGTTTGTAGTTTGTCACAAATAAAGAACATGGCAGGACTTGATGCATATGGGAAAGAGCTATTAGCACAGATAAGATTCCACCTCTGT
Organism: Pyrgilauda ruficollis; assembly: GCF_017590135.1. Classification (NCBI taxonomy): domain Eukaryota; kingdom Metazoa; phylum Chordata; class Aves; order Passeriformes; family Passeridae; genus Pyrgilauda; species Pyrgilauda ruficollis. The sequence continues at coordinate 5,385,313 of NW_024523822.1, read as the reverse complement.
ACTGTCACTTCTGGGCAAAGTAGGAATCTCTGAAGTTGCTCTCTCGTCACACGTGGCATATTGTTCTGTCTCAGGGCATAACAAGTCAAGAGACAAGAACTTCTTGATCCTGAAATGCAAGAGAGCATCTTGCAGTGTTAAGGATGCAGCCAGGGAAAGATCACTTGATATAATTTGACAGAAGAAATAACACAGAAACAGAAACCATATTTGCAAAAAACCTGTGGTATTTCCATTCATAAGGAACATTAATCAGAGATACAGTCTGCTGACAAGTCTAAACTAAATACCAATCAGTTGAAGCCCCAGTAAAACAAGATCAAATAAACACAGTTTTCAGTACTGTTGCAGATAGACCAGTTTCTCAAACATGAGGAGTGTCCCCAGGGAGGGCAGACCACAGGCCAGCCTTGCTGGCTGCTGAGTTGCAGAGAAGTAAGAAGCCTCCTCCTGCCCCCTAAGACAGTTTCGCCTTTCTCAAGGAGCTTTCTCCCTCAGTGGAGGGACACTGATCATGTCAAAGACACTCACTGCCAAGTGATAAAGCTTTATAGGCAAAACATTCTTGGCAGCATCCAGAAGAAAAACCAGAGAACAAAGCAGAAGTGCACAGAATAAAGGGATGCCCACTCTTGGTGGGAGTTTGAAAAGTTATCTATGATAGAAGAGGAAGACACTGCAGAAGTTGCTTGAATTTAAATTTGTGCCCTAAATTATAAGCTGGGTGTACATATTTTGCAGATGCAGCTGCAGTGAAGGGGAAAACAGAAGTCCGAATTTCCTGGAGTTGTAGCCCCCAGTGCAGCCCAAGCCCCCTGCAGTGTGCAGAGGCCGCGATGTTAGGCACACTCCACTGCAGCTCAGAGTCACAGCACACACTGTGCGTTTCACAGCCCTGTGCTGTGGGCAGGTGAAAGTGCTCATGTGTCAGGCTGGGTTCAGCACCCACACTTAGAGGGATTTGCCCTGAGGTCTGCCTGCAGGCTACAGGCCTGTCAAGATGTGACTGCACTTCGCACTGTTTTACTGAATGCTGAATGCTGCCTGGTGACATTTTGCTATTAGTCATAGAAGAAAATATTTTTTGGAATTAAAAAATCATAGAATCTGGAGCATGATCACATAGAAATTATTTCTCTGGACAGACATAAGCCGGATTACCTGGAATGCAGTGTTCTGTTTATTACAGCGGGGATATATATATATATTCAGAGGCTGTCTCACTCTCATTCTAAATGAGCACAGAGGCTGAGCAAAGAAGCAACTGTCCTCTCAAACCAGAGTCAAGTCAGGCCTCTGACAGTCAGCATATTTTAGATTTTAAGTGCTCCACTGTAAATCTTCCAAACCTAAACAGAAGCTGAGATATCACATACAAAATAATGAAATATTAATACACATTATGCATTTTTTCCACAGAAAGATCTTATAAAATGATGTTAGTAGTTGAATTATATTGGGTTTTGGCTTAACACATGCCCTTTAATGGGCGGATGCAATTAGCATAGTGCCGTCTTCTGCTCATTTATTTTTCAGAATAAAATAATAGCAAAGCACAGCACAGATGGCCCAGCATCATCTGATGCATTTAATCTCAGGCATAAATCCAGGAGGCCATTTAGGAAACAATGGACAAGCTTTGTTTCACATTATAGATCTTTGAGAATGTGAAGATATCTAGTTGAGTGGCATACTTCAAAGTTTTTAGTAATAGAAAAATTGATTTAAAAGGAAAAATCTTTAATCTAGAGAAAGCTGAGTACTATATTTGAATCAAAATTAGAAACCGGGTCTAGATCAGAGTAACAAATTATTGCACCTCCATTAAAAAACCTCTGTAAGCAAAGAAGGGTAAATAAGATATCCAGCATCTATCCAAACAATGATTTTTTTTTTGTTGAGCCACGAGTTTTGTAGCATGGGGAAAATGAATCAAATTTCAGCAAGAATATGATACAAGTCTATTGGCAAGACAGTACCAACAATGAAGCCATCAATTCTTTCAAAATTAGGTAATAGAAAGCAAAGGGGGTGCTTTGCTGGAATCCCTGTTGGGATTCCAGTCAATCTTCTCAACATGACATTGCATATCAGAAAAAAATCCTTCCTTGCAGCTCACACCCAAATGATGGCTCCGAGGCAGGTGGTGGTAGAGGGTTGTCCAATGTTGAAGCAATCTGTTGGGGATGCAGGAATCATGTGCAGCATTGCAGTCAGCAGAGACAAGGCTGCCAAGTTCCTGTGTAAAGCAAACAGAAAACTCATCCTGTTCCCCTTGCCTCTCTGCAACTGCTTCCTATTTTTAAACTGGGTTTTGTTGCTGACTGTAAAAGAATGTATTAGTAACATGAAATGACAAAATTCCTCACCCAGTGGGTATGTGAAAACTTTGTAAAGTTGCTTAGGTCCCTAATTCCTTTTAACATGGGTGAAGCAAGGTGCCTGAATGCCTCTTTTCAGATCCCAAAGGTTTCTCTTGCTGTTTGCGTGGTCTCTCTTCCCTGGCTACCCCAGGCAATCTCCTTGTGTGCCCCAAAAGAGGGGCTTGGACAGGATAACAAGGGCTTTTGCCTCATTCCAGATGGGCTGACCTTGTGGGCACAGCCTCACCCCCAGTCCTCCAGAGCAACAGTCTGCTTCCCCAGGAGGGGTCTGCCTGGAGGGGACATGTGTGTGTCTGTCAGTGAGCACCTCTTGCCTCTTAGGTGTGATGAAGGATTTGCATCAGTGCTTGGTGCTTGCTGACCATGAGGCAGCTGAGCACTCATGGCACAGGTTTTAAAGGAAACACCCTTTCCTCAAATTATTAAGTAAACTTTATTTTGCTGATGGCGAATCCTAGCCAGTTATTTGCTCTTTGTGTGCAGTTTGTTTTGGTCATCTCCTAGGCCCTGTGATATAACAGCCTGTCATATGAAAAGTAAACACAGTAATGCAGCTGTAGCTGTAAATTAGGGAAACTAGTGAGAAACCAGCTCTCTCTTACACCATGCTTCACTTGAAATCCAGTCTGCACTGAGCAAGGCTTTGCTCAGGAGATGATATGCAGTTGCTTCTTTCCACAGTGGAAAGTGGCAGTGTGGTGATCAGTTAGCCATTTCCATGCACAGAAACCTTGCACAACCCTGTTTGTCCCCTCTCCCAGGAGGGAAGGCTGGTGCCCTCCCTGCTGGCTGCACTTGTTTGCTTAGCTTGATCCCTGGGCGGTATTCCCTCTGCTAATTCCAGCTGAAGTCACCTCCTGAGTTGACAAAGCTGGCCAGTGAACTGACCTGCCCAGAATGCTGTCATTGCTCATTCTTCTTGCCAGAAAAATACTTTAAAAATTATTATTACTATTATTATCATTATCATCATTATTATTATTATTTTAATTTTTTTTTTTTTTTTTTTTTAAATTTTCAGATTTGGCCAACCAATAAGTAAAAACTTTGTCTCCCTAGCAGAGGTGAGGTCATGCAGATACTGAGCAGAGCTGGGAGTCTGAATGAGCCAGTTATGTCAGCCAGTTAATAACTTCACTGTTGTCATTTATTTGTCATTCATCCAGAAGAGTCCAAAAGTGCTTTGCATTCTTTAAAATCAGATTGGAGGCTCTTCTTGCTTCACACCCCACTGAGAGCCTGTCACCCCTTGGGAGCAGTGCAGAGCTCATGGGTGGCTTCCTGCCACTCTGCTCTGAGCAAAGACTGAGGGGGGTTAAATCGAGTAGCCAAAGAGTTTCGTGGTCTGCCCAGGTGACTGCTTCAAAATTGTTCTGCAGCCTTGAGCTGAAGCTGCTCACCAGTACAGAGCATTGTGGTGATGGACCATGGTGTCAGGGCCACCACACCTGTGGGATGGAGTCCTCTGATGCTGCCAGGGACCCTGACATGCACTGCTCCAGCTTTTCAGTAATGTGGGCATGTGCTTAGGGATTGGGCTGTTCCTCAGTGATATTATGGAAAATATTACAGAGAAATTCCACACCCAGAATCACTTCCTTCTCTTGTTGAATAGGGAAAATGTCTCTTGCTGGGATGTGTCAGAAATAGTTTGCATAAAGAGTTAATTCAGCTTTGCATTAACTCAGCTGTGCTTTCTTTGGGAAAGACTCGGAAAGAAATAGAGCATCATGCCTTGTCATGGCACAGATTACTTCCCTGCACTGAGAGAAGCTGCAAGAGTGAATATGTGGTACAGAAACCTCCCAACTCAAATCCCATCACACAGCTGTTCAATAGATGTTGGGTCCCTGCCTTCTGGCACATCTGTGCAATATTTTCAGATGTGTTGGCAGCCCAAGCCCATGCTTCTTTTCAACATTTGAGTAAATACAGTCTTTTCTATGACACACACTTTTTGGGGTGCTGTTGTTTAGTTTTTTTCTCTCTCTGAATGACTTATTTAGTGAAACAAAGTTGTGAGCCCTTGTCTGAAGTTTTCACATTGCTTGTTGTTTCCATGTGAGCAGGGAAATAGTTCAGCACAGCTCATGGGGCATTTGTGTGTGTGTCTCAGTGCAGTATGTTCTGACAGTAGAGGGCTTCTGTTCCCTGAGCTTTCTTAGGCCTGGGGGTGGGGGGGGGGAAAGATGCTAAAGAGAGGAAGAGGGACGTGCCATTTTCCCCTGCTCTCTCTGAGGTCATGCTGACCACTCTGGGCCAGCCTCCCATCCAGCAAAGAGCCCTTCTTTGACACGGTCACTGATCCATCTTAGCTTTTCTCATGTCCTCACACATGTTCCAACTCACTACTACTTTTTCCCCCTCCCCTCGTCCCTGGGGAGCTCTCTGATGCTCCAGCACACATTCCAGTTCTCACAGGTTTTCTCACAATCCTTTCATCAAGGTGCCCATCCTGTCACTGCCTCCAAAAGCAGTTTCAATCACACTACTGTGAAGTTCTCAGTCTGACATTCCTAAATGCTTTAACATTTGAACAGTTGAAATTTCCCAGCCCCCACTCCAATTAAATTAAGAATAACTTGCCAGTGTAAATACCCCTAGACAACAGAACTCAAATGTGTGAGGTGCCAGTGATTCTGCAGTTCATGGAAGGCAAGTCCAAGTCCTCTGTAATCCAGGAAAAAATATCCAGAAGGTTTCAAAGCAAGTTTGGAAATCACCTCCTGACATTTTTTTTTTAAGGTTTTTTTCAAGTTTTTTTTTTTTTTTTTAAGGTTTTTTTTAAGGTTGTATGCTAATGGAAGGATTCTAGATATGTAAGTATTTTGCTGTTCTCTCTCCCTGCATGTGAATACTGACAATTTTTGGCTGACACAAAACTATTTGGCTTGGAAAATGAATCTTATATTCTCCTTTGCCTTTACAGCCTGGCCTCTCTTTCCACACTGTATTTCCTCTGGAGCCTTACTTACACCCTGTGCCTGAAGGGAAATGAGTTGATGTGATGGGATCAGAGTTGCAAGGGAGATAGGAGATGATCTATGATACAGCAGACATTTTCCTTGGTAGAAGTATATTTGATAAAAACCCTTCTCCATGAAAATATATCTTCAAAAGGACACTTAGAGATTTATAACTAATGTAATTAATCCCATGGGTCCTGTTTCCTTTTGTGGAAGCAGCTGGGAAAAAGCAAGTGTTACTTTGAGCTCCTTTGCTGGATTAGTAAAACCCACAAATATTTGGGGTAAAATAGCTAATGCTCTGGGACATGTAGGATTAGGAAGAATTTTGGTAAAGTGGAAAACTTGTAGATACTTTCTGTTGCTGAGGCCTGCACTGCTTCCATTTCCTGTTCCTTTCCTGCCAGTCTCCAACACAAGAGCAAACAGACTGAGACACTAATGCCTAGAGGTCTGAGATGAATCCATGTCCACCACCCATCTGTCTCAGCCAGAGAACATACCATTCAACTTCTCTCCACTGATTTTGCTGAAATGAAGAACACAGTTGCTGGGGCTCATGGTGTCTGTCATTTCCCTCCAGCTCAATATATTTAATGTTGTTTAATCTGAAGGGAGTATGCCCAGCTTCAGCACATATTTCAGTCATGCCCTGTTGTAGGGTTTTGGTTTGTCTCTACAGAGCAGCTGCTGAAATCACAGCTATTTCCCAAACCTGCTGCTAAAAACCACCTTGGTGATCACGTATGACAGTATTGCTTCCAGCTCTCAGAGATGTGTTATCTACATTCAGCACACCCAGTGGCTGTCCCTCCTTGCAAAGGGTGACAAACATTGTCTTGGCACTTTGTTGCAAGCAAGGTACCCTGAAGGTTGATCCTGGGACCATTATTGTTCAATGTCTTTATCAGTGACCTGGGAAACGATACTGAGCATATCCTCTGCAAACTGCAGATGACACCAGTCCTGGAGTATGGCTGAAATTCTGAGAGATAGGACTTCACCCCAGAGACAACTGGATAATATTTTGCTGGGTAAACTGAAGCCTTGTGGATTCAGCAAGGAGAAGCAAAAAGTTCTGGAGGTGGGGTGTAATAATCGGATGTGTCAGTACAGGCTGGGCAATGACAGGCTGCACAACACCAGGATGAAAAGGAATAAGATGTTAGGGTGGGTGCTAGAGTCAACAATGGTCAGATATGTTCCTGTCATGGATAAGGCAGGTTGGGCCTTTTGTTCAAGGGGGAATTAGAAAAATTAGAGAAAACCACCACCCAGCGGATGGCTCCAAGATCTTGGAACCCAAAGTGCAGAATCTGTAAAGAGGGGCTGAGGGAATTTGGCTTGTTTAATCTGATGAAAAAGAGATGAAGAACTTATAGCAGCCTACAAGTTCTTAAAAGGCATCTAATAAGATGATGAATCCAAGGGAATTAATAAGACTGTAAATCCAAATTATTCCTAGCTACTGTAGATGATAAGACAAAGTGTAAGGGCAACAATCTCTAGGTTGTCCAGAGTGAGCATAAATAAAAACACTTTCATCAGGAGGTTTTGCCACACTAGAGCAAATTACCTGGGAAGGTTTTCAATGACCACTCTTGAAGGTTTCCACAATCTTGCTAGATAAATCTGCAGTTGATCTGATGCTGGTGATAGACCTCTTTGAGATGAAGATCAGACTAGAGACCCACCCACTGGTCTAACTGACATTTCTATGGCTCTGATTCCTTCACAAAATCAGGTTTGGACACAAAAGTCCATTTGCCCATACACACATTCGGGAGAAGTCTCTGGGATTCCCTGCCTCCATCTGTAGAATGTCCCCCTTTTCCTCCGCTGAACCAGCACCACCTGATATTAATTTGACAATGTACCAGATAGGTTCTATGATTAACTTTGGGTCAAAATCAGTTTGTTGACAGTTGCCAGTTGCATGCAGAATTTGCTACCTACAAAGTTTTCTCTTGGCTAGGTCTCTTACACTTTCTTGTGTAGTGGAAATAGGCATGTTATTTCTCTTAGTTCCTACTTCAGGCCTGGCTTTTCAAACTGAGTATGAACTTGAGTTACCAGTCCAGATAATAGCTGCTGGATGCAGGTGTAGCTATTTCCAAGCTGTCTGAAGCAGATGACAGAAGTTTTATGTGAGTGGGCTTGATGCAGTAAAATGTTGTGGGTTCTTGTACCACCTGCTCTGTGATGAATATGATGTTGGTGCATGAATGCAGAAAAGGACAACATCATTCTAAAATAAATCCTCTATCGAAAAATTATTCTTTCATCCCAAAAATGAAACCTGTATACCCATTGATTTTTCTTTCTTAATATTTCTGAGAAGCTTTTAACTACTAGAAGCCACCTGTGCCTATCCATTATCAGAAAATCTGCTTGTGATAGTGCCCATTCACTGGGCTGTAGTATGTGAAAAGGGTATTCTGATTTTTTAAAAAATTTAAATAGATAATGCTGCAAGCATCTCCTCCAGATGACCTGCAGACCCCGCAGCCTTGGCAGATCTCCTCATGTAATTTGCTAAGAGTGGTATTTACCTGCACTGCTGATAAAAGCCCCACTTCCAAACCACAGTTAGTTATCCTTTAAATCCCTGCCAAGAGCTGCTATTGAAAGACTGCCTTTCTGTGACCTCTCTTTTGGCACACCCAAGAACAATGAATAAGAAAGTCTTTTACTTCAGCTGCTAAAACCCATGAACTGCACTTTCTTTATAAATTAAATCAAAGTCCTGCATCTCAAAAATACAATCTGCATTCTTCAGCATCCTACCTACAGGCCATTCCACATTTTACCATCAGCAAATTAAAACCTAATACCTAGTCTTGAGAAACAGCAGTGTAATTTTCAGCGAAGCTATGAGTCCTGCATTTGTCCTCAGTATGTCTTCGTATCTGAAAAGAGATTAATTATAATAAATGCTTTCTGTATATCAATGTTCTATGCATGATATGCTTCTCTTCCTAGGTTTAAAATATTTTCAATCTGAATTTGGAAAATAAAGTAGAGACTGTAAATACTGATATGTTGATGAGGTGCAAAAAGCCATAATAACCATCCTGGTCTAAGAAACCTAATTCTGCTTCCATTTAACCTCATTACTAAGTAGAACACACTCATCAATACATGAAAGCCAAAACCAGATAATAGACTAAATTATTCAGTTCAGTGTGTAGCAGGATTGAACCTGAGCCTTTATTCCTCTTCTGTAATAAATGCCTAATGCCTTATTGATAGATAAAACAAATCAAAAGAACTATTACTCTCATTTCATTAGATAGTGATGCCTGTGAAAATATTTGTCCAGGTGTCTCTAGGGTGAATATCAACTGATGAACCTTTTTTTTTCCTTACCTTGAATATTTGGTGTCAGATGTAATATAGGTCACAAAATGAATGATTTTCTTGTAAGCCGGTAGTTCTCAAAGGTTTTGCACAAAATTCCTCTCTTTTGTGCAATGCTTGGGCTTGCCCTCCTCAGGATGAGCAGTGGCTCAGTCCTGTGAAGCCAGGGTGGGAGGCAGAGCCTGGCACTGCTGCCATGCAGGCGCCTGCTACCAGCAGTTAGATCAGCCAGCTGCTCCTTGGCTGCTACAAGGTGTGACTGTAATTAATAAATAGTCACTAGTTTTCTTCAATCTATCAGCTGTTAGAATAAGGTGAAGAGGCATAACATTATTATTTTTGTGTGTGTGTAAAGCTGAAGAAGAATGAGAGCTAGAAATGAGGGAAGCAGCTCTTTCCCATGCATCTTTTGAAACAGAAGGTGCCTTATGTGTGGCAAAGTGTGGCTCAAGGAACAAGAATCAGAATGAACATCACTAGGCAAAAACAAAGTGCTGAGAAGACTCCCCTGTCAGCTTTTTATTTTGGTTGCACTGCTAAGCAAGAAGATAACTACAAATTAGCTGCTTCCACTTCCTCTTCAGAAATCATGCAATAAGAAATAAACAGAAGAAATGAGCTGAAAGGGGAACAAGCTTGACTATGAAAAAAACTACATGTAGCTAAAGTAAGCAAGGGAACAGAAGACTTTCATCATTTCACTAAGCTTGTTAACAATGAAAGGTGGAATTTGGATCTCAGTTTGCAAAGTTTGTAGAGGTAGGTGGTTTCTGTAATTGAATTGGGCCTTGCTGCCTCTCAAGCACTGGGTGTGTTTGTTTAGCAGAGTCTTGTCAGGCTGAGGTTTGCCTTTCAAACAAGTCAATAACAATGGTAATAAATCTCTTTTCACTTCTAAATGCCCTTTCATCTGAGATGCCAAAGCAGTTTGCACAAATTGAATGCTTCTCACCGTACCAAAGTGAAGGTATGGATTATTATCCCAGAGGCAGCAAAATTAGAACACGAGATCAGAGTGAGAAAATGGTTTGGTCATGCTGGTGACAAAAAAAGGAAACATAATCTGGGCTCAAGTTGCTGCACAAACCAAATGTGGTTCAATTGCAGATCTGCTGTCCTCTGTGTGACAGTGCTGAGATGATACTTAGCTTTTATCCTGTCTCAACAATTACATTGGTTGTGGTTTTCAAGTTATTTTTTGTGATGTTGAGTATTCAAAGGTAAATACAATTTTCATAGGAAGTGTCTCCTTTCCAAAGAGGAAACATGCATACTCAAGGGTGAGAGAATAAACAAAAATGTTTAACAAAAATCATCTAAATTTCCATATCAAAGAGACAAATGCATCTTTTTTTAATAAGCAGGGACAGCCATGCTCCTGGTCATTTGGCATAGCTGCATGCAAACTGGGTAAGAAGCTACTTGAAGAAAAGACATATTTTCTCTCTCCTTCTTCTCTTCCACCCACCTCTAACTCTCATGAGAACTGCCAGCTGCCGAAGTACTTAAAATCCTTTACAACTGGGATTTTAGACCGGTGAAGTGTCAAAAGAGTTGTCACAGCCCTCGATTGTATTGCAGCCACTGCATATACTGTCTCTTTTGATGCAAATCAAGGTAAACGGAACATACTGTAAAGGACTTAATATAGTGAGACTGGGTAGCCTGAGCAGAAGCCTTTCTGCAAACACCCTCATTACTGTGTACTGCTTTGATCATGACGCTGGAGCACAGGGTGCAACCAAGCCCAGCAAGAACAATCAGGCAGCACACATCATGTGGCACCACGCTGTGAGCTGGGCTGGGGAAGGGGCATCCCCAGGCCAGAGATCCTGCTGTCCCCAATTCCCATGCTGTCTGTCCACATTACTGCTTAGCCTCAGGGTGCAGGCAGGCCTCAAAGCCTGCAGGGATGGGGTGTGTTTTGAGTGCCTTGCATCCACCCAGATTGTATGCAGAGGGAGGCTGGAGCCTACAAGACGCAGGGGATGCTGTGGTTCACCATCTCCAGAGCCTGCTGGAGTTTACACCGTGATGAACTCTTGTGTTGTGTCTGAAGAGATGGATCACAGTGAGCAAGCCCAGTGCTGAGACAAGCCTCACAGCACCTTTAATGTGCCAAGTGAGAAATTTGCTCTGTGTCACTGTATCTTGGGGTAACTGAGAACACAGCTCTGAAAGTGCAGTGGATACCAGCGTCTTTATTTAATTTAAGCTTTGCATTTCTCACTCTGCACTTCACTTGCTTGGAGTCCAGGAACAGGCCACCAGTGGACATGAATGAGTGATGGAAGATCACTGGTTGCTGCAAGATTTTGAGAGTCCTGGACTTTCCTGTAGCCTGCAAACCCTTAGATTATTTTCTGGTCCTTAGTGTGGTGGTTTTTGTTTACTTTTAGTTTGGTTTGTATTTTTTAGATTTTTTTTTTCTTTTTAGTATTTTACAGAAAAAGGTAGGAGAAGTGGAGCAGAGCTTAAGTACTCAGTGAGTTGTTTTCTATTACTGTTCAGCAGGTATTAAGAAATCCACTTGGGTTTCCTACTACTGAAAAATGCCCTGTTTCCCAGTGTCATCGGGATACTTTCAGATTTTCTGTCTGGCAGTTATCTCAGTGGAACAACAGTTTCCCTCCTCCCATCTGTGCTCTGCACTGAAACAAAGAGGAAACTCGTATCTGCTTGTTTTACACAGCTTGACCCCAGCCTGCAATTTTTATGATTTGTGTGGCAGTGAAAGGCAAAGAAAGAGGAAAAAAGCAAGAGCACAGGGAAGACAAGGAGAAAGAAGCTTCGTTTTTCCCAAGCTGCCCTAGGACTGACCGCAACTCAGCTAGGGCTGATTTGTGGCCATCGAGTAAGCGAACACAAAAGCATCAGGGAAAAGGCACAAAAGGCTCTCCTTAGAGATTGACAGCTTGTTAAGGACCATTATTAATACAAGTTCAACTTAAATGACAGGGTCACCTATATGATGCTGTTTGGGCTCCCTGCCCTGGTCAGATAGCATTTTGCTACGTGTTATTCAGTGGGTTTTTCTGACAGGCACATAACCCTGAATTATGCAAACTTTATTCTCAGTTGCCCAATTTTATGGGCTCTGCTGTGGCTTATCACTGAGTGAAAGGACACCACACTCATCACTATCCTCCCTCATCTTTAGTGAAAAGAGGAATCACTTAAAAAAGAATCTGGTTTTTGTTTGAATGTTAAAAGTCATATTTTATTAAGCAAATGAAATAAATGAGTTCAAAGGACCAGATATTATAAATATTACAGTGGTCCATTATTTGAAGGCATTTTTGCAGACTTGTAGTATAGCAGCTTTGTGGTAGGGATTCTGCAATCCAGGATGATTAGTATTCTGAAGAACCTGACAAATGGAAGAGCCATCCCTCATTTCTGAAATAGTAAGACTATGGTTTAAGAGAAGACAATTTCCCAAGACAAAGTGAAATAGTTTAGTTTAATGTTTTCTGGTGTTAATTAGTTTCTTACAAGACCTAAATCTAACTATCATATTTTATTACCTCCTTTTTGACGTACTTAATGAGACCATTCCAGAGAGGCTTCATTTAATTAGACATCAATGTTTCAAAATATTATAAATGGTATTTGATGAGCATACTGTGTATGGGAGAAAGAAAGCAAAAATGTGTGTTTTTCAAGCAGTATAATCTACTTGGTTATCAGATGCCTCTCCTGACAATCCCTGTTAAAGAGCAAAATATTAAGCTGTTTTCTTTTTTCCTGCCAGGAATAACTGAAAAATAATTCCTTAATTGAGAATTCACCTTCAACATCTGCTATAGCCAGTCCATGGTGCTCCCCTGTTTTCCAGCAGCATCCAGGGAATGAAAGTTAAGGGTAAGGTGATGTAGTCTGTCCCAATTTTCCTTTGCTAAGAGGCTGTGCAAAGTCTGTAGATCCTTCACACCAATAGCAGTAGTTTATGACTTAACTAGCCTGTTCTGAATCTCAGATTTTGCATTAAAGTAAAAAACCTACTTGGAAACCCCTTTCTTTTGTCCTTTAGAAACCAACAGTAAATTGAATATGTAGTAAAAACCAGTGGCAGAGCAAAGACAAAATATAAGTAAATGGCTCAGCAGATCTACATCAGCATGAATTTATTGACTTCAGTGGAGTTACATGAGTGTGGGCAATCCAAGTTTGTCACTGTTATCACTGAATACATGGCAGACTTTTTGGGAGAAGATTTATTTGCAAGAGCTTATTTTATTACCTTCTTACCGCCTAGCCCATACTTGCTTTGGATTGTATTGTCATCGTCTCTGTAGTAATCAACATTTTTCTCTTTTAGGTCCTGAAGTTAAGCATTATGCAACCTTAACAGTGGTCAGAGTCAGAGAAGAGGCCACCTACATGGTGTGACTCTTCCATGATATTTGCACATTAGAAGAAAATCTAAGAAACTAGGACAATTTGTTTAAAAAAAAAAAAAAAAAGGTTGTGTGAGTTTAAGGCTGCTCAAGGGCAACCTTAATTTATGTGCCAATAAGTTACACAAATATTTTCTCTACTATTCAATTAAGAACAAGTAGTTTCCTTGGCAACGGCCACATTACATGGAACTTACCCGAGCTCTGAGTTCCAGCAGAGTACTTTCCCTAAGAAAGGAACATACTCATCTATCATGTAAATGTCTAATTTGTACACGGTTTTGAGAGAGAGGGGAGAAAATGAAATTTCCGGCAAATTAACACAGAGCTTTTCTTTTACTGGAGTCATATCCAGGCTATTTTCTGTAGTTTTCTCCTGCTTTTCTTTTATATCTCAATGATAACTTGTCTATTAAAACTGTAAAAGAGTAGGATTGTGAGCTGGGTTATTAAAAACTGCAAAAGGAGGGCAGGCTGCTGGTGAAGTGGATTTGGGAGGGTCTGGTTTAGAAACAGGAAGGTGGCACTCTTCTTCCACACACAGTTGCCACTGAAAATGTGCTCTTTGCTTCATTTATAATGATGGTGATTAGTCCTTTTGCGGGTAAAAATTAAGGATTTTAGCCTGATCACACACCAAATTGCTATTGACTTTTAATTATGACCTTTCTCATGGATGCGTTACATGGTCCCATAGCCCTTGGCAGGCTCTTGGCTCTTTGCAGGCAAGCCCCTTGGGAGGTGTGTGTGCAGCATGTACCTGGGAGTGAGCTGGGAATCTGCCTGGATTTTGCTGTGCTAGGAGCTCCATTACTCTCCTGAGGCATTCCCCAAAACAAACTGAGCAGCTGGAGTCGCAGCCAAGCCTAAACATCTCTGTGTATGGAAGTATGCAGCTCTGTATGAAGGGGAACAGCCTGCCCCACCTACACCTCGGAATGCCTGGGTCCATTTCCACAAAGACTTCCCAGTGAAGGATGCGACCAGCTTCCCTAGGAAAAGTGCTGGCTGTGTGCTTCCATTTGCATAACCCTGCCATGGAAAGTGGATTAGGTGTTGTCAGATTTAATCCCCATGGGGACTTCTTCTGCAAAATCAGAATGAAGTATGCTCCACTGCTTTCATCTTCTGGTTTTCATTCCATCCATAAGTGAATTTTAGGTTTTTAAGATGTTATTCTACAGCTTTTTCCATCATTGCTGTGCCTATTGGCACTGTGAAGCTGGAAATAATTAGTTTGAACTGTTTACAGCTCTTTGCTTATGGAAAAATACTCTCACTAGATCCTCTTCAAACTTCAAAGCACAGGTACTCTTTGTATGTGAAGATCCCTCACAGGAGGACAAAGATCATTTCTGTCCCTTCTGTATTAGTGGGAATATTGCTGTGGTGTACAGTGCCTATTCCACTTTCCTTTCATCTGTCTACTTGTTCTAGTTCCATTAATACTAAAATAATCAGTTTTAATTGTGGTTTTTATCTCTTGTGTATCTGATCTCATGTAGGATTATTTAATGGACTTACTACGGCTGTACTTTTATTTAGAACTGCATTCTGCTCTGAAGGAACAGCAATTCTGAGCAGCTTTGCAAAATTTGTTTCATGCAGTTAGCAATTAGATTGTTTCCTGTTTGATAAGTCCCTAAGGTACCAGACCCCAGAACTAATATGTAATTACACTTCTCTGAGACCAGGTCAATGTGAAGATGTGATTGTGATGAAATATGTCTTTCTTCTTACTTGATAAAACTTGTTATGTTGGCTATTCAGAGGTTAACATTAAGGATTAAGGACTCTGTCATAATTTATTTCCTTTAAGTGCCTGAGCACTGTAAATGATGTGACAGACAAACATAGTCTCGTCATGTGGTGGCCTTATCCAGATCTGCTCCCTTCCCTTTCAGCACTGATTGGACCCAGCCTTCAGTTTGCCTGTCTCCCCCTTAATTACATTCTGTAATACACAAATTTCTGTAGCTTCTTTGGAGGCTGGGAAATGAAAAGTCACTGCAAAGTCACCTCATCTGTGAGCAGACAGTGTGGGGTGAGACAGGAAACACAGGTCACTGCCTGTTGCTGTGTGTGCAGACAAGGTCTGATTTTTCTTTTGTCCATTGGGAGCTGACACACATTTTTGCTAACTTTGGGGTATTTTTTCCTTGTCCTGCTAATTCTAGAGAGAAGCTGCTGCAAATTGGGATTTTGCTAGCTCAGGAGGTGTGTGAATCTTGCCATCGTTTTCTGGGGATGAGGTAAAGGCAGCCCAGGATTGGTATGGTGACTTGCAATTACCCTGTTTGCTTGAAAGTGTTGAAAGTGTGTAAGTATCTTGATGTGGTTTTTATTTTTCTTTTCTTCCCTCCTCCTCCCTTCTTTCTTCCCCCTCCCCAGTATAGTAATGGTGCTAAGTTACCTGATCTGTTTGTCAAATACTGTACTACAATGCTATGCCAAAAAGAAATAATTTCTAAGGTCCATTTTGAAATCAGTATTAAATATTTTCTTGACTTCTTCCAATTAAATTATTTGACAGCATCACTGAGAACTCATAAAAAATCTGGTTTTTTTCTTTAACTCCTAAACTCATCATAACCTTCCATGGAGCTCTGAGCAATTCAGCCATGCCATTCCCATAAATATGGACATAATTTTTAATCAAAATCACTATGACATACTGGTAATTCTCCTTCCTTCAGGTCATATAATATTCCAGGCCACAACACAGAACATATTGAGCAATATCCTAGAAAATGCTTTCCATATCTCTTTCATACAGTTCTATTTTTAAAAGGAAATTTATTATGGTTGGGCAGGAAAATGATGTGACAGAAACCACCATTGTGTGTAATGAATTCACTAAAATGGCACATGCACAAAATAAAAATCCCTGTGAACCTGTCTTTCAAAGAAAGAAAGAAAGACAAGTTTCTTAAATGCCAGGAGAATACCTAATAGGTCTCTTTGTATAGGCAGTGTAAGGTCTGCTCACCTCTGGTCAAACTGCACCCAGCTGGGCCAGCATCTCTAGTGGTGTTTAGGGGCAGTGGAAAACAGATCAACACACAGCTGTGTAATAATATTCAGTGATCTGTTGCTGCAGAGCTAAACTGCCACATACAGCGGAAATAACCACTCTCCACTGACTTAATCAAAATGCAAGAATTTATTTGGATGACAGCAAAAGAAGAATTAATTTTTTTTTTTAAATTTTTAATTTTTACCATGGTGTGTGATGCCTTTCCTACTAGATGTTTGGAGTTGGGAAATATGCGAAGGATCAGGGAACATAGGAGAGCTCTGTAATTAGCTAGGGGTCACTTATATAAAAACTGATTTTTAAAAGATGGCCTTTCATGTCTAATCCTGAACTCTTTTCTGCCAATTGGACTCTCCCTTATTTTGGAGCATTTCAACAGACATGTGTGCCACAGGCACAAAAGCAGTCTTTGGCATCAATAATTTCCTCCAGGACTTTGCTTTCTGAGGAAGGGAAGTTGCATATAATCACTTATTTTTGTTGAAAGAGTTAAATAGGTGACTTAACATTCTTGTTGTGCATTATTCAGCTGCCTAATACACAACATCTCTCTATTTTCAAGACAGCTTACTGTGCCAATTCTTTTTGATGCAGTCTTTATGAGTACAGAAAGCCCATACAGCAACACTCAACTTGTAAATGGAAACTTTTTGGAACAAGTTCTGTAAGCCTGATAATGACTGCATTGATCATAATACTGAGACAGGAGTCTAGTCCTTTACATTCACAGAAATGATGGGGAAGTGATGCATAGGTCAGTTACATGCAGAAATATAGAGACAAGTTTTTCACTCGCTTTTCTTCAGGAGCAAGGCACAGCTATTTCCTTCACACAAATAACATGGGAAATGCATCTCCCAGTTACACACTACTGCATTTTTCGTTGCAGTGGCAATGATTTAACTGAGAGCTGAGAATGGCACAATGTGCTTTGTTCAGCCATCTGCTAAATTTAATGAATAAAATTTAATGATAGGGGATCTTTTAAGCTGGATTTGGCCTGCATCGTATGATTAAATGGGGGAAGTGCCCCTATTATGTGTTCGATGTGCTTTTGGGTAAAAAGCAAATTTGTGTGATTGCATGAATTCAGGGTATTTTTCCCTTCTTACTCCATCAGAGCCAATGACAATTTAGCGCCTCTTAAATTTTAGTGGCTCTCTTTCATTTTGATGGCAAGAAGTGAAATTTCTGCATGCCTTACTAACTTTACTTGATGTTCTTCATCTTTTGACTTCTTCTAATTTATTTATAATTTATTTGTTATTTTGAATCAGCCTATTTTGATTTCATAAGAAAGAGTATTTGGTCCAGAAAACAACAGTGCATGAAGATCTATGCCTGCGCTAGTCACCTGGAACCGGTAGAAACAGGTTTCTCACTGGAATTTCCTCTTGCAATAGGCAAGTCAATACATTTAATCTGGATGCTGTTACTCCAGAGGCTTGTGGAGGCAAAGGTACAAAATTAACAATTTCTTCCACTTTTGGGTGACAGCTCAGAACCTTCCCTGGGCAGAAAACCATTCCTATTTTAGCAATACTGGAAGAAAAGTGTGGTGGAGGAAAACCTCAGACACTAGGAAGAACACACAGCATTGCATTACTATGGTAATAGGGTCTGAAATCCTCAGCTGAGATCATACCCCTGTTTTGGTAGGTGCTGTAGAAACACTGATAAGAGATACAGCCTTCAGTGTTCCCTCTTTGACCAGGAGAGAAATGGATATTAAGGAAATGTGGATTCTAATCCAGATTCAGTTTCATGCCAAATGCATGGCATAGACACAGCTGAAGAGATGAAAGGGATTTTTTGTGCCAAATGGAAGTCTCTGACAAAGTGAGGAGCATTTCTTGGATGTCCATATGTCCATTCTGCTGTGTGGCCAAGAAGTTAGTCCCTGCTGCTGCAGTGATGCCAGCTCTACCATGGGAGAGCTGGCTGTGGGGAGAGCTGCAGCACTGCTTGTGCCAAATGAAGCGAGTTGCACTGCAGGCTTTGTTGGCAGCTCCATTTTATTACTTGAGGGAGGGACTGGGGAATATATTAACCAGGAGAAGACAATCTGATGAGCACTGGTCATCGGGTTCATGACAAACTTTTGCTTGTGTAATACAGGAGTGCAACCCGTATGACGCGACGTCAGTGTCATGGAAACATTGCCATGCAGTGTTGCTTGTTTTAGGTTACACTGCTGGTAAAATTGGGTCTTTCGTCACGTTTTGGGGGCTCACTGTCTGAGCTCAGAGCTGTGTTGTGCTGTTTGAGCTGTCACTGCTGCTGCTAGCAGGTTTTTCTTCTCCCCATCTTGTCCAGAGCTGCACAAATAAGCTCCAGATTAGATTAGATACAATGCTTTTTCTGTTATTCAGGATGGTGAAAATGGTGATCTTGCATGGTATTTTCCTTTTTTATGTGGCAGTTTTAGCATAATTTTTTCTCAGACTTGTTGGGCATAACGGCTTTGCTACAGGTTTATCATTGTCCTCGCAAGCCATATAAAATATGGTTCTTCTGGAGAAAGGAAGTAACAGCACTATTGGGAGTTGTTGGTGCTATTGGTACTCTTGGGTGCTATTGGTATTTCTCAGGCCAATGACAAATTGGCAGTGTCAGCAGAGCCATGAGAGGTAACATTTGAGGAGGAAGTGGTACCCAGCAGCAAAGGCATATTAGGTAGGAACAGGTTGGTGCTGAGCTGGTGCTCCGCAAAGTTTCATCTCTGCCTTGCTGGGAAGCTCCACATCTGTGGAAGAGGTAGCCAAGCTGACAGAGCATGTGGGCAGAGGCAAAGGCTGGTGAGGTGCCTTTGGGTGAGCCAGTTCAAGCCTGGAAGCAGTGCAGTCACCACTGAAGGCTGCTGTCACTAACAAGTCCCATGGACAGACAGCACAGTGCTTCATGGATGCTACAATAGCACTTCCAGGCTTGAGCTGACACACCATAGAGATGTTTGCCATCCCTTGCCTCCGAGCCCTTTGAGCTCCCAGAAGCCTCTGGAGGTTGGTCTGTGGGACATAGCAGGTTTTTTCTGGGAGTTCCTGCAGGATAGGCAGCTATTGTGTCAATTCAACAAGCATGGGTGTTACTCTGTGCTATTTAGAAAAAGGAAATAACCAACATTTTCTTAAAATTAAATATGGGAAGTGAGACTTGTGAAGAAAAACAAAATAATTTTACAGTGCCTTGACAGATTTTGCATGTCTTAAAGACACGCTGAGCATCTCAGATGTGCATGATCAGGACTGGCTGAATCACAACAATAATTTTTTCACTAGATGAGAAAAACACAAACAGTTTTAAAGAAAAATAAGTGTTGGTGTGCTCCTTTGCAATATGATTTTTCTATTGACAAAAATGTACTTTCGCATTCACATCTCCCCCTGATTTTGAGCAACTGTATTTATACTGATGTACTCTGGGTGATCTGCAAAAATTATCCTACGTTGGTGCCGTGAGAAGTATGGTGCATCCCCTGGGAATGTGCCTTGGGAGCGGTGTGGTGGAGAAGGCAAAGCACTCTGGGGTGCCCCAGGAGTCAGGCAGTGGGAAGGAAAGGGGGCCAGCAAAACTGATGACACAGGCACTGTTGGGGGGCCTTGCCCACACACACACACACAAAGAGGTTATACTGAGTGGTTACAGGGAGACAAGGACATGCCAGCCAAGACTCCTGGCAAGGATGAAACATAGTGAGCTGTCATGATTAATAATAGATTTAATCCAACACTGTGAGGCATAAAATATATTCAGAGCCCACCATGTTACTGACACGTTGGAAACTCCTGACGGAAATGTGTGCAGAGTTGCCAGATAGAGAATTGGGAGAAGCATAAACATTTCTGCACCCTGCTTCCTGCGATGCAGGGTTTGAAGGCTGTGCTCATTTTGGACCCAGATTTTTGCATCTCCCAAGCATGCTACCTGCAGGCACAAGGGACAGACCTCCTGGGCTCACCAGCTGGCAGCACTGTTGCCATCACTGGTCCTGTTGCAGCAGGAAAACCCCCAGAGCTGGAGGGGCTGAGGTTCATACACAGCTGATGCCCACTACGACATGAACGCTGTACAAACCCTTTCCTTTTTTAAGCTATTTTATTTTCTCGTGACCTGGAACATTTTAGAACCTTGCAATGCGTCTGACCCCAGAGATTTTCTTCCCGCAATTGGCTTAGTCTCAAACCCACAAAAGCTGCAATGAAAGTAAAAAAAGAACCTTTTTGTAAAAAAATAATTGAATTGAAGTATTTGAGGTCTAGATTGGTGAATCAGAAACTAGTTTTTGCACCCAAAAAATACAAATTTTGCTGCCTTTTGCTTTCATGTAAAAAAAATGACCCTGTACTACACACAGGCAGGACCCAGAAGAAAAGAAAATGGCTGCAAAACATCATTGTGAACTCAGATGCTGAAAGACTGGAGAATTTCTGTTAAATCTGTCTGAAACCAGTTTTTACTAACACATTCCAAATTATCTGGCAGAAAAACAATTTCCTGTTGATATTGCACTCCAAGATATATGCTTTATCACATATGACCCAGACTGATTAAACACATTTATTGTTCCATTTACCCATTCCCGTCTTTATTGATAGTTGAATATTTTTCTTTCCCACTCTTCAAATAAACAGTTGTGTTTGGGCCCATTACAGGTATCATAATCCCACCCTTCTGAAATGAGTGCATGTGAGCTCAGATAATCTTAATTGAGGTCTCCTGACCACAGATGTATACTGATTCTGGCAGTAAATGGTTTATCCGAATTTTTTGTTTGGTTGGATATTTTGGGCTTGTTTGTTGAAAAATGTAACCATTAGTTAGTACATAAAAATGTACTACTTTATACACCTTGTGATTCACTGTAAGTCACAAGAAGAGTCAGAATTCTTTGCATTCAAGTAGGTGAGCACGTAAACCCACAGTGACTTTTTCTTACCCTAAAGATTAACAGTAGAACAGGCTTCTGTCTTTGAAGTGCTTACATATATTTGTGGTACTTTTAGTATGACATAGGAAAATAGATATTTTTTAATCTGCATTCCTGTGAAAGGCATGTGTATGCATGCTGAAGTCTCTAAGGAGAGAAAAGTTACTTTCCAAGCACAATCACATTTTCAATGTGGATATATCCAAATATTTTTATTTTTAACCATGTTCAGATGTTTAATACTACCTTAGAGGAAGAACATTGTAAATAATTCCAGTTCAGGGCAAGAAGAATACAAACCAAGGTCTGAGCTCAAAGATATTTGATTTAATTCCTGCATTGTTAATTTAATTTAAAATTGGTTTCTATTAATTTTAGACATACCTGAAACTAAATTCCAACCCAGAGGACTTTTTACAAGGAGAAGATAAAGCTTTTCAGTGGAAATTCTGGACAAGATCCACTCACAGAGAAAGAACCATCCAGATGGGAGGTGGGGAAGCAGGAAAACACAACTCTGAGCCATGCTTCCAGGATTGCCTCCATCTCAGATTTTTGTATCAGGGATAATCCTTTGGAGCGCTGCAAAAATTGGTTACTGATGGTGAAATTTATATGACTGCATAAAGGGGTAACAAGCTTCAACCCCACTGACCATAGTAGAAATTAGACATTGAATCTTTGAATTGCTTCTGAGAAACTGATACTGAAATGTGAGCAAAGGTTACAGATCAAATCCTTTTCAAGTACTGAGCAGGCACAGTTCTGATGTCCACCAGCAGCAATCTCATGAGTAATATCCTGATTATTGTCACTCACAGCAGCAGTCCCCCCTCCCTCACAACAAAGGCCCTGCCCCTTCCTGATGAAGACTGACGTGTGCTCTGTGCACCTTCTGCTTGGGTCTGACGCCACATTTCCCATTATGAGTTTTTTTGGCCAGAAAGAGCAAGTATGGAATTCAGAGAGGCTTATCAAACTCTGTGGGTGGCAGCAAGGACTGGAACCTAAATCGCTGCCATACAGACAGGCTGAGAAAGGGAACAGCTCCCTGTAACCTTTTGAACTTTCTGAGAAAGTCAAGTATTGCCTCACAGCCTAATGTTTCTGTTTGTCCCCTTGGTAGCTGTTTATATTCTTCTCTATGGAAAAAGCAAGATGTTTCAATCCAGAGGACTTTTTATATGTGCTTCTGTGTTGCCCCAGTGCACAAATAAACTGTAGGTGCTTTGTGATCAGAATAATCTCACATGATCAGTCATACATTGTTCTCTTGTCAACAGCAGCCATCTAGGACCGGCCTTGTGTCCTGGACTGAATCCAGAATAAACAAGCACCCTGATGGAAATGCTCCATAAACACCCAGAATCTGGAGACATTCTTAACTTGCAGGATGCCAAGTTTTTTTCTGGGAAGAAAAAAACCTCAAACTATTATATTTGACATGGCGCCATTTTTTTTTTCCTGGAATATTTAGATATGGGAAATTTCAAGCAAATGAATTTATAAAGAAAGTTTGGGAGTTGTGCACAATTGTTTAAAAACTATTTTTTTTTTAAAAAAAACCCCACCATTCTTTTCTGTGTACTGGATAAGATATACATAGGGCTAAATCTCTAGTGGCAAAAATGAGAAAATATACTGGAGGTAATGAAGTTGCTACTCACTCTCATCCTTAGACATTACAGTCCCTTCACACTGCTCATAGCACTGTAGAAATTCATGACATTAGCAGTACACCCTCTTCCTCACAGTTCTTGGGAGGCACATTAGCTCCTTGTCCCATGCAGCTGAATATTCCTCTTCCTGTCAGTCATCTTAATGGTAGATGAAACTGTTCAGCTGGCAGTTGTGCCCCAGGAAACTGATTTTTCATATGAAATTCATATGCAATTTCAATTTTTAAAAAATAACATTAATACAATTGTGGGATTCCTACCTTGCAGGTAAGGGTCTGATAGGATTTTAAAGAAGATTGCTGCTTGTTGGGGTTTTTAGTGATTTTCAGGATCCTAGTTGAGACACTGAAGGTCTTCCCCAGTATGTTACTACTTCTTTTATTTCCCCAGCCAGGGTTTCTAGGGCTGACTCAGGATCTCTGCAGGGCACTCATGTCAAATTGAACAGCAACGCCAGAGTTGCATAGTGCACCACTGATAAGCATATTACAATCCGCAGCTGAACCTATAGGTTAATGACCCCCTGGAAAAGAAAGAAACACATTATCAAAAAGCTTCTAAATACAGGGGCAAGCTGAAGCTGTAAAATCACCTGAATCCTTTGCTGCTGACCTAATGAAGAATCATCTTGGCATTACAAGAAATAGTATTTAGCCCTAATTTTTTTTTTTTCTGTAGTAGTGCACATGGCATTTCTTATAATCTTTGTGCTTCTACCAGTTCTTTGCTCTAGATAGTGCCAGGATTTAACAGCGTGGGTTCATATCTGACAAAGGGATCTCTAACTACTCTTCAGTACTATCCCAGTTACGGAAATTGCTGCTCCTCCATAAAATCAGTAGCAAGAATACTTCCTCTGAGAAAAAAAAAATTCCATTCTCAAACTGCCCAAGGGAGGAATTAGACCAAAAAGTATATACATCACAACAGGATGTACTCCAGTGTGTTACTGCTATTTCAGTATGCAGACCTTTATCTCCATTCCTGCCTTTCACTCCTCACTGTTCATTATCTTCCCCCTTCCAACGAAGCTTCAAGGCATTTCCACACTCTCTCTGCAGCTGCGAAAGAATAAATGCTGGCAGAGTATTAGGTTAGTGTGTCTAAGGGGGAATTCTCCTACTTTGGGTTATGCCCTTAGCAAGCTGTGTCACAACATCTGTATGCTATTATACTGCAAAGTCTGTCGTTCTACCCCTAAGAAAACCTCACAGCTGCCCTGAAAACCTGCTGGTTTTTTATTAAAAAGCAATTGTTGAAGCATTTGCATGTGTTACAAAGGGGCCAGGAAAGCACCAGCAGAGTGCTGAAAAGGGAAAGAAACAAGGGCATTGCACCCTTCCCTTGTTTCCTTCTTTCTGAACTCTGTCTGTAGATGAAAAAGGAGCATCCAGGACTGTTATGATTATGTCAGATTCTGGTCTGACAAAAGAGTGTGGGTTGAGGCAGTTGTGATGCCACACAAGTGGTGGCAATTTCTATGCAATGTGGACAATTGCATGTGTGAGCCATTTTGTCTTCTCCCTTTTCTCTGCCCACATAAATACCTGGATCGGGTACAGCTACAAAGGCATAAATATTTCTCAGAGGAAGGGTGTAAAGATGGGAGTGTATGATTGCCTGATTTTAGATGACTGTGGTACTGCCAACACTTGCATTTTGCAGAAAATTAATTAATTTTTTTCCGTCTTGAGTTTGGAGGCGGGTAGGGGGAAACGCCTGACGAAGTCTCAGGCCGAGTTTCCCTCGCTGTTCGCAGTAAGGGCTGGCAGGGATCCGCACGGCACCAGGTGTCAGCCTGGAGGCTGATGGCTCATCCCTGCAGCACCCGCCGGACCAGAGCAGGCAACCCAGACACCCCGTGCTCCCATACTGGCAGTCAGTGGCAAGGACAGATCTGGCATGGGTCGCATGCAGATTAGATGCAATAACAACCCAGAGCATAATATGTCAGAACCGACTCCAAATGTTTTTAGGCTAGAGTGTCATTGCTGTAAATAGGTAGGGTTGGAGATCGCTGCTTTATGCGCAGGTTTGGTTGGGCCTGAAATGCTGTGTTTATAAATTGGAGGCAAATCAGAGAAAAGAAACACAGAATTCAGAAGCAAGGAAGTAAGAAGTAATGATACATAACAATCATAGAACATTTAGGTTGGAAAGGGCCTCTAAGGTTATCAAGGCCAACTTTTAACCTAGCAATGCCAAGTCCCTCACCAAACCATGTCCTCAAATGCCTCACATACACTTGAGTTAAATACCTCCAGGGCTGGTGGCTCAACCTGTTACTGGAACCTGGTCCTCAGCTTGGAAACATGATGCAATGCTTAGCAACTCTTTTGGTGAAGAAATTTTTCCTAATAGCCAATCTAAACCTCTACTGTTGAAACTTGAGGTAATTTCCTTTTTCAGACATGAGAGATCAAGAGAAGACAACACTAGGCACATCCATTTTCTGGGATAAAGAGGGTAAGAGGAATGAATTCTGTGCATTTCAAGGAGATTTTGAAAGCAAGAATGATTTGTGTGTTAGAAGGATAATTCTGTTCAGGAACTGAAAGGCTAGACACAAAAATTAAAGCATCCAAACCAGAAGTGAATCTAAGTCCAGAGATATCTCTTACATCTATGGGCAAACTCTCTTTGCTCAAGTCATTTAGGATGAAACCATCACGGTCACTGGGGACATACATGTGGCAAGGAATATCAGGGATGACCAGTCTCAGCACCTGTTAAGTTGCTGCTAAAAATTTAAGCAAGAATACCCTGCCACTTCACATGATTTGCCACAGGGAAGCCCAGCTAGCCCAGTATCCAGGTTAACCCCAGGAGTAAGGGAACCAAAACCATCAGTGCTGATCAGGCCAAGCTGGCTGGGTTCATCCAAAGCCATCTGTTTTCTGTGGAAAACTCCCAGGTGTCCGTCACCCCACATCCTAAGCTCCCTGAGCAAAATCCTGGACATCCTTATGTTCTAACTATTCAAAGGTTTTGGCATGTAGATTGTGGGATAAAAACCATTGTCCATCCTGCAAAGGGTGATATTTTATGTCTCTCATGGCTCTGTTTTCTCCATCTGAAAATAAAGATGAACCCAGTAATAAGTCAAGGGTGAGTGAGAGGGTGAAATGAAAATAGTATCTTTGCCTTGAGCCTTGTCCTTTTTGTAAAAGAGTATTCATGCTAAAGGCTTATTAGATGCCAGATGTACCCAAGACTCTGATGCATGTTTATTTATAGTGACATTAAGACAGCAGTGAACTGAATCAATGGGAAAATTTAAATATTATCTGAAAAAGAAGGAAAATGACAGTGCAGTGATGTTGAGAATTGACATGCATGCAAACACAAACAGATTTAGAGGGGGCACTTCCATCAGATCACTTTTTTGTTTTGCTTTGGGACTTTAACCCAGCAAACTTCCTAAGTACTTTCCAGCACTTATGAATAATCAAAATAGTTAATAATATTATTTACTGTGGTTCTTTTCATTAAAGTCCTCACTGTAAAAACTGATCCTTCAACAAAGTTTATGGCCTGGTGTATGGGTTCTTTGAAGACAGAGTGACAAAGTCCATGTTCTGACTTCTTGATAGCACAGTTGCCTGGTGGACTGCAGCTGCTCACATATCCCCCAGCTCTTTCAACTTTCCCAACCTCCCACACAGACCACCCTAATTCTCCCAGCCTCTTTCTGCTCTTTCTGCTGGGTCCTTCCCCTACACATCCTTGAGATGTCATCTTGACATGATTCACACAGCTCATACACATGCAGGAGATGAAAGAAGGTTCCTGGAGACAAAGATAAAGAAAAATCAAGACTTCAAGCTATGCTTTTGCTATCTTGTTTGGCTTGCTTTTGCATTGATTGACAAATACGTCTGTAGAGCACCAATCTCTAAAATTCAATTATATATTTTAGATAAGATAAAAATAAATAGATAGATATATATAAATATATAAAATAGAGATAATAATCTAACATTCCAGTCTTGGAGCCCTTTCTACCTATCAGCATAACCCTGTTTGTAGAAGTCATCCAGGAGAATGATATTATTTAAATCCCTGTGTACATACACAATGCTCAGAGTGCGAGAACTGACTGACAGCTGCCAAATTTTGAGAGTTTATCCAATTTTATATCAGCTGAGGGATTAGCACAGAGCATCTTGCCTTCCTGGTGGAACTGAGGATATCACCTGCCCAGCTGAGACACCCAGCAGACCAGAGCGTGGAGTCTGAAAGAGGAGCTTTTGAACACTATAGCAGAGCAAGAGCTGGGTTGTTGGGAGCTGGACCCTACTGAGAGCCACCATGACCACATCCTACCCTGTCTCCAATGAGATGAAGGTGTAGAAACCCCCCAGGGCAGATGGAGAAAAATCAGTCCTGGAAGTCCTCTAATCTTGACAAAGGCCGGTCAGGTCTGAGATGTGAGCAGACACAGCTCTTCTGTAAAGTATTTTTTATTAGAATATTTCACATTCTTGCTAGTGTTTAAAAGATCCACCTCTTTTCTGAATCTTGGTAAGT
This sequence comes from Pyrgilauda ruficollis, assembly GCF_017590135.1. Lineage (NCBI taxonomy): Eukaryota > Metazoa > Chordata > Aves > Passeriformes > Passeridae > Pyrgilauda > Pyrgilauda ruficollis. The sequence goes on along the minus strand of NW_024523822.1, from coordinate 5,358,030 downwards.
GTAAAACATTTGTATTGGAAAACTATCCCACTCCTAAAAACTAAGCTTCCAGTATGCATAACTGCAGCAGAAGACCCAGAAATGGGTCTTAAAAATAGGATCTCCTGGGGTCAGACAACTGATTGATCTCTCTGGTGCCTGGTGGGCAGTTTTTTACTTCACTTCTTATCACTTCACTTCACTTCATTTCACTTCACTTCACTTCACTTCACTGTACACAATTAACGTTAACCTAATTTAGCAGAAGTTAATTAATTTTAGCAAAATATATTTTCGACCTTAAGATTTTTTCATTCAGTTTAATATGAATTTGCTAATGTATTGATCTGCAGACTATCAAGGACTAATCTGTTTTATAATCTAACCAGACTACTGGATTATGTTCATTAGCAAAAAATATTATCGTTATCTATTTTTTTTTTTTTTTTTTTACAGAAGACTACAAAATAAATAAGAAAGCAAATTCCACCATTGAGATGTTTTCCTAGCTGTTCCTTGTGCAGAGAAAAGGAGATCAGAGAAAGGTTGGAGAAGCAAGATAAAGGAGGGGAAGACTGTGGAGAGAAAGAACATTTAGCTCTAATTTGTAGGACTTACAGAATGACCTTATGTCAAAATTTCAAATGTAAGGCCAAATTTGTTTCTGGTGCTGCTTCATCAGCCTCTCTGAAGTGCTGCCAGCAAGGGCTTTAGCCTACTCTTATGTAGCAGGAAAGTGGAAAGCTTGTTCTTCCACAGAGAAACATGTGAAAGTAAAGGCTTGCCCAGGAGCCATAAATCCAGTTTTCATAAAGGACAAAAATGCCAGATGAGCAGCCCTGCCCTGTGTGTGTGTAGCCCCATGTAGTTCCCCTGCAGCCTGAGCACCACTGCCTTGGCAAAGTGCAGGGATATGAGGGAGCCCTGCTCACAGCTGGGCCAGACGGGCTCTGCCCGCAGCTGGCAGTGCCCCACAGCACGCAGAGGAGCTGGCTCTGCCGCAGGGCTCTGCCTGCCACAGCCCAGCAGAGCCGCTTCCTCTCTCTCGGGCCAGCTTGCCGAAAGGTCAGCACAGATCCAGCAAGGACGTTCCTCCATCTGTGCCTCTCCGGCTGCACTGACAGCTGACGGCTGAGAAACACATCCAGCAATAACCTTTGCTGCAAACACTCGGTTTGCCACTGTGCTCTAGGTGTTCTTTTAAAAGCCCTGAATTTAAAGCTGTTTGTTAAGAAGCAGTGACAAACCATAGAACCTGACAAGCAGCAGACATGCCAGAAAAAATGGCACCACATTTTGTAAAAGTGTTGCAAAATTAAAAAATGTTTGGCCAGCACTGCTAAAAAAAACCCCCAAAAAACGTATTCCTTTAGGAATATGTTAATTAGAGAACGATTTCTGTTTTACAAGATTTGGAATGAATTTTTTAAAAAAACCCAAACTTGCACAAAGACACAGCTGTTTAGGACTTTCTTGACTTTAAAGAGCAAAGGAATCCCCTCCCTGTTGAATTTGCAGGACTTTACTGACAGGTTGCTAAGATAGTAGTAGCAATGAATTACTGTAAAGTCAAATTTGTGTTGTTCACATGCCTGCCTCAGGCCCTGTGGTTTGCTTCACTTGTTCCAGCTTCTGAATAAAGACTGCTACTTGCAAAAAGTGCTAGTATTAACCACATTTCTCCCTAGTGCAATGACTTCAGCAATAAGAAGTGACCCCTTGGCATATGACCCCTTGACAAATGTACATAAGCTTTATCTATAAACTTCCAGAGTCTTCTTTTTTTTTATGAAGTTTTCATTAAACTAGATAACAACAAAAGAAACCATCACCAGCGGAATAAGCAAACTCTTCATCTAGTGCCAACAGAATTATTGCCAGGTCTTTTTATTGAAAAAAAGAATGAGATTCTTTGTTGAAATACAAACAAGGTTGCTTCTTAGATGTAGGCTGGCAAGTGGCAAATGAAAGAGTTCTAACCAAACCCCATTTGTGTAATAACAAACCTCAGAAGGATTCTTCCTCTGCTTTTGCCTCCCATTTCAGCTTTGTTATAATTGTCTCTTAAATACTCCAATTTAGATTTAATATGACTATGGCTTTTCCAAATAATGTAGGATAGACAGAGCAGTAAAAGTTGTTTTTGGTTTTTTTTTTTTTGTTGGTTTTTTTTTTTTTTTTTTTTTACTGCCAGAACTATCACATACCCTCTGTATTATAAAATGCTAAAATGCCATCTTCATGTTTTAGGGCTATACTCTGCAGTCATGATTAGTCATTCACAAAAAAAGCTGCCACAACTCAATAAAGCAACATTATTTGAGAATAAAGATGGTGTATCTGTAATGCTTCCACATATCTCTCTCAATATACATATCTGTTTTATATTACAAGTGCCATGATTAAAATAGAATAGCACTTCATGCATAAAAATATACAAAAGCTTGCATATGAAGTTTATTGTTTCAGCCTCCCATAACTGTGAACTGCAGATGTGGTCCTGGATGTAGGATTTAAGGTCAGGATATGAAGAATTTTCAGAGAGACATTTGACTTTGAAAAACTAAGAGAGATGGATTCATCTCACAGGTAGTGAAAATGCTGTGGGAATAGTGATGTGAGTCATGATCCTTCCTTAAAACTATAACCTCTGCAGGCTCAGAAATGAGACTGGATCTTCACTGACATTTTCTTCAGATCCTTCTCCCCTCTGGATCATTATAGGAGTTTGAAGACCCTTGGAACTAGAGGACAAAGGTTTTCTATGTAAAGGCATGCAAAACCAGATGAAAAATCTAACCAGATCAATGTTACAAAAAAAAAAAAAATAGTGGATATTATTAAATATTAGTAGCTGTTTTCCTGTGCAATGCAGCTTTGCTGTACAGCAAACAGGGTTATTTGTAAACCAGCAAATTTATTGTGTCACATGCCATTTCTTGCTATGTTAACCAGCACTCTTTAGATGAGGGGAGCATTGGAGGGTTATTTTAGCTTTACACGTGTAGAAAAAGAAAACACAATTAAAGCTGCCACCATATATTCTTTGAAGCCAGGAAGTTTCCCTTCAACTGCTACTCAATGAATGGCATTATTCAATATGTGCAATCCTTCAGAGATTAAGAATAATTAGCTAATAAGATATGCCTTAGTGCATCTGTAACATCTGCAGTTTCCTGGTCACAGAAATGTATTTGTCACAGTGAGCACAGGGAGGAAACAGGCAACCATTCCCCAGCCGAAAACCTTATGAAAGCAGGGACCTCTCAAAGGAGGCTGGGCAGGGAGGGAGACAGCTCTGCACTCTGCTTGCTCCCTTGCAAGGAAAAAGCAGAGCTCATTTTTTAAAAAATCCTCAGTAACCTGGGACTTTAAAGGACAAAACCAGAAAAACCCAAATCCAACAAACCAAACGCTCGTGGTTCTTCAAAGGAACAGGCTCAAAAGAAACTGCCTCGAAAGCAGAGGAGTCTGTTAGGCTTTGCTGCTCTCAGCATCCGTGTAAGTAACTCTCTCCACAATTATCAGCTGAGTCTATTTCACCACAACGGATTTAATTGTGCATTGACGCCGAGAGGGAGGGAGGGAGGGAGATGACAGGCAGCCTCGAGGAAGAGATTTATCCCGGCCTGTCAGGCAGTTTGATAAGGGATGTGGACTCTGCGATGTCTCACAATGGCTTTTTTATTTGTTTGCTTAATACTGGGCTGTTTCAGAAACGCACACAGCTGAGCTGACAGGAGATGCAAACAGAGCACACTCGTTTGGGAATTACGGGGGTGGTGGTACACAGGAAAATAGCCTCAGTCTTCTTCACAGGAAAGTCAGCTGATAAACTGATCTAAAGACAACGTATCTTCCTTCCTGTAAAATGCAATAACAGGCAGATCTTGTGACCCCGATGACCTTCTGCCGAGTTTACTCCCAGCCAGGGAGGGAACGGGGGAAGCTTTCCTTGGCAGAGGCAGCGCGCAGCTCCTATGTGAATCATGTGGCTGCGCTTAAAGCGAGAGCCAACAATACCAGCATAGTGGGCCACATATCTTTCAAAGCAAGCGAGTTCACAAAGAAGTCCCCTGCTCGCGGAGATAAGCCGCAGCAGCCCTTTCATTAAACATCCGCTGTGTACTTCCCGTCGGAGCCGCGGGCTGGCCCGGGGACGGCCGGCTGACGAGAGCCAGCAGACACTCTCATGGCTTCTCGTTTGTCTGTTTGGGACAGATTTTCCCCGCAGCACTCGGCAGACGGCAAAGAGAAACACACCATTTATGTCACCCTATTAAATACACACAGCTTTTGCAGCCCTGCATCATGCCGCAGCCTTTCTCGTCCCACTCTTGGCTCTGTGCAACAGAGTAAACATCATAAAGAACATAAAAAGGAGTTTTCCTGAATTTTCCCTGACCTTCCCTGGCAACAGAAAGCTTTAGCGGGGTGAGGTTTTTCCCCCTCGAGAAAACATGCCTCCCGCCCTCCTTCCTCCTCAGATAAATTTGGCAAAAAACTAGAGTCTTATGTTGAGGGTCATGCTCAGGGGTCCTTCCAGGAAACTCCATTCAGAAGGCTTAATGCAGCAGCTCACTTGCCTGCTTTGAATCATACTGTGCCTGTGTTCACTTTTCCTCCCCTCGAATTATGTTTGCTTTGTGGCACCCAGATTGTCGCACTCACTCCTGTGTACAGGCTGACAGCAGTAAGCAGTGTCAGGCCAGGCTTTCCCCTGCCTTGCACCCTGGATGGCCCTTTCCATATTTGCTGTGTAGTATAAAACACTGCTCTCTCACATTACTACTGCATACACACCCTATTGCTTCTAAAAGCTGCATACCCTTCTCTAAACTATCCAAGAGTGCTTCCACTGAGTCCTTTCAGCATTTAAAGCTGTTAAAGTTTGTGCTGGTACAGAACCAAGAGCCTAGGGCAGGACCTAATTTTATGAGGTGCTATATGTGTGTCCTGATTCAGGAGCTTACAAGCCAAAAAGAACTACAGGAGACAAGCAAGTCAGGATTGGGTACAGGCAGGATGCATGAACTCTAAATACTGTGCATACATGTCTTGAGTTGGTATAATGTCTTAAGCTGGTATATAATTGTCCTTATTGTTATGATGAGGAAAATGAGATTTAAATTCAAGGGGCTGAGTTATTTGCCAAGGGAATCACTGTGTCAGAGGTGCCATTGTGCCTGTGCAGTGATTGAAAACAGGATCAGAAATTTTGAAAGCAGGTCTGTGAGGTCTGTAGTTTGGTTATTGTCCCAATATATGATAAAAATGGCATCTAAATCCCAGTAAGACTGCCTGTGGCTTCACAGGGAGCTGAGAGCTACAACGACCAGAAATGGTACTGGGTCCCACTGCCAGGGGATGTATTTGGTGGCAGAGCTTTGTCAGCCTTAGGCTGAGCTATGATTTTAAAGCAGATTTGTGTTGTACAGGAAGGCCAATATTCTTGATCATAGCTAATGACACCTCTTTCTCGGATGTCCTGTTTGGGGGTGATCTGCTTGAGAGGGACATGGGCATATGAGCTGCTTACTGACAAGCTGATTCCCAGCCCTCCCCTTTTCTGGTTCCCTGGGCTGACACTTGGCACCCCATCACCCAGCATTTGATGCCCATGTAACATCATCCAAGTCAGACACAATAAGAGGAAATGTTCAAGGCATAATTCTCATCTCCTCCTGATTTTTCACCCGAGGTACTAGATGCAATCTGCATTTTATGGCCAGCCAGCAGTTACTGGCCCACCTGCAAGTGCTGTTCACTACTTGGAAACCATTCTAGATCTAGAATACAACTTTAAATGGAGAAATAGACATGTTGCAAATTCAATGAACACTCTTGGCTACCGAGCAGCATATCCTGCAGCAGGTGAAATTGAGGTTCACAATTCTATCTCCTAAACAGGCTCAATGAACAGAAAGAAAAATCTAGTGCCAGATGTCTGCTTATTAAGGAAGTTTTGCCACTTTCCTTCTTTTTGTCCATCTGAAGGGATGAAAATCTCATTTGTGGCCTCTACAGGGCATTTCTCAGGAGGAGGAAGGTACCTCCTCCCCTTTCTGCAATGCACTTTAACTCATGCAAACACAGACCCAGCGTGGCTGACCCCAGGAAATGTCTGTGCAGCCAAAGGTTATTTTGGCAGAGCTCAGTGTGGGTTTTTTTCATGTCTGAAATTCATCTGATCTATCCGATGTGGGACAAATGGGTGGCAGAGAACTTTCTAACAACCAATCTGTAAATATGGCTGCAAGGCTCTCCCTGGTCATGCACTTTGGTGTCCTGGGTGTGCTAGAACATAATCTAAATGAATGTATTAATGATACAAAAAACATGTTGCAAAAAAAATCAACCAAACTTTGCTCGAAAATTCAGTTCACCTGGTGCAAGTGCAATTAGCTCTGAAATAATCCACAATTTTTGACCTTTGAACACAGAGAATTTCTGTTAAGATTTCAGTTCTATATAGACTAGAGAATAGGCAAATGATCACTTATAAAAGTTTTGCCGCACACATCTCAATTTGAGAAAATAGTATTATCCATAAGGTAAAGATGCACAAGATGAACAAGAAAGGACTTTTTATTGATCATGAAAAAGAGACAAAGAGATGGAGAAGAGGGAGGTCTTCTCCCCACTTTCTTAATACAAAAGCCTGAATCTTTAACCTCCATAAAATCTCAATGTGAAAAAACTCCAATAATTTAAGATCGTGCCATCTTCTTATTTGTATTCATAAGCAATAATAAAATTACTAACACAGCCCAAGAACATGTTTTGAGGGAAAAGCATAAACATATTGGTGGGTGATATTTGTATAGACTTGTCATTTATTAGAACAGTATGTCCCTGTATGGATGGAAGATACCTCTAGCCCCAGTCTGTGGCTCCCTCTTACTCACCTGGGTAAGTTTTATGGAAATGTTTTATTAAATGATACATGAAATAGGGAACATTTTTTCACAGTACATATATTTTGTGAGCTGTTAGCTGGTCAAGGCTGGCCTTTAGGATGAAATGTCAGTTTATGCAATGCTACACAATACTACAGTGTGGAGTAGTCACAAACTCTGTACAGGGCTGAGCTGGGCTCTGCCACAGACTGTGTGGTGTAGGGGAGAACACATGTCACTCCAGTGCATCTGATAGCCTCAGCTGCAAGGAAAGATGGCACTTCCTCTTCCTGAGTCCTTATTCAGAGTGCATTTGTTGCGTGAGAGGGACTGTGCAGCTGTTTGCTGCACATTCTCTGGGGCCCAGCTCAGTGTCTACCTCAGCTGCCCTGCCTTGAGATGGTGCTTTAATAGCAACACGTTGGTGAGAACAGCAGCTCTCTCACCTCAGAAATGGGGTGTGCAGGTGTAAGTTCTTCCTTCAGATCTCCTCTGAAAGGGAATGAATTGGAGCAATTATATCAAGTCTTCCTGCTTCTCTTTCTAGCATGAGCCCTCTCTCTGCTGTGGATCATTAGACACTCCAGACATCTTATACCGCCCATGTATCACATTACTCATGAAGTCTCTCATCAAGCTAGCAAGCAAATTACCTGTGACAGTCCTGGCCAAACTCCTGATAAAAGTTCTGAAACACAGTGTCACCCCCACTCTTTCTTTCTCTCTTGTAAAATCAACCAGACTTACACTTTAAATAGGCAAGTGGCCTAAAAGGAAAATTTTCCCAGACTGTCAGGGTCCTGGGAAGGAGAGCTGAGGAGTTTCTTTCTGCTTGTCATTTATTGTTGAAAGAAAGTGGGTTACACCAGAATTATAAATTTTCAAATTGAGAGAAATATTTGTAAATAGTTCATAAATAACTGGCAGTCTCCTTACCCTCCTGGCTGTATTTCACATCCATTTTGTTAAGTCAGACCTTTCTGATTTTGCTAAGGTGACAAGTCATTGTTAGAATGTGTTAAACTCAGTTAGAGGAGTATATGACATGACTGATGTAATTAAGCATCATGCTTTGGGGGGCCTGGGGAATTAAGAAAGGTCTCACAGTTTGTAGAAACCCATGGCTAACTGGGCCACAGATTAAAGAGCTACCAGTAACCCTATGAAGATGGTTGCATTAAAAGGTTACCTCTCCAATTTGCAGGGTATTAGTTGGCATGCCGTATAAATTGTACTTTGTGCTTTCCTCCAGAACCCAATTCTAAAAATGTTCCCCCAGTTTTGCAGTATTTCACAGAGCTTCCTCTGAAATGGTTCATCTGTCTCAAGAGCTTTATGAAATTGATAACATTTTGCAAGTAAATTATCATTGCTTGTGCCACTATTCAGTGTCTTTTCCAGTGTTTGCTCATTATCTGCCAATTTGCAAAAAGTCTGCTAGAGGTTTCCCACTCAGTGGTGAAAATCAAATGAGGTTTTTCTGTAGAGGTTAATGGATTTTTAGTCAGAATTGCCAATACAAGACATTTCAGTATATTGAGCCAGGCCCCCATGTTATTGGCTGAAATATAACAAGCTACCCCTGCCCACCCATCCCCACCCCCACCCTCACTCCACCCTTCTGCTTCTTTTTATGTGCCTTTTGGATTTTGAAACTTGTGGGGTCACATTTTCAAGCCTCTCTTCACAACAATGCGATGTTCCTGCAGAGAGCAGACAAATGTCACTCCGAGGTATATTAGCAGGGGTGCTGGGTATAAAACAAGAGAGGTAATTATTCTGCTCTACTTGGCACTGGTGCAACCTCAGCTGAAGTCCTGTGTCCAGATTTAGGAGCTGCATTTTATGATAGCTGCAACAAGATGATAAGGGGTTTAGAATACATGAACCTTTGGGAAAGGTTAAGAGAACTGGGATTGTTTAGTCTAGGAAGTAGACAGAAGGAAGATGTTAACACTTTGCAGACACATAAAATTTATTATAAAGTAGGCAGAAATCAGTTTTACTCTTTTGCACAAAGGGTAGGACATGAAGCCATAGAATTATAGAATTGTTTATATTGTAAAAGACATCTAGGGCCATTGACTCCAGCCATTAACTCAGCACTGCCAAGTCCTCCACTAAAGCACATGGCAAGTGCCAGATCTACACGTCTTCTAAATGCCTCCAGGGATTGTGACTCCCTGTGACACACTACTGGCAGCCTGGTCCTTTGATGAAGGGATCTTTCTGAATATCCAATCTAAACGTCTCCAGGTACAGCTTGAGGCCATTTCGTCTTACGTTACCACTGGCTGACTGGAAGAAGTGACCAACCCCCACCTGCCACAGCCTCCTTTCAGGCAGTTGTAGAGAGTGACAAGGTCACCTCTGAGCCTCCTTTTCTCCAGGATAAGCACCCCCAGCTCCCTCAGCTGCTCCTCACAGGACTTGTGCTCCAGACCCTGCCCCAGCCCCACTGCCCTTCTCTGCACTCTCTCCAGCTCCTCAGTGTCTTTCCTGCAGTGAGGGCCCAGCCCTGGACACAGCACTGGAGCTGTGGCCTCACCAGTGCCCAGCACAGGGGACAATCCCTGCCCTGGCCCTGCTGGCCACACCATTGCTGATCCAGGCCAGGATGCCATTGGCCTTCTTGGCCACCTGGGCACAGCCTGGCTCATGTTCAGCTGCTGTCACCAGCATTTTCCCTCACTGGTTCACACACCAGGTGTGTAAGGAAGTTGTCTTCCACACACTCCAGAAACTTCCTTGGCTGTTTCCTCCCCACTATGCTGAATTTCCAGCAGACATGTGCGAAATTGAAGCCTCCCACAATAACAAGGACCAGTGATTGTGAGACTTGCAGCTGTTTATATAGAATGTTTCATCTGCCTCTTCAAGTAATTGCTTAATTCACCACTTAAATTTAGAGTAAATCTTAGGAAAAGTAGTCTGATTGCAAATGCAATGTAACACTGGAACCAGCTTTCCAGAAGCATGGAGATTCCCTGTAAAGGACATTTTTAAGAACACATCAGGCAAAAATCTGGGACATGTCATGCAGACTGTGATGTAATCCTGCTCCCCTGACCTGTGTGAATAACTTGCTGATATTTATTCCAGTTCCCACATTTCTAGAATGCAGTGGTTCTAAGAGCATAGGCAAGAAACAAGCATGGAAAGAAAAGAAAGAAAGTGGGACTACAACACAGCTGTTTACCTCCACGCCTTGGCTTTGTGTGTGAAAACTTCAGTTCTGTGAGAATCATGGTGAAATCCCTCAAGTCCAAAATACTCTGGATGGCATGTGACCCTTAACTTGGACTTCAAACATAGCAAAGGCTGCTGAATATCCCTTCTTGGGTTTTCTCATTGACCCCAATCATTTGTGAATGATTATATTAGAAATATGTCCAGACTATCTCTAAAACACTTTTGTTTCTTTTTCTAGGAAAAAAAAAATAATCTACTACATTGTTTTCTGTGTTTTTCAAAAGGCTAATTGTCTTAATGGTCAAAAATCTGCATTTTATTCCTTTATATTCAGCTTTATCTGACCTCTACTCAACCTCATTAAGGTTGCTTCTGCCAGCAGATGTTACTTGTATTTAGACACTTAAAGAAGGTCAGGTTACCACATGGCCTGCTGATCAATAAGCTGAACAAAATTTGTGCAAATCTTCTGTCACAGTAAGACTGTTTTTCTATTCCTCTAACGACTCTCAGTATTCAAACTGATTATATAAACTGTGGTGGTCACAGTATATGTGACCACCACAGTTTGATACACATATGTGCATAAAGCCATGACCACAAAAATGGAGCAAGCAAAATGGGCTGGTGTATGACATTTTACCATATAAAAGGCATTTACATATAAAAGGTATAGGCAACTATACCTGTATGTGCCATGACCAAAACTGAAATGTAAAAGCAAAATATCCAATGTAAGTGGCTCGCTAGGACAATCTTACCAACCACATAAATGGTCTTTTGCAGTTTTTTTCTTACACATACACACATATACATTCATTTTGGTTACAGACACCAGGTTGAAATGCTGTTTCCCCCTATTCAGACCACACAAATAGGAACATTCATTTATATCCATAATTAAGTGGTCCAATTTACAGGCTTGCTTACTGTTTGCTACTGTAAGTAAAGCAAGAGTGGGTATTTGGGATTGCTGAAAATCTAACTACTCAATTAATTTTACCAGCTTTGTATTGAAAGGTGAACTTTAAAGACACTGAAGCTCTGTTATATATATCCCTTCAGGACAATGTCATAACCAGTCTGTTTTACTCAGAAGCTGTTTTTGTCTTCATTTAGATGCCCAAACTAAAAGCTTTCTTTCCTGTCCTTGTCAACAAATCCTAACCCAGAAGAACCCCCTTAATAAGGATCACAGGACACTTTAGTGTCTTTGCTGATTAAGACCCTGGACAGAAGGTGAGGTGACTAACTAGGGCTGTTGCTGGGAGTAATTTTCCTGATGACACTTGTCCACTGTCTAGGCAATTAAAAGAGACCACCACAGCATTTTAGGAAGTCTGATAAGATGCTATTAGACAATCATGCCTTTCAGTACCTAGGATCAGCCTTTGCCAGATTTGAACTAATTATCTAGAGTCAGACTTGGGCAGATACTTTATTTGGAATAGGTTTTGTCAGGGTGGGCTTTTTTGACCTGGTCCCTGGTTTCTCATCTGAGTTAACTAGTTCTAACTAAATGGCAGATAATCTGCAAGCATGTTAAATGAAAGGAAAAATTTTGCTGGATATATCATTAATGCAATATGTTACTTCTCTTTTACTGGATAAATACAACTTTTAGAATCAATTCCTGCTTCTATAAACACACTCAAGTCTGTACTTAGATTTGGCTTTGCTCACATGCTCTGTAGATGTAGCCATCCTTTGCTCTGGGGAACATTTACTAGAGTTGATGCGTTTATTAAGAGTATTTGTATGTGGCAAACATGAGTGAGATGGAGTTGAAGGGAAGATAATTTACTTCAGAAATGCAAGGAAGGCATCCACCACAGGAGCCTTTCTATTTACAGCTATGTGTTATTTCCAAAACTTCTACAAAAGACACTGAATCCTTCTGCTGAGCCCTCAGTCACTTTCACAATACAAAGTTCTTTACTGTTGACTTCACCCCCAGTGCTAGGTCCAAGTATTGAGTATCAGTCATTAAATACTAGTTACACAGAAAATTTGGGCATGCCTCAAACTGTCAAGTCTACTTGCGCAAATTCAATATTTATATTAATTGAGGTGAGAAGTGATTCACAGTCAGACAACTTCTGTTTCCTTTGTTTGGATCTGATTGGCAGCACTAGATTATGCTGTGCAGTAACTGTCAAGGCAAGATAGGACACGTATCAACCCTTCATCTTGAAAAGGTTTGATGAGAGCTTTTGTGCTATAAACCTGTTTCATGCTGCTCTAGATGACTTTTTTAAAATGAAAAAAATAACATTAAATGGATGTAAAAGCTTTTATTTTTTGAAAAAAATACCAATTACTTTAACATTACTAATGGATATATGCCTGAGACCTACATTTACTTGAACTTTTGCTGCTTGAATCTAGGGGCTGAGATTCCTTCAATCTCTCTGTAATATATCAAGTGCAACTACAATGTCCAGTAAACAAGGGTCTTCAAATGAAATCAATGACACACTAGGGCTCTGATTAGCCATATGCACTGTGGACTGTTGACAGAAACAAGGCCAGTTAGGTGTGAGTCACAAAGTAGAAAGGTTGGTAATTATTTACAGTGTGTTCATAGAAATTACTATAAAAGGATAGGGATGACATGAGGAAAAATTGAGCCTGAAGCCTTTTTTTCCATTTACATTCATTTGAATCAGCCTAGAATCAATAGAATTCTGTCCAAAGGACAAGGTGTGCTATGTCACGTGGTAATTATGCCTTGGTGCTGCTCATATTATTTATACCTTTAGGTATGTGTGCCAAGAAAATTCAAATCACAGTACACCTGGTAATCTCTTCATTCACAATAAAACAGCTCAGAAGATGATCACTAACTCTGAAAGAGTTGTGGAACATCCATTGCTTGCTTGCTGTTTGAGGGATTATTAATATATTACACCCTTTACAAAAAGTGAACTCTTCATTGTATAGAATAGGAAAATCAGAGATGGGACTTCTAATGACTCAATAAGAAAAATACCAGGAAGTCGGTGTTTTGTGGCTGTCAAGCCCTTTACTTTATTAGTCTTCTTTTTAAAATTTATTTTGCTTTTCCTGTGAGTAAAAGGGCTGATATCACATCTAGGCTTGAACCTTCAAAAGAGACTTTGAGAACAGAAGGAAGACAGACTTGCAACAAAAGACCAAATTTGGTGAATATCATTTGTAAGTGGAAGAAAAAAGGCAAGTTCAAGAGTGCCACTAATGACCTAGATATCTCACTCAGCCACAGTTTCTGCCCACTCAGCAAACTTATCTTGACATTTGCTTCAACGTTTCACATTAGAGATGGCAACAGGCTGATGCTAGATGTTACTCTATCCAAGCCAGGTAGTTCATCCCCTGTCTAAAATCAATTTTCATATTTCTCAGAGGTTTCTAGTATTTTTAGTTTCTGCTTTACATAATTTGGTTTTCTGTAGCTGATAAGGTATTTAGGTAAATCATTGAAACTAACGTCAAAAGAACAAAGCTCTCAGACTCATATGTGGCATTTAGTAAGAGATAACTTTACTTGCTGGGCAAAAAACAGACACAAAACCTAAGGGAAGCAAAGGGTGTTTCATGTTTTTTCTCAGACATGTCACTGGGAATATCAGTAGGAACAACCAAAAAAAGTCCAACAGATTCCTGATCTCTTTAATAAATTTCCCCCTTACTCTGCTATCAAAAGCATTTACAGAATTAGTGGCTACTGTGGATGAATTGTCCCCAAGAAAACAGGTGGATCAGCAAATTGCACTATCCACTGCTAGTGGGCTCATGGGCATGTTAAGGGGGAGGTTGGTCCAGCAGAGAGAAAATAAAAGCCCTGTTTGCTTTTGTTTCTAAGGGAACCTTCGCATGTGTGTCATCACGTACTGTTGCACAGGGGATTTAAGAATTTGTGCCTCGAGGCTAAGGGATGAATATTGCTTTTCAAGTTGCAGGTATGAGAGGGATGATGCATTTATGTATATAATGGCCAGTGCATGCAATATTGCTGTGCTTTACCTCCTAGTACTCTTAAAACCAGATGACTACTCCCCAGGAGATTTTCATGCTATTTTGCAGATGCTATGATAATAATTCTTGATTTTTTGGTTTTTTTTCCCTCCTTTTTTTTTTTTTTTTTTTTGGACAAGCAGGAAAGATGGATGCTAACTTGAGAAGCTTGAGCAAGCTCACCTGGAAACAAATTGTCTGAGAGTGTTTGTACTCTGATCAAGTTGTGTTTAAAGTCATGTGTTTTGCACAGAGACAGGCCTATTCAGCAGAGAATCAGAGCAGCTTGAGACACTTGTTATCTTGCAAAACAAGCCAAAACTGATGTGTTCTCAAAGCATACATCAGCTTTGATGTGCAACCCAGTGAATCTTCTTGGTTTTCTTACTTTGGAAGAATTAATAATTTCTGCATTTGTGAAATCTCAATTCTTATCAGAGTAACATATCCCATAATCTACTCTAATTGCTCTTACTAATTCACTTAGCCATCCCAACTGCTTTGCAGTTGTTGCCCAGCTTCACAAGCTTGCTGTAACAGAAAACGTCGGGGTTCTGTGAGCCAACTTACTTTTTTTTTTTTTTAACTTTACGCAAATAAAATTCACAAATACTTCTAGATTATATGTGCTGGGAATAAAGGCTGCATAAATGAGGAACAAGGACTGTGGGTACTGACTAGTACAAAGGAAAAAAACAAAGGCAGGTAGCCATTTAAACATGTTTGTTGCACTCAAAAAGACCACTTTATTTTTATATGAGTTTCTATTAAAAATTGTTTAGCAGCTGGAGAAACTTGCACAACTGATGTTACGCTCTGCTGTGTTGTTGGTGCCATATCTCACAGCAAGCATGAGATTTTGAAAGTGTTTGTAAAGTGCTCTACTTCTTTAGCACGTTGTTTTACATCTAAATACCATGGCTGGCTGACATCTGACAGGCACCGGCCCAAGCATGCAGCTTTCTGCAGGAAGGCAGACCCTGCTCCCCTCACTGCAGCCCAGTGGAGTGGAGGTGTGCAGGGTGAGACAGGCTGGGCATCAGGAGAGCGGTGTGTGACAGCTTTCCTGCCCTCCTCAGGGTGGGCTGTGTCTGCAAAAGTGCCTGTGCTGGCACCTTGTCTCTGCAGGAGTGCATAAAAAAGTGGAAGTCCTAAATAAATTAAATGCTTTAACCAGTCTTAGTAGTGTGAGGTGACTTCTCTCTGCAGCCTCTCCCTGGGCGTGGCAGAGCCAGCTCTGCCCGTGCCGGGGCTGAACCTGGCCCCGCATTGCTGCACAAGCCTTATGTAAAGTCCCCCTTGCATTTCCACAGAGCTATAAAAGTAGTCGCACATGACTCAGAGATCTTTTATGATCTTTTATGATCTTTCTGGGGAACGAAATGCTTCTGACTTCCAGAGAAACCTCTACCTGTGCAGCCCTCTGGATGAGCCAAACTAATGCCTTTTGCTCCTGAGAAAATTTTCAAGGACAAAGGGAGCTGTTGAAGGCAATGTGTTGCTCATGTAACTTTTTGTCTCTGCTAATGTCAACTTTGTATTCATTATAATCAGTCAGTGTGAAGGTCTCTGTTGATATGTATCAGAGAGACAGCTTACTCCACGCCTCTGTCCCACTGGCTTCCAAATCACTTTCCTAGTAATCACATTTGAAAGGGCGATCATTTTTGCCTTGGCTTAGTCTAAAAGCCTTTCTGTCATTAACCCATTTTTGTTTCTGTGCCCTAGGCAGTCTGAGATGAAAAGCTAGTGAATGTTTCCTTTGGTTTGTTTGTTTTATGCTTTTTGCAGCACCTTCCTCAGGAGGAGGGAGACATCTCAAACACAGGCATAGCCAGTGCCTCTGTTCCCAACTGGAAGCACACTCCTACTCTTGGTATCGATCATTTCAATTCAGCCTATGTTGTCAGCCAAAGTGGACTGCATCTAATGTGCAAATGATTTTAAATGAAAATGAGCAAATATGGCAGATCCTTCCCAGTGTGTGGAGAGGGGTTGATATAACCAATTTCTAAAAAACGGAGAGAAAAAGAGACAGCTGCTGAGAAGGGAAATATTAAACCCAATTGCAAAAGGAAGTATTTGTTAGAGTAGAGAAAACAGTGGTTTAATCATCATGCCTGAAGTGCTTTTAGGTGCAACCCAACAGCGGCCTGGCTCTCAGCATCAGAGAGGGACCAACTTCACACTGTGCAGACGCCACTCCAGGACTTCGCTAACACACAGTGCCACTGACCTGCAAGAGCAAAGGCCATGGGGGAAAATACAGCAGCTTCTTCCAGAGAATATTAGTGGGAACAAATAAAGACAACAAAGAAAAGAAGTCACAGACATCTGTGGAACAGAATTTTTAAAAAATATGTTTAGAGATTTCACTTTCAATATATTTAATTTATAATCCAGTGTTACCTTCCACAGGCAAGTTTATAATAGGGGGCTGCTTCTTGTAACTCTGAGGCTTCAGGAAGATAAGGTGAAAGGTATATGTGAAATTCTCTGTTTTGTCCATTCACAGACTTGGAGATCTTGGTTCAAATCAAGACCGCAAATGACTCAAAGTTTGGGCTCCTGGTCTTGATTTGCTCCCAGCAAAGGGAACATGGCTGAAACGGAAAATATTTCCTCCTGGAGGGGCTCCATGGAGAGACTAACTGCAGGGCACATACCAGGAGCAATGAATAGTGCAAGGGTTGCAATATACATTCCCAGCACAGACCAAACAGTAGTTTCTGGGTATAAGTGCAAGCCCTGAGTCACGCTGTGACTGCTGTTTGAATGATCTGATCAACCAGCCTGAAAAACCATACCTGTTTCTCCTGAAGTAGGGAGCTTTCTCTCTAGTTTTAAGAAGACAGGAACATGAATAGTTTTAATTAGCCATTGTAAGGATGAGTACAAGTGTGCAGATGTTTAAGTGACCTGCTAGGTCTTGTCTTGTAATCCTTACTAATTGGAAGGCACAATATGTTATTTCAAGTGCACTTAGAGGATCAAGTTCTGCAAATTGCAGTTATGGAGATATTTATGGAATTGGCCATGTTTGGACGATCATGGACTAAATTCATCTGCATAGACCTAGCCATAGGCTTTTTACCAGATCAGCAGGTAGATGAGCAACACTGCAGTGAGGTCTCATTATGAGAATGGAAAGGCTGCATGGGGTGTACAAGTATTCCTATGGGAAGCATGAAACCTTTGTCAATCCTTGTTTTGTAGTCCAGTGATGAAAGCAACATCTGCTATTAATGAAAGCCTTAGGTTGTGGCATTAGTCACAACACAAAGTAGGAAGTCTTGTGCTCATTTTAGAATATCATGCATTCCCATTCCCTTTAAAGAAGTAGGATGTCTTTTGTTGCTTTAAAAAATGTTAAGTAATCCTTCTGTGTGTGAGTTCCCTTTAAAGGTAAATCAACTTGATATTGAAAGAAAATGCTAGTGATGTTACCATAAACATACTGATAATAATTTCTAACTATGCATGGAAATCTAAATGAAATTTACTGTTTACCCTGTATTTTTTTTCAATGAAGTGAAATTTATACAAGCATTATATCTTTTTAGACTATTTTCTGTTGTCAGTACTCCCTGTAAACAGTAACTCATTATTTATCTATCCCAAGGAATGGTATGCATTGAAAGACAATCACTTTGCAGTGGAATGTGACCTTGGCTAGTCTATAACAGCAAAAAAATGCCATCCCTCTGACGTTATATTGTTTTGATGCAAGGAAAAATTAGCTAACTAATTTGGAAAAGTTGCAAAGGGATCACCAGCCTCTTAGAATTAGTTCAGCTGACCTTTGAGCTCTCTCTTTGCAAATGTCATTATCTTGTGCTGGCACAGAGTCTTTCACCTGAGAGCTTTTTACAAAGCATTAAGGAAACATTAATTAAGATTACAGCATTTCAAGAGACAGACAAATGTTGTTAATCTCACTTTAAATATCAGACTCTGGACCTGGTGTCTGATACCCAGGACTGTGGATGGACCCTGTGACCAGCAGCAAGCTCTGCCCTGTATGTTTAGGTGTTGTGGGATGCATCGGGGCAGGGCACAGGGACCACACTCAACTCCTCACTCATCTCTTGCCCTGGAGCAGCCCTGCTCTTGCTGCTCCTGGGCAGGGCTGCAAATGAGTAGTTTGTCACACAGATTGTGTCCACAGAAAACAATTGGTGTCCTTGGCTGTCACAGAAAACGAGGGTTGTGTGGTAGTCCTGTTATTCAGTCCATCATCCTTCTGCAGTAGAGGATGTCTCCTCCAAATGGTGTCCCAAAAGCTCTCTGTGCTGCTTTGGCAGGTGCTTGTTCTGGGGTGCTCCATGTGGTACCAGGGAGCAGCTGCTGATGTTTGCACTCTGTTGGCTGGTGGGAGGGGTGTGCTGAGGCACTAACCTCTGCAGAGCATGGTGCATCTCCCCTCACATGTGGGTCTGAGGAAACATTGTAAAAGGCAAAATACAATGTGTAAATAACTCTTTTTAGAATTGTGTTTCTGGAACAATCTCTCTCTCATAGTCTCAGTGACCTCAGCCTACACTCATTAACATAAGCTTGTTCTAAGCTCAGCAGAGGCACCTCTCAGTGCTAGTAATGGCTTTCCATTGTTATGTTGGCTGTTGGTACCTAAGCTTTGGGTCTGGAGTCAGAGCTAGGGCCCTGGGGGTTGGCACCATGACCATATCTGAGCACCCCTCCCTAACTGAATGAACGCTGCTGGACATCTGGTTCTGGAAATCAGACTGGGGAGGAAGGCCCACTTAGGGTAACACCTTAGGTTTGATTTAAGAGAATATTTTTAAAAAGAAATTTCCCAGTTCTCCATCCTTGCCTTGTTTAGGTTGACAACCTACAGAGCAACCTATAGAAAACTGTGTTCCTTTCTGTTAAAACCCAAACTGAAGGATGCACTCCAGTATTTCTCCTAATGCTGTCTGTTCCCTGGGATCTTCAGTTACTTCTCTCTAATTTGAGGACAATTTCATAGTCTTTTATTGTGTACTCTGTAGGAAGTAAATAGATCACACAGGTGTAATGTTTGGCATGTACACAAAGAACCCTCTTTTATCATGTTTTCTACTAATAGAGATACCACACTCTTCCCTCACTACAACTCTCGCTTTTGCTCTTGTGCTTTCCTTGTATTTGGATGTTTCTGTCTGGAATCATGCCACCTCAGGTGAGGGCACCTACTGTTAGACAGTGGCTATTTTTTCTTCCTCATTATAGAGAGTCATTTAGGTCTTCAAATTCACATGGTTAGGTTGTAATCTTCAAATCAGTCAAAGTATCAAGTTTGAATGGTTCCCATCATCCTGGACTGTTTTCTGGAAAACAAAATTAAGATTTCCAAAGAATCTCTCCCTCATTCTTGTCCTGCTCTGTCATCCTCCTCCCAAAACAGGACTCATGAACTTTGTCCAGCAGATTTTCATATTAAAATATCTTTACTGCAGACATATCCAACATTGCTTAGCTTAATGCTAGACGGTGAGTCTACGGAAAATAAACTTAAATTATAAAAATTTCCAGTTATTCCCCAAAAGGATGCTATTTTTGCAAGCTACTCTTGCAAATCCAAAAGAGTAAGATTCTATAGGTATTATAGAGGAGGGTAGTTACTGGAGCCATAGAGTTGGTTGCAAGGCTAGAAAAGTATTAAGATAATGTCACATCAAAACATTAAGTCACCAGGATTTTGGCAAAGAGAGAAATTCAGGAAAGTTTCATTCTTCTATCTACATTAGCCCTAAAAATATATTTAATCCAATCTACTGTTTTTAAACATTTTTTCACTAATCTTTAGTTTCAAGTCAAGCTTAAAAAGAAAATATACAAACAAATAAATAATTGAAATATCATAGTTTAAAATGTCATAACTTACTATCTATTCCAAAATTTTTAATGCTCTCCCATATCAGGATTGCTGAAGAAGAGACATGTATTTACAACTGTATGCAGAGAGAGGCATCTGGTTTACTCAGTAGATGAAAAAAATTCTCAGAAATATCCCCTAATTCTGCTTTGCCTTACAGCCTCGGTCGTTGCTTGTGAAAAATTAATATGAAATGAGACTAAATGAAAGAGGAGGATGCCCAGCAGGCCAGCCTGGATGTTGACTGCACAGTTATTCTTATACTAAAGCTACAATAAAGCTACAATATCTGGTGAGCATACCATCTACTGAGCATCTGATTCCTACTGTCAACTTCCTGTGAATCCCTTCACAGAGGCAGCCACACCGTGAATCCCACACCACGACTCGTACCAATTAGCCATCTTGCTGGCAGGCCTGTTTGAGAAGACAAAGACTGAACAGACTTGCAGAGTGAGCTCTGTCCAGTCATCAGGGTGGTCCCAAAAAGCTGGCAAGGCAGAAGGGTGTTCTGTGGAGAAGCCTGTGTGCCTGCTGCTGTCTGCATTAAACAAGGATACTGTGCTGGCCTCTTCTAGGCAAGAATCTGTTACTTTTATACATCCATCCTCTAAATGTTTTATGTTAAAAGAATTTTAATTCTGGTCTACAGCCCACCTTCTGAGGATATGTCAGATAATTTGCAGGAATGAGACTTCAGAGTGAGAGTCACAATAGCGTGCCGCAGAAGCCCAGTCGTCAGACTGCTGTTTATCCAATCAGGAAATACAGCAGGGTCATGCGATCCAAACAGCTTGCTTTCACAGCTCCCAGAGAGCACTGCTTACAGAAATAGCTATGACTTCACGACTATTTGACACAAACTGCTTAGCCAATAATTTAAATACCAATTGAATTAGTGAAAATCACTACCTGTGCAGAAAGGCAACATTTGCAAGATTAATAATTTCCTACAAAATATTTGACCTATGCTAATCTTTTTATTGAACCACTGCACTTATCTTTACCCTTCAGGCTAGCTGCTCTCTAATTGCAAGCTGACCTTGAGGTATAGCATCAGCTAGGTTAAACATAACCCAGGCTGGAGCATCACCAGCAAAACAGAGCTGCGGTTTTTACTCCACGGTTGTATCTTAGCCCTGCTCTCCTGACAGCAAGCCCACAGTAGCACCTCTGCATTGAAAACTGCTACTGCTCTTTATTAATTGAGTTTCTGTTCTGGCTGCACATGAGGAAGCATCAGAAATTATGTATCAGAGGTAGTGTTTCATTAGCTGGTGGAAGGTCATTGTGGATCTCTCTTGGCTCAACTGCTATGCAGTTGAATTCCTCGCTCAGCTTCAGGCTCTCTGAGATGTGACTTTTATTTAAGCCAAAGTAGCAAGATCAAGTATCTAATACACGGCTCAGAGATAACAACCTGAATCTCACTCAGATGTGGCCAGAAAGTGTTGCCACAGTGTAATCAGAGTAAACCTTTTACTGTCCTTGAGCACACTGATCTGGTGGCATTAGCTGCTGCCCAGGGGAAAGGGCTGTTCAGTAGGAGCTGTGACAATCTGCCCTTTAACCCGAGTGTCTGCAGGTCACTGACTACCTTTGGACAGCCTAGCTCCTGTGCAGGAGGGTCCTGCATGGAGTTGAAACCTGAGGGCAGGCTTTGTGGTTGAGAGCCTGACAAGGAGAAGCTCTGGTGTGCATTTGCTGCAGTTTTATCAGCACCATGCTCCCCAGCCGCTGGAAAGGGCTCTCCCTTGTGACGCCCCTTCGGAGCAGGGACTCTCATGGAGGGGGACTTGGGCCTGGCAGCTGTTGGGTGAGGTTAGGAGGGACTGGGAGCCAGAACATTGTCAAGGGGCTCCCCTCTGCTTCTGGGGGTTCTCCCACACTACGTGCAGACCTGCAGGAGAGGGGAGCCAAAGGCTCTGTTTTGCTTTGCAAAGGGGGTGGATATTTGGCACAGTCCAGGGAACAACTGACTTCAGAGTAGTCCTTTTCTGGGTTTTCCTGCACAAGGGAGTGAGCTAGACCACTTCCTTGTTTATAAAAGGCTCCTATTTTGCCCTTCTTCTGTACAAACATAGAGTTAAGATAGAGAGTACAAGGTGTCGTAGAAACTTGTTTTTGAAAGATGGATTCTGGAAACTTGAACAAGAACTAGATTGCATTTCCACTTATTGGGGCCAAATCCTTCTCTCAGTTACTCCCATAAAGCCAGAGTAACTAGCCAATGTAATCAGTCATTAAAATGATACCTCTAATGTGACAGGAAAAGTCATGTCTGATGACACTCAGACTCACAGCATTTCCCTAGTAACTTCCAGTTGTATTTAAATTACTTTTCTGGTAGTGCAACAGGATGGATGTTGTTCAGGGAGTGATAAGCCTGTAAATATTTTCTTTGTAAAAAGAAATGCCAGACTCAGTATTGTCCTCTGGGAACATGGCATTGACAGGTGTTAGTGTTCAAAGATAGAAAACAATATCATTAACTTTGGAATGGACATGGGTTTCTGACCTGGTGTGGTGAGTTGAAAATTCACTCATCAAAGCCCTGGGACATTAAACACCCCCCATTCCTCTGACTCTTTCATATTGTATTAGCTTTCCTTCACAGGGCTTATTTTGAAACATGCCTGAAGATTTTGCTCTTGATATTGCACTGTTTGACTTATGTAGGGGTTACATTGGAACAGGACTATGCAGATCCTGGCTGCACTGGCAAATGAAGAGGCTTGTGTATACATGTGTGTGTATCTGTATGTGCATTTGGGTAGCAGTCATTTTGTATTAAGATGGTACATGTGATTTCTTTTCTCTTTAATCTTGCTCTTGTTGCATATTTATGACCATCTGTCTGTACTTAACACAGTGAAGCTGTTCAATGATATCAAGATAATGACTACTCAGCTCAATGGATAGGTACTGTATATATCAGCAGGAGAAGGCAATCCCCACCATGTGGGTGCTGCACTGTCTGGCCATCACCATTTCACACATGGTATTTGTCCTGTAGCTCTCCAAGTTTTGCAAAAGGAGCACTCATTATATGCTATTTGAACATTCCAGTCTGACATCTTCAGGTGTCTCATGTGATTCTGCTTTAAGCACAACCCATACTTATCCCCAAATTGTGCCTTTGTATTTAAAGATGGTAATTTAGTCACCAGCAATCCTCCATCTGCAGCTGGAGTTTTCTCTTTTACCTTACAAGTGCATCAAACTCATCTCTTGAAGGGATAGAGAAGTCTGAGATTTGAGTGCATTTATTTGTGTGTGTGGGTGAGTAGGCAAAGTTCCCGCTGGCTCTAAGAGAGTACTCACATGCTGTACATAGTCCAAACATGCCTCCTTCCTGGCCTTTATTTGCAATTCAAACAGAAACAATAATAAAGCGAACTTCAGCCAAAGCTCTTTCTCCAAACTTGGCTAAGGTTCCTGTGCATGAATCCCCTCTGTCCCAGCTCCTTGTTTACGCCTTTCAAAGAAAGAAACCCTTCTCCCATCCTAGCTGGAGCCAACAGGATCCACCTGCCAGCATGAGGCAGCTCTGTGTTTTTGTGCAGGACGTTAGCACCTGAGCAGAGCATGACTAAGCAGAGCTGCTCTCCCTGTGCAGGAAAGGGCCACCCAGTTGCAAGAGTTGTATTCAGTACCTGTGTGTGCTTCTAAAGGATGATAGACAAAATAAAAAAAAAAAAAAAAGCCGGAAGAGAACTGGGAATACCTCTGTGAGAGAGGGTTATGAAGACCTAATAAAATTAGTGTGTTTAATGGAAAAGCACTCCAGCAAGTGTGTGGATCAGTTTGTGAGGCACTGTATAAGGAGAGGGCATCAGATACCATGGAGATACTTAATCAGAGAGTGTCTTAAGACTTAATGTCCAGGGGTTGAGACTAGAGAGATTTACACTGGAAATAAAATGCCTATTTTTAATATCAGGATTGGCATATACTTAGATTAATTTACTAAGATGTGCAGTAAATGCCCTATCATATGAAACCACTTAGCACCTCAAGAAGATTTCTTCAGGCAGAAATTCCTGGCAAAATGAAGTGTAGAAAGTAGAAATCGAAGCAGAAAGCTCAGAATTGCTGTCCCTTGCCTTTGAAATGACAGTTGGTCCTCCCCAGTGCACTGCCAGCATCAATATAAAGGAATGTCAAACTGGCAATATGACATTGGTCCTTTATTCCAGCCTATGGCCAGTATTTTTATTGCTGATCCCACTCATTAGCCATATCATACTCCTGACTCTGGGACAAAGAGGCTGAGGTCACTATGTTAATATGCTTCAGAAAGAGGTGTCCCAGTGATGCCCACACTTTTAGTATGGTTTATCAATGAACATTCCCAGAAAACACCAAAGACAGATCAAAGATGCTCCTTATCAGCTGGAGCTCTTGGTGACTTGTGTTAGCATTTTACAATATTGTCCCAAAACAGATGAGAGATGAACTGACAGGTCCTGTCATTGTGCCCAGGAATTTTCTCTCTGTGACCAGAATTTTGACATACAATATGTACAAAGCAGTAGGGAATGAGGGTACTGTGGGTACTGACCCCTTTTCTATGGGATTCATTCCTCTCCTCCACAAAAAAAAAAAAAAAAGAAAATAAATTCTCACTTTGTACTAAGTATCATGAGCACCTCTTCCCACAGCAAGTGTCCTAGATAGCCTTTTTCATGCTCTAGCAGCACAGGAGGTCTGTAGGAGTTAGACTTCAGCATGAAGAGATTTCTAGCTGGTGGGAGGGACCCTCCAGAATGGGGAACTCTCTTCCCGTAAAAAAAGCTGTTCATTTCACATTAAGTTTTAATTTAGCAGAACAATCGCTTGCTTTCTTCAGAGGAGGAGAACATGTTCCATGAACAAAGACTGCCTATAACCATTAACTTTGGTCCCACTAAGCAAGAGGTCAGATTTATTTTCCATACACTCTGCCTGCCAGACCTGTTTTCCCTTGTTCCATTCTATTGCTTTTCGTCAGGTCACTCTTATTATAATTCATCCATGAAAAAAAGCAGGAAAAATTATTTCCATCAAATATCAACATACAAGATGGGAATCAGAAAACAGCAATAAAATTTAGAAATAAGCTTTTTTCTTTGACCGAGCAGAACAGTGCAAGAACAAATATTTTTCTAGACTCAGCAACTGGCAACAAAAAAGTATGACTGTTTTAAAGGTTGGAGAAATTCAGATTCAAGCTAGTTACAACTTGCTTTCAGTACAGTGTAATCACAAGCAAGGGAGAGACAAAGGGAGTAATTCAAGATTTATTTTTGCCACCAGATTTTGCTCTGAGAAATCTAGATTTTGGCATTACATCAAATGACTAGTCCATTAATCACATTTAAAATACTCTTTGCTTTTACATTTTCCTTTTTTGATGAATAAGAGTATTTTGCCAGTGACAAAGATACAAAGTCCCACATATAGATTCAATTAACAAAAGAAATCCCACAGAGAGTGATACTGTGATACTCTTTTTTTTTTTTTTTTTTTTTTTTTTTTTGGGGGGGGGTTTTTTTTTTTTTTTTGGTGCAGGGGAATACAGTCTCAAGATTCCTGAGAAAACCTGTGGAAGAAAAGATTATGTCTTGCTTGAGTATCTTCCAAGTTTTGCAAAGACCAAAGCTGCACCGATTTAAGTGTTTGGGGCATTATGAGTAGCAGCTCTAACTCAGTTCAGTGGCAGAAGAACACCAGAGAGCATCTTGATCTGGTGCAGGGTTCACTCTGGAACTCACTACAATTACTGGAAAGACACTGCTGCGAGCGGGGCTGGGAAGCTGGCTGGTGAGATGAGGCTTGTGCAGCCTAGAGGAGATGATGCTCCACTGGTGGGCCAGCTGTTCCCTGGTTTTCCCATGAGAGAAAAACATCCAGCTGTGGGCACAACAATGTGTTGGATGAGGTGCCAGCTGAGGTGTCCTGCTCATCTGGCTGGGGTGCAGTAATGGTATCACTCTCACCAGAGTGCAGGCTCTGGTCCCAGAGAGAGGAAGATGCATGAAAAGCAAAGAATGCTCCAGCCCTTTTCTTTGGCCTCTCCTTATGACAGTTTAACTTGGAAGAAGAAATACAGTACCTCCATTCCAAAGAATAATTCTTTTGAGCTAAACCACAAGCAAAGTCACAAAGAAAACCTGGGACAGTGAAAGGCAATGCATCTATCATAAAACCTAGATATAGTAGTGGCAATGAGGAGATTGTTTTCTCAGCAAATAAACCATTGAGCCCCTGATCACATATTCCCCTTTGGAAACAGGCCGCCCTCAGCCATGGGTCTGTTATTCTCAAGTTCAGTTTGTTTTGCTCAGTTTTGTTTGTTTCTGTAGTCCCTTCACAGTTTTTCCAAAAGGGACACTAGCACACAGACACACACAAAATGGAAAAAAAAATGTTTTGTTTTCTGGAAACCCTGTGGCTAAGAACACCTAAAATGTCAGCTGCCAGTTTATTTAGACATGGCAAGGCATATGACTAGACAGGGAACACAGCTGAGACCAATTCTATTCCCTTTTTGTTATTATATAAATGTCTGAAGAAAAAAAAAAAAAAAGAAGAAAGAAGAAAATTGGTAGGGCAAGGAAGACCTAGCATTTCTAAACCTAGATTTTTCTTGCTATTTCCTTTCCACATCCACCTTCTCACTACCACCAAAGCTTGTGTTTAGCTATATTCTTTATTTCCTCTACAGTTCATAGTTCATTAAAATCACTGATGTTAATCTTTCTTCCCTGCCTATACCAGTGTTACTCAAAAGGACAGGCTGGGGGCAAAGAGGAGGTGTCTGCCTAGTCCTTTGGTCAGCTGACATCCCAAACCCACTTGTGGCAAAATCCCTGTGTTCCGAGATACACAGAGATGAGAACTTCTGCTTAGATTCCATTGCTGCTTGGCTCATGTTCATGGCTCTGCTGGTTGGAATGATGGAGCAGGGAATGCCCTGGTACCTGAAGTCTGTGCATATAGTAGAACCTGGCTTCAAGGCAGATGCCAGGATGTAGCACATTTCACCCCTGCTCACTGAAATTAACTTCTACTTAAGAGATCCATTAAAAGAGAGACTTGGATGTTAGGTGACAGAATAGGAACAAAGGATTTCTCTACATGAACTGTTTATTGGGTTACTAAGATTATCTTGCATCAGTAAGCAGGACATGGTGATGTATGTGACCTCAGAAGAAGTCGCTGGAGGCCCTTAGGGCAATTCAGATGGAGAATCCCACCTGCTAACATCTATCAGGGTATTACTTTTCTCTTCCTACATGCTCCACCACTGTGATAGGATGACGTTAGTTGCCTGGCTGCTCCTGATTTTTGTGGAGTAAAGTCCTTAGCCCTCACAATGGAGAAAACAATGGTGTGGCTTAAGTTGCTCCTTGCCCAAAGACCTGTGAATGAAAGAGGCAGGTTCTGCTCCTGAAGGTTGCAGAATAGGGCAAAGGGACCATGTGACTGGGCTCTGCCAAAATACAGGAGATGGAAGGATCAAGGGATTGTGACAAGAAGGTTCATCCAAAGATTTGCCACAGCAGAGTCCAAGTAGGCACAGGGATTGTGGGGTGTCACCAATTATGAGAGATATTGGAGCTCAGTGACAGACATTTGAAATTCACTGAGAATTCAAACATGAAACCGAATAAAGAAACACAGAATTTCCCTTTTCCTTTGTGTACTATATCAGAGCTGTCACATGAACTGAGGAAAATATAATGTGTCATTTTGGAGGACATATCAGGGTGCTAAAGAGCTGCTGGCTCTTGGAGACACTGACTGTGCTACATCTGGTCACTTCCCCCACCGAGGAGCCTGGGGCTGATGGCTGGTAAAGCACGGCTGGGTAGCACAGGAGGTAGGTGGTGCGTGACCTTTAACTCCTCAGTTAGAGGAAACTGCCTGCAAGAATGCAGGAGAAATTAGAGGAATTAACTTTGGTCTGTTAATACTAGATCTGCCAAGCTTGTTCTTTGGTTAAAGTGCATGGGAATTCCTGTAAACAACCGATGGCTTTAAAGGCTTTTAGCTGTAAGTCTGTTCACCTTCCATCCCCCTTTGCCTGACCTTGAGCCTTAATTAGAAGGTCTGTGATTCATGACTAAACAGAATAATTGCGTAAAACAGAGCAGAAAGGCATTCAGACATAACTGGATTTACTCTAAATATGAACATTTGTACATGTACTGATCATCATCATCATCGGGATAATAACATGGTGCATTCCAGGTCTTTGTATATATTAGTGAAAAACAAATTGCCCCAGGTAGTTTCTGAAATGAAAAAATCCCGTTCTCAGTCTGTAACTTAATTTTTAACTACTACTTACATTCCTCTTACTCTACACATTAAACCCACTTGTCATCAGCTATTGATTTCATAGCTTTAACAGTCGGTGAAGGAAAACAAACTGCGGGACAGAA
Source organism: Pyrgilauda ruficollis (assembly GCF_017590135.1). Classification (NCBI taxonomy): domain Eukaryota; kingdom Metazoa; phylum Chordata; class Aves; order Passeriformes; family Passeridae; genus Pyrgilauda; species Pyrgilauda ruficollis. Next base: position 5,329,654 of record NW_024523822.1, on the reverse strand, counting down.
AAAAGAAAATCTATGTCAGGATGTGCTCCGCTTTGTGTGCCATTCAGTAGAAGACCAACAAACTACACATCTCTTTGGCATTGTTCAGCCTCCTCATCCTTCCCCCTGGCAGCAAAGCAGCAGAGGAAAAAGGGGTTGCAGAGGCAGATGATCTCTCTTCTTTCCATGGACCCCTGAGTTGTCCCCACTCTTTCTAAGCAACACATGTATGGGCAGCGCTTAAATGCAGTTGCTGAATAACATGGAATAAACCTCAGTTCAAATTTTAGTTTGGCACTGGGATACACCCTTTCTGCTTCCTCTCCTGCACCTGCTTGTGCCAGGAACAGGGGGCTTATTCTCCAGCAACTCCCCTCCCTTCTTCCCCCACAGAGCAGCATTTGCTGCTGGGTGTGCTCTCTATGGATATCTGGCTTCTTCAAGCAGAAAGTTTTGACAGCACAAATGTTGCTATCCTGCCAAGTGCTGCAAACTCTGAGAGTCAGGCGTATGATTTTCTTCATGAGATATTTTTAAACATTTTGGACAACCATAGCTACAGAGCTTTTTGAGTTCAGATGTGATAAAAACCTGTAAAAGTACAGATTCTCCTCTCTATCAATGAATGCTCATCAACCTTTTTCTTTCATGAAGTCCAAGCACCAACATTCAGGTCCTCAGTCCTTTACAGCCAGGAGATTTGAGACCCACCTCTGGGAGTGCAGAGAATTGCAGTATGGCCTCTCCCCTCCACCCAAATGATACTGATATTTCTAGAAATTCAGGCTTTATTTTATAAAATTACATTCCATTTCTGTAGGCGGTATCGACCCAAAAAGAGATGGTGTCAGGGGATATATGTTAGCTGCAACGCCTTGGACATGGATTCTGAGGTTTTATTTGGCCTGTAATTAAGACTTGATAGGATGGAGCATTTATCAAACGTAAATATGGTAGAAATGTCCCTCCTTTGCTGAGGCAGTTATTTTTTTGGGTGACTGTGTACACATCCCTGCCAGTACAACACTGAGAAAGGGGGATAAACAAAGTAGTGAAGTCAAAGAATTAGGCTAAAGTGAAACCTCTGCTTCAACCATAACCAACATAGTAAATCTAAAGGCAGAAAATGCCTGATCAGAGAAAGCACACAATTACGTGTGTAATAGTAGCTGGCAGAAAAGGGAACTCAATAGTTGCAGTGCAATTCTTGTAATATAAAGGGACAAATGTTTTGCAGACTTTAGTACTTCCTTGAGTAGCAATGGTATAGATTCATTTGTCCCCACCTCCAGTCTCCCTTTGGGGTCAGAGGCTCAAGGAAGAGGGCAGTCAGTACTGAATAAAAGTGTGGACTGGGGGTCCCTGCCTCATGTGTGTGTGACCATAGAGTGGTTGCATGTATCCGCCCTTGACACAACCACAGGGCTTTCAGTACACCTGGCAAGTAAAATAACCACCCTTTAAGATTTTGAAAATGTTTTAGCAGTCAAAGAAACTAAATTAATTGAGTGGAGAGGGTGCTGCCTTCTTTACAGGAGGAGACCCTGAGTAGCTGTGCAGCATCAGATGCAAATAGTTAATGAAATTCTCAGGAGGAGAGGACAGTTGAATGTTTTCAGGATATATTTCGGAACCAAATCTCTCTTTTAATTGTGGACAATTTCAGATACCAGATATTTCAAATAAATTCATTTGGACCAAATTTATTTGGTCCAAAACCATTGATCAAATCTAACAAAAATCATATATCCTTCTGTATGCTTACATCCACAGGGAGTTATTACTTGAATTTTTACTCAGCAGCATGTATCAGACTCTGGTAATTTTATGTACAGAATGAGTTCAATAATCTCAATGATGCAACATTTCCTGGTCTGCTGTGCTGATCAGCCCTGCTCTCAGAGCCTGCTGAATGGAAAATAGACACGCAAATGGCTCAGTCCATTACTGCCTGGCACCCCTCCTAATTTCTGCCTTCACTGTGCACTGCAGGAGCAAGCTGCTGGTGCAGAGCTCTCAAAAGAAGTGCATCACAGAAGAAGGTTATTAACCTCTAGTGTGTGCACCAGAGCATTCCTACCTCCTGAAGGTTAATTTTCTGATTTCACTGTTTGCACTTTTGCTGTCCTCAAAGAAGGAGAAGCACACAGATGACTTCCTAATCAGGAGGAACCTAATGAAAATGTGCATACCTTTTGGAGATATCTCTGTGTTGCTCCCAGCTCCCAGCCCCCAGTTCCAAGCTCCCAGCTCCTAGCTATTGGAAGCTTCCCAACATGAAAATTTAGAACAATTCCAGTGCTGTTGAAGAGTGAAATCCTTGACCTGTATAGCTGTTAAATTTCATCAGATTTCATAGAGCATCTCAAACTCAGTTTTGCCACTACCCTGGTTCAGCGGTCTTGCTGACATGCTGGAGGAGTTTTGCTTGTTACTTTCTCTTCCAGGAGCAGAAGATGAAGGGACAATGTCTCCTCTTGGGCATTATCTCTTTTCATCATCAGTGAAACAACTGAAGCAGTTGGGTCTAGGAGATGAAAGCTTCAGTAGATTTTTGTGATAAGACTGTAATTTTGTGCTAATTTCATTTTGTAAACACAATTTGTTCACTGCTTCCTGTATTTGCATGGATTTGATTTTCATACCACAGTGAAATGGTTTTAAAAACTGCTGAATTAGGGAGAGCACATCATAACATAAAGTGCTATATATAGTATCTTTCTCTGTGGGTATTTGATGGACTCCTTAATGTATTTATAATTTAGTTGACATGCAAAACGTGCACAGAGTTCACAAAACAACTTTGAACTCCTCATACCAAGTGATCTGCTTTACTCATTGCAATAAAAATAAATGTGGCAGGGAACTGCACTTGAGACTGATACACCCCTGTATTTATTTTTTTTTTTAGCAACTGGGCTAATTTTTAGGCTCAAAATTCACACAAGCAAGTTATTTGTTCTGACCTTTGTATGAGTGGTTTTTAGATGTGTGTTCTATACTTCCGGTGCCTGACTGTTCTATACTTCTGCAGAGCCTGGGTGCAGAACTGCCAGACATCCACTCCTATAATTGTTCTCACACATGCTCCCACTGTCACCACAAGACAGGTTTAGAGCAGGCTGAAGCTAAAAGAGACAGTGCCACAACCACATGTCCTCCAGTTCCTCATTCTGACCCCCTGCTCTTTGCCTAGAGCTCATCCAGGCAGTTATATCCCTGCCAGGCTTTGACTGATTACAGATGCCAAACTCCAGATGCCAGATTCTCTGTACTCAATCAGGGATGCTGCTTCTCTTCATTTTTCTGTTGAGTAGCTGGTTACCAGAAAAATCAGTGATGCTGAAATAGAAGAGTCAGAAAATAAACATTAGGAGTTGAGACCCAAATTCACTCTTCTCTTTCAATCTTAATCCTCTCTGCATTCCCAAGCCCCTATTGTGGCATCAGTCTGAAGTGTAGTGACAGATAGAGATTATCAGGAAAATGATCCTGTGAAAAGTAAGAGAAGTGTCATTGACTAAAAACTAAAAAAAATGGGATCACAAAAGGTTTAATGAAAGAAACCTTATTTCCAAAACTGTGTTGTATTTTATAAATTAATCTTTCTTTTTTTCTCTTTTATTTCGTACAAGTCTGCTTAAGAAAACACCTCCTGAAAGAGTACACATGAAACACCTACTGCTTTAGTCCTTTCTACACACAGTGTCAGGGTTTAGGAAATGTGAATGCAAAAGAGCATTAACCTGAAAGCAGCAAAGACCATTTCTCCTGAGGCCTATAGAGGCAAGACCATCTTCTGAGTCAGGAGAAACTTCAGTTATAGGGATTGTCTAGTACAAGATTTTGGTTTTGATCAATGTTAATTTTATTGATAAAAATGTCTGGACTGGATCATGAAAGACTGCGTGACTCACAGGTGCATACAAGTGTGTATAGAAAAGATCAGAAGAGAAAATGAACTTTCTCCTGACTGCATTGGAGTGAGTCAGAGTCCAGAGAGCTGGGGAAGATGTGACCACTGCCCAGCACTGCAACCAGAGTGGGGCTCGGACAGGGAAGTGGTGGGTTGCCACTTGAGGGTGTTCTGCCCAGGCTAACTGTGACAGGACTCAGCTGTACTGTGCCACGGCATTCTGGTCTCCTGAATGTGCACACACACACACACACACACACACACACACAGAAATAGATGCATTCAGTTCATGCTCTCTCTGGCTCAGGTCATGTCTGGAAGCTACTACAGAGGTCTAGATTGATAAGTCCATTTTAAAAACGAGTCAGCTGAATTTGTCCTAACAATCACAGCTTATTCACTCTACTCCCTTATTTGCAGCCTGGCAGCTGTTGAGGCATGTGGATGCTCAAGGCTGTGCATCTGTGACTGTCCTGTTCGGAGAGGGAGGTCCAAGGAAAGCCACTCCTACAGGCTCACTCCACAGCCAGGGTGCAGTCCTTAGGCAGAGGCACATCCCTGGGGAGGCAATGCCTATACCATTTACTTTTGCCTTTGCTGCTGAACAAGCACTAACAGGAAATATTAGCCTGTCCCGCAAGGATGCACCTGTACTCTTAGTCTTGTCCTCTTCAGCACACTCAAAGCAGGTGGTATTTTATCTGTTGAGGCTGGTTTGTTATATCTGATCTATTTTTTTTCTGATGACTATCTATCTTCCCCCTGCAAAGGGAGTAATTTTTTTTTTCCTTTTTCTTTTTTTGTTTTTCTTGTTGTTGTAATATCCTGAAGGCAATAAACAGCAGAGCATTTTTCTGTGAGAATAGATCCAGGTTTCAACATACATTACTTCTGTCCAGTTTCAGGAGCATTTTGTTTCAGCCCAGTGACTTGCAGCAGACAGCCTAAGTTTGTCCAGCCACTCACAAGAGATGAAAAACTTTGACATCCTGGGAGGAGCTGCTGTTAAATGGCTGCCATTGGAGATCTGCCTGGTGGTGGTTTGGTTTCCATCTTACTTTCATCGTCTCCAAAACCCAGTCCATTGCTCTCAGCCATTCACCAGGCACTCTGCTCAATTGTACCAGTTTACTGGCGTAACACTGGTGGCTTCGTGGCAAAAATCTATTCTGAGGGTTTCTGAAACAAAGCCTTAATGATATATGGCTGCCAAAGTTAGCTGTTTCACAGCTGTAATAGCACACTGTAGGCTGTATGGCAGCCAAGCTGTCTTTGTTACTGTATTAAGTGAGGTGCAAGCGCCTGGAATGCTACAGGCAGCCAGAGCCGTCGTGGGTGGCAGCTGCCTTCAGAGTCCTTGAAAGGATATGCTGTGATAACTTGATAAGGTGTTTGCATGTGTTGAAGGGCATGACTTCCGTGAAAGGCTGGCTGGTGAGAGCACAATTTTCCTTGGACGTGAGGTGCTCCAAACTGCATTAGAATTGGGTGGAAAATATGAGGCATGTTGTGTTTTTTTGTACATGACTTGAATTATTTCATGAAAAGGAGTTTTCATGCTAATGCCTAATTCAGTTAATCTGTTTACAGATTCTTTTACAGTGCCACTCAACTTTTCCAGTGAGGATATACTGTATTTTGTCAGAAATCCTGAAAGTCATGGTGCTGGGATGTGGGTTGGCATTCACAATCCAGGGGCTGCTTTCTGTAAAGCTGCTGTAAATTAGCAATAATTCCACAAAATTATTTTGGTGTAAATAGAGGGTAGGTGAGAAGGGTCTTAGACTTGCTGTTTTTATTCTCTGCGTCTATGTGGACCTAAAAACTCTGGGCAACAAGACAGTTTGACTACCGCGACTGGCCTTCTACTCTTTCTCCCAGCTCAAAACTGGTCCTCATGTTTCTTGAAGAGATTTTGCCTCCCCTCTGCTTGCCTTCATCAGAAAGACCCATCAGCCTATCCGTGCAGTCGGGTTCCACACAGCCATTCTTGTTAGGCTGCAGTGGTTCTTGCTACCAAGTAAGAACTATTACTAAGTTCAAGCAAGCTGTTTAAAATAAGTGAATAGGATACAGCATCTAAGGACTTATGGTAGGGTGACTGTCTCTTCACTCTCATCGCTCTGGGGAGCTATGTTAGCACAAGCAGGTGAGATGCAGGACCCTTATACAGTGTGAATGCTGGCATTCCCTTGAGAAGAGTAAATGGCATGGCAAGCATCTTTAAATTGCCTGTAATCAGCCAGAGGTGCTGTGGCTGCATTTTCCAAATAACTGAGAAAGCTGATTTTAACATGGATTTGTTTTTCAGACATGGAGATTACACCCTATAACTGACTGGTGTGTCAGAGTGAGAGGTGTATCCCACAGCAATGGAGTATTTTAAGACTATGTCCTGCCCTTGCTGAATAAATTCAATTCACATATTAAGAACAGTTTCTAGTCCCATTTCCTCTTGGTGAAACCTCATCCCTCATGAAAACAAATTCTCAGGGTTTTTTCCCAATATAATCCATTTGTCTAAATTTCACTGAAGTTGTTGAGTTATGAAAATTTAGCAAGAGGAAAATGAACTCTTAATGATTTTCTTGTTTAAAGGTTTGAATAGATTAAATTTATCCATAAAATTAATAAATTTATCCATAAAATTAAATCCAGAGACACAAGCCATGTCTGCCTGTGAGAGAAACAGGGATGCTTCACAAGTTATTTATACCAGTTAATAATTTCCATGGTGGGAACCTGAGATAAATGGTTTGGACTACAGAGCATTTAGATTGTTGCAAGGTCTGTAAACTTGGCAAGACAAAAGCACATGCTGTATTGCACATTGCTGCATTTGAGCTTCCATTTATTTATATTATGCTAGCAGAAAATACAAAATCCCTCTTTCTCTTCCAAGAACTTTCAAGCAAGAGAGAAAACTGTAAACCCAAACTATTGGTAAATTTTTCTTTTTGCCTAGCATAATTTACAAAATATTTCTCTCTGGCAGAGGTAAACTGGGGGCAGACCAATCACACCTAGACTAAATGTGCATCAGAGGTCTGAAGTCTTTGCAAAATTCCAGGAGAGATCCTCAAGACTTCAGTGGGGCACCCAGACAAGTTACTCAGGGCAAGACAGGATGGGGAATGAACTCACAGAGATGCATACATGCATGTGATCAGCCCACCATGAGTGCAGAGCACCTTACTCCTTTGTCTCTTAGAGCAGGAAATCTGCTTCAGATTCAGCCTGGTCTAGTGGAAGGAAGATGTCTCTTCCTATGGCAGATGGGCTGGAACTAGTTGATTTTGAAGTTTCTTCCACACAAACAATTCTATGATTTACAACAGGTTTTTGCAGTGCATGAAGCAAGTGGTGTGCTATAAGTTGGCATGTTTTCTTATTTCAAGTACCTTTTTCTTATACCCATAACTTGAATGCCTTTGCTAGAAGTTCCTCAGTCTCATTACTGAATAATGTTGTGCATTGAGTTCCTGACCTCCAGATTATTTCAGGATGCCACAAAGTGGATGTAGCTGGAGATCTTGGGCACAGACTGCAAAAGTAAATAGATATTGAACTGATGTTGGACACAGGAACATAGGGCTAAATTTCCAAAGCTCATCTAAAGAATTCTATACATCCTGAATCCCAGCCTAGTGCTTCCACATGCATAATCAAATGGATTATTGTTGCTCAGCTGCCCCTCTCGGAAATGTTTTTATGCTTCCTGAAGCTGTTTTTGTTCTGCATGTAGGTAATCTGGAAAGCGGTATGTTCCACTAGCATCTTCATAACAAAAGAATGATAAATGTGCCGAAAATTCAGATGAGCTGGGAGTAAGTTAACTTTAACAGGAGGCCTTTAAATAGACTTACAAGTTGCAACAATGCTGTTCTATTGATGTACACTGGAATTTTCCACTTCAGTATAAAATACCTCAACAACTGAAAAATCAGAATATACTAAATTTCATCTGTCTTAATATCTTTCTGAACTCTGCAGTAGCATTTGTAGCTGGATGCCACATATTTTCAAGTTATTTCTTCTCCTACATGAACAGAAAACCTTGTAGGCTCCACTGCACAGTCCTGTCTATTGTACAGAGAGTGAGTAGGTCAGATGTCAAAACTCAAGGGGCTGTTTGTCCTTTTTTTTTTTTTTTTCAGTAGTCAGGAGTATGATGGCACAGGCAAATGCTGAGTTTCATTGCAGAATTCAGGATTCAGGACCTGGCTGATTGGTTGGCAGCTCTCCTAGGGCAGCCAACCCTAAATTATGGAAACACTAAGACATGAAGTAGTATTTGTATTCACTGTAGCTATGCAGCATATTATTATAATTATTATTATTATTATTACATAGGAGAATTTAGTTTTCTCCTTAGTAACAGGAACAAGTGGTCTGAGGAACAGCAGTTCAATGGAAGTTCAAATGGTTACTTACCCGATGGACACAACAAATCCAAGATGTTGAGCCACTTAGAAATGATAGCTAGAACCAAAGAAAAACAATGAGGAGGTGATGAATCTTGGATGTGTATCAGGTTTATGTGTTAAACCAGCCTTCTGGGAGATATTTTTTAAAAATTCAATTTTTTTTTTGAATGACAGATGACAACAGATGAAGATAGCAAGTAGCTGTATCATTCATGATATAGCTACAATTCAGAGAGCAGGTTCCTGTCTTGTATGGTTCCTCTGTCAGGGAAAACTTCATTCTGAATTTGTGTAGAGGGGCATGAGCAGAAAATGCAGCCTTCTGGGAATTTACTGTTTGAATAGTCTGTGAAAAAGCTGCTGGAGCCCCTTTTGTGACCCCATGCTCATCTCCAATGGCTTTCTCTTGGCTTTGTTCCCTGACTAAGCCAGGTGGCTGTGGGAAAGATGCTGCTCCTTTCTACATTTGGAAACAGGCAGAGAGCAGAAGTGATGCTATAAAAAGTTTCAACTCCAGTGAGAAATTCAAATCTGCCACTCATCCTGTAGAACCCTCTAGAGTGCTGCCCTTCCTCCTAAGCCCCCTTCTCCCTTCATACAGAGTCAGGAAACATTTGTGAATCTTAAACAGAGGTCATGCCTAAGACCCACACACTTGATTTTGCATGCCCTTTGTGTGCAATAAACAAAGAACCAGTTATAGATTTTTCCTGCATCTTTGTTAGAAGACCACATGAAAGAACAGGTGGGGTCAAAGGTGTAGGAGGACAGTGGAGGTGAGTAGCTGGAGGATCAGCAGAGTGAACCTGTGGGAGTGTTCAAGTGGTGTAAGTCTTGCATGCAGGAAGAAGCAGGTCTGAGAAAGGACTTCAGAGAGCATGCTCTCTGTTTCACACTCCCTGCTACTGATTCCTCCAAGGGAGGAGAAAGGCTTCAGGTTTACCTGTCTTGTCTGAACTCTCTGCTGTTCAGTAAGTACCTCCTAGCTTCATTTCTTCTTCATTCAACAGAAAAAGTGGTGGAACTGTAAAGGACAAAAAATCTTTTTTGCCATTTTTGACAATTCTTGTATTTTTTGTTGACTTCTCATGTGAGGAAAACCAGTGTGTTGTGTGTGTGTGTGTTGGATATTTCCTAATATCCAACCTAAACCTCCTCTGACACAGCTTGAGGCCCTTTCCTCTTGTCCTGTCCCTTGTTACCTGGAAGAGAGACACCCATATTGCTACAGCCTCCTTTCAGACAGTTGTAGAGAGTGATAAGGTCGCTGCTGATCTTCCTTTTCTCCAGGACAAACACACCCAGCTCCCTCAGTTGCTGCTCACATAATTTATCTTCTAGACTCTCTGCCAGATCTGTTGCCTTTTTCTGGACTTGCTCCAGCACCTCAATGCCTTTCTTGTGATGAGAAGCCCAGCACTGGACACAGCACTGGAGCTGTGGCCTCACCAGTGCCCAGCACAGGGGACAAGCCCTGCCCTGGCCCTGCTGGCCACACCATTGCTGATCACAGCCTTGGCACCTGGGCACATGCTAGCTCATGTTCAGCTGCTGTTGACCAGCATCCTGAGGTCCTTTTCCCCTGGGCAGCTCTCCAGCTGATCTTTAGTGCTGTGTGGGGTTGTTGTGACACTAGTGCAGAAACCAGCATGTGGCCATGTTGAATCTCAAGATAACATTTCCCTTTCTGTAACCTAAAGAATGTCTGGCAAAATGGTGGGGTATATACTGGAATGCTGCTAAGAGAGCAGGCAAACAGGACGTGGGACATCAGCAGTTTTTGTGGCAGTACATTCAGAAAGAACAGTCATCCTGCCAGCTAAAGAGAAGTGTTCTGCTGGTGGTCTTCTCCATCTCAGAAAGAGCTCAGATGGTATCCATCTGGCAGACAGTCATGTCCTCTGCACTTGCCAGAATAGATGTGGCTACCCAGAGAGAGCTTCCCTGAAAACATGAAACCATCCAGGGCCCAAGTGCCAGAGTCTGTCAGTAATAATGAATGGCAGTTGACACCACAGTTGTGTGAGGTGTGACTGAGTGGATGAACTTCTCAGCCCGATGTCAGCATTACCAGAGGAAGTAGGAAAATTAGGAAAGTCTGAGAAGGAAACAAACTTGCAGAACCATTCTCTGACCTCCTGGAGATGGAAACAGGAAGAGAAAACAAGATAAGGAGATCCTGTGTTTTTCCCCAGCAGGTTGAAGACAGTAGCTTAAAGGGAAGAGTGAATGGAGGCAAGTCCACACTCAGGACAGCAGGCAAACCAATTCCCTGCCTCACCTTCCAAGTGCTTCTGTACAACAGGATATGGAATGCCAGCCAACAGGTACTGATCACTACTGCAACAGAGCACCTTGGATAATTCTGCACCGGCTGGAACTCCATGACTCCCATTCATTACATGGATGGTCTGGAGAGCCTGGAAGTGGTCAGAAAAACTCACACACCCTTTAGCAGTCCTACGTGGCCAATGTGAAATCCAGTGGGGAGTGGAGACTGACTCTGGGCTATTGGGGCCTGAATGAAGCCACACCACCATGGAGTGCTGCTGTGCTGGACATGCTGGAGCTTCAGCATGACCTGGAGTCCAAGGCAGCAAAGTGGTGCCACCATGGACATTGCAAATATGCTTCTCTGCATTCCTCTAGCAGCAGAGTGCAGGCCACTTTCACCCAGAGGGGCGTGCAGTACACCTGGAACCGACTACCCCAGGCGTGGAGGCACAGTCCCACCATCTGCCATGGCCTGATTCAGACTGCACTGGAAAAGGGTGAGGCTTTGGAACATCTGCAATACATTGATGATGTCACTGTATGGAGGAACACAGCAGGGAAAGTTTTTGAGAAAGTGGAGAAGACAATCTAGGTCCTCCTGAAGGCCGGTCAAGGAACCTGCCTGTGAAATTCAGGCTTTAGGAGTAAAGGGCAGGATAGAAATAACCAGATTTTAATGGACGTGTTCTATAAAATATCAACTATGTCCCCACAAACCAGCGAGAAGGAAACATAGGTTTTCCTAGGTGCTGTGGGGTTTGCAGAATGTGTATTCTAGATCACAGACTCTCAGATCACGTGATATTAAAGAAGAATTATTTCAGGTAGGGATCTGCAAAACAACAAGTTTTGAACCAATTAAACAGGAGGTTGTCCATGAAGTTTCCCTGTAAATTGCTCTCAACCCATGACCTTTGCCTTTTGTCTCTCATTGGAGGGCAAGGGGAGCAGCACATGGTCTTTTTTAGTGGGAATACTAAACACGAAAAAGACTAAATAGACAATACTAAAAAGACTAAACTACGTCAATGGTTCAGAAGGGACAGACAAGGCAGGAGGGGCAGAGGGATTGCCCTCTACAACAGGAAATCAATGGATTGTGAAGGGCTCTCTCTGAAGCCACAAACTGATCAAAACTTCATGGGTGAGAATCAGAGACTGATGTAACAAAGGGAACCTTGTGGGTGGTGTCTGTTAGAGGCTGCCTGACCAGGGGGAGCCTGTTGACAGCAACACCTCCTTGCTCCAGCACAGGAGGCACTGAACCCACCAGATCTCATCCTGCTGGAGCACTTCAACCCCCATCTTCTGGAAAAGAAGCACAGTGAGCTGTAGGCAATCCAGGGGATGGTTGGGATACCCGGAGGATCACTTCCTAAGGCAGGTAATTGACAGCCCTGACAGAGGGGATCTGTTACTGGACCTGATGGTCACCAGTGCAGTGAGCTCATGGGTGACATCAAGGATGGAGGCAGCCAGGGCTGCAGTGAACATCACTGGTGGATCTGCAGTCCTGAGGAATATGGGACAAGTGAAGAACACAGTCAGGACCCTGAATTTTAGGAAAGCAAACTCCAGCTGTTCCAGGAATTAGTCAGTAGGGTGACGTGGGAAACTGCCTTACGGACGAGGGAGCAGAACATAGCTGGCAGATCTTTGTGGACACTTTCCTTAGAGCACAAAACTCTTGACCCAATGGTGTAAGAAATCAGGAAAGGAAAGAAAAAGACTGGTATAGATAGTCAAGACTTTCTGCTTGAACTAAAGGGCAAGAATGCCTAGACAGTAGAAGCAGGGACAGGTATGCTGGGAATAGTGTAGGGACACAATCTGGCTACGTAGGGACGGGGTAAGGAAGGTCCAGGAAAAGCTGGAAGCAAACTTAGCAGGGGCTTCAAGGAATAACAAGAAGGGCTTCTACACGTATGTCACACAGAAAAGACAGATCAAAGAAAGTGTACCTACCCTGATGAACCATGCTGGCAAACTGGTAACTGCAGACAAGGAGAATGCTGAGGTACTCCACAGGTTTTCAGTCTTCATTGGCAACCTCTCTTCCCACACCTCTTCAGTGGGTGAACAGAAAGAGACAGCAAAATGCTGCCAGCTTGTTATGCTCTGCTCCATTGGGCAGGTTTAGGTAGTTTTATTAACTCTGAGTGGTGTGCAGGAGAAACAACAAATCTCAGGAGGTTCAATAACAAACATTTACTTGCAAACTTTAGAATGTTAAGGTTCTTGGCAAATTTTAAAATGTAGCTGGTTTTGCTAGAAATGTAGCAATACAAAAGCATAAAAAATAACACTTAAGAAAAAGCATAAGGTAAAAGAAACAAAGAATAGAAGAAAGGTATATAGTCATCCCCCTTGGATCCAGCCATGAAACCTGATTGTTGCAATTTCGATGTTCATTGGGCGAAGTGATGTGTGCAGTCTTCACCGGCTCAGGATGGAGGCAGCCCACAAAACATGAAGTCCATTGGGTTAATATACACTCAGGCCAGGTGGCAATGCAAGAGAGTTTTATGCTGGATAATGTAATACTGTGGATCATGGGACATTTTGGGAAACTTTGATATCTTCTAAGATGTTATAGCTGCCTCTTACATCTGCATGGTTGAATCAATTATGGCCCATCAGAAGGGATGTATATCTTCAGGCTTACCTGAGAATGTCCCAGTGCTTCACTTTTCCAGAGGGGAGTTTTCACACCTGAGCCTCTTAAGCAAGGACATTGTAAATGCTCATGATAAAGAGCACCATCCCACCTCAAAGGATTTGCCTCTTACCTGCCTCTTCCCTTATCTTGTTCAACACTCAGCTTTTACCCTCAAGTGAGGGGTGTCCACCCCCTCTACACCTTGGCAATCCCTTCTAACACAAACTGTTAGAAGGGATTTCTAAATACTGTATTTCTAAGTACTGGCTCTTTGTAGTAAAGATGGTACCTGGTGAGTGCCCTGCCAAAGTTGGTGGTTGATCAAATCCTTAGTGATGCATACAGACCAATACTTGGTATTTGCTAAAAGGTAGTTTTTGGAGCTGTCCGTGCATCATATGTGGATTTGTTTCTATCTGAACAGTTAACATGAATTATTATAATAATATTGCAAATGTGTGAAATGGTTTCACTCTGTAACTCAGAATGTTAAACACCTGCCACCTTCTTGACTGGAAGAACATGCTGAGAATTTTCAGAGCTATCAAGAGATTTGATCCAGAAGTGATGAAGTTGTTTACTTTGGGGATGTGCTGTAACTATTCCAGTGTAGGGCACCATACAGTGTGTTGCTGTACCTCACCTTCTTCTGCAGAATTAATTCTTTCTGTCTCATGGATGAATGTTAAAATGGGTCCATTATGAAGAAATGCTGAGATGAATGAAGCTGCAGAGCCTTCATTCAGTCACAAATTGACTTTTAATCTGACTTCCTAAGTGCCTGGGTGGTCTTGACTGTTTGCATGCCTAAGAAAAAAAATGCTTATGTCTACAGACAGGATGAATTTACATTCTTGTTCTTCCTAGCTCCTTTTAGATATATGACATTGAGCATCATAAGCCAAGCATGTTTATTTCTGATGTCACTGTAGCATCATTTACAGCACTGAAGCCAGAGTAATCTCAATGTGTATACTATTTGCTGCTTTCTTCACAGACCTCAATTATTTATATTTCAGAGACTCAAACTGGTTTCCAAATTGTAATTTTGTTTTTCAAACAACTGAGGAGACCAAAACAAGCTTTGAGATTCACCATTAGATATGGTATCCCCTCTATCACTTCTAAAGCAGCTGCTAGGACAAGACTCTTAATTTCGAGGGAGAACATCCAAGCAATGGTGAGTCAAGACAGATTTGTTGGACATGTATCTAGAAATTCAGAAAGAAATCTTTCAGGTTGTTTGTACTAAAACTGTTATAACACTGATCATATTTGGGATGATACAAATACATGCTTCCATATGCCTTTGAACAGTTAGTAAGGGATTAATGCTAATACATATTTAACTCTGCAATTGTAATTGGCCCATTTCCAGCTATGTTCTTTTCTGAAAGCTTTATTTATGAGAGAATAGCAAAGCTGGCAACAATATAGAATTTTTTATATGCATTCAGAAACATGAATATTCAAGTGTGATCTGTGTGAGCCCTGGCATCAGCAATTGTGCCCAGATGTGTGTTTATCTTCCCTGGGAGTGTGCAGCAGAACAAGGTGTCAGGGATGTTTTCATGGACACCTGCAATGCCTTCATTTTCCACTGTTTTGACACAAAGTCCCAAATGTCCCCGGTAATTTGGAGAGGTAACAATTTATTCTGCTCCATATGGCTTCATCCCAGAAATAACCTCAAAAGCAACTTACAAACACTGTCTGTATGAGAAGCAATTTTGGAAAAGTCTGGATAAGTGCCTTGATGAATGAGATTTGTATAATATGTAAAGGGACAAGCACTGTAACAATTTTTGTGGCAGTAGGCAAGGAGGCATTTTCTACTGCCTAAACTTTGAAAAGATATAATCATCTCCTAAAAAAGATAAATAGTTCTTGTACCTTTAATTTGCTTAAATATAAAGGATTTATTGAACTATTAATATCTTTTTTGTCTGAAAGGAATTTTATTCCTGTATTAAGGTTTTATTTTCTTTCCTGTGGCTTAAGTTATCTAGCTATTGAACTTGCAGTTTGGTTTTCAGTAGTGAACTGAGTCTCACTCAAAGTGAAGTCTTTAAAGAGGTGAAGACATGTATGGCCTCACCTGAGAAAACTTCCACTAAGATGTCTCTCAAACATTCATTGTACTTTATTGTCATTCTTCCAGGCTACCTGTGATGCAACTGTAAGAGATAAATGTTTTCGCAAAGATGTAAAATTTCAGTTCTATTTTGATTTCTCAATCATGTTACTAGGTTTTTGGTGGAGTTACAATAAAAAAAATACCATATTCCTTTGCCTCAGGAGGTATTTTAGTGGTGATTGCTTAGATTGATACTAATGTGTTGTGTGTTAGCTGCTCTGTTCAAATATTCACAGTGCTGTTTAGCAAATATGAAGAATTCAAGATCTTCTGAAAGAAGGTAGACACTTTTTTCCTGTAACAGTGCAGTTAACTGCCACCTTCAATTTCTACAGGAAAGTGAGGAAGGAAAAAGATGAAGCAAAGAAAAGAGACAGACTTGGGAATGTTTGTATTTAATGTCTGGTAAAATGAACAACAATAACAACAACTAAAGCAAAAATACAAGAAAATTAAATATGCACAGTCTTGACACTGAATAGTGTTTTAGTCCCTCAGCAATTTTGCCAGATCCCACAACTATCCAGGCAAAAATCAATCTAAGCATAACTGCAAATACACTAGCACTACATATTTTAAAGTAATAAGGTCTGTCCTTCTCACCATTCCCATTCCCTTGGAGGAAATTTCTTGTATATTTGTTATTCTGCTGACATTTTCACTTACTTCTGAGGAGGGGTGAATGTCCTTGTTTCATCACAGTAGTGTTTGGAAGAAGGCTGCTTGTAAATGGAAAAATTTTAATCATGGAAGAGAATCACCAGTCATGCATAACAACTCTGATTCAATGTAAGCAATTTATTTTCATCAAAAAACTTAGTTTTTGTCAGATATGATTTTTCACTGTAGCTAAGTGGTTTGGTTGTGACAGCAGCTGCCACTACTCAGATGTACAGTTTATCCAGGGAAAAAGCAAAAGACATTCCACCTGGACATGACCTGTAGGATAAGATAAGCATGGCACTGAGCCACACTACAGCAATGCAATAAGTGAAGCTCCTCTTTCATATTCTTATGAGTGCTTCCATGTAAGAGAGCCCCTATCAGATACTACTATACAAGCAAGCAGTCCTAGAGCAAACTGGAGCAGAACCTCACTAATCAAAGGGAGACCAGAAGAAAACCTCTAGAGGGTCAGAATCAGGAATTTGTGCTTATTGGTTTGGCTGAAGATAGTCTATTTAAAGATAGTATCTTGTAGTTATATAGAAAGTGAGATTATCCAATTTCAGGTATGCAGAAACTATGGTAAAATATCCATGAGGTGTTGTGTTAAGGTACACAAGATACACAAGATAAGATTATTTTTCCTTAGAAGAAAAATTGCCCTTACTTCCAATAATAATAAGGATGATTTATCAGCTGGATTTGTGCAAGAAATCAGGTTTCCCCTCTGTCTAGGGCTTTTTAAGAGGAAGGGAAGAAGAAATATTGTCTTTATGGTTAATGATTCTAGTTGCCTTTTTAGTGTACATATGTTACTGTGCTAAAAGCTCACACAAAAATATGTGTCCAGAAGCTGCCAGTGTGAAGGTGCCTGGGGGAAAACTGGAGAGTGCTTAGTTTTCACAAAAGACCAAAGAAACTTACTCTCTAGCACTCGTATGCCTGCATGTCAAACACATACTTTGTTTCCCACCCTTGGCAATATGTGGTAATGAAGATGTCCTGGTAGTTTATTACTAATAGCAAAGAACCTGCAAATGGACACATTAATTTTGCTGTGGCTAACATCCGCTTCTGCAGAGATGCCCAGACTAGTTCTGAAGGAGGGTGGTCATCCTCCTGAGCTCAGGGCTCAGCAGTGGCCCAGTGCTGTCCCTGCCCTTCCGGACTTCTCTGCATGTCACATGCAGAGGATCTGCTCCAGAATCCATGCAGACATGCCTGGATCTGCACTGGAACCCCCAGCCAGCAGCAGCATCCCACTTTGAGCACACTTTGAAATGTGAAAGTGCAGCATCTACCCTAGCCCTGTTGCTGTACGTCAGACACAGTCAGTCTGTCTCTTTGATTGCTTCTGGCATTTAATCTGTAGCACATGCAGTGTAAATTTTAGCTTAATTGCAATCAGTAGCAACTCCAACATGGTGTCTGGTGGGCAAAAAGTTGTCAAGTGGGAGGTGGTGAGGTTCAGATGCCTTGTTATATCCCCAAACTGAGACAAAAATTCTCTGGTTCTGTGCTCACAAAAGAAAATATTTATTTATAAAAGTAGTATTGAAATGGCTATCTTTGACTTTACTATTTGCATGAATTACACAATATATTGTGGAAAAATGGAAGCTGTTATGCTGGCATTTGCATAAAATTTTCTGCCTTCTTTAAACCAAAGCATGTCTGTAGCCCCCTGAGACTGAGTAATCACACATTCTTGTTGAACATCCAGTTAAGTGATTCTTCAATAGCATTCACAGATAAAATAACATTCTCAGAAATTCTTCTGCCATAGATAATAATACGTATCTCCTGTTGATTAAGGACTCCTTGGCTTCAAGGCTTTTTTGGGTTTAATACAGTTTCAGAAACATACACAAAAGAGCTCAAGCCCAAGATTTGTTGCTTAGAGGCATTTCATGCCAGCAAGCCATCCTATGACTTTTCTCTTGCAAGACTACATTTTTTTTTCTCTTTTGAACTCTCTTTTTTTCTCTTTTTTCTCTTTTGAATCTCAGAGCAGATTGGAGGTAGGATGCTTCTGATATAAACCAAGGTTTTCAGGAAAAGCCAAAGGTTATTTTGACTGAACTTTGTGACAGATACTTCAAAATGACAGAACTTTCAGTGCATGTTCTGTACTTCAGGACATACAAGGTGGTTACTCTGAGTCCACAAAAAAGAAAGAATTATACAGAATTCAGCTTTTTCAATATTGGATGATCACTAATTGTTGTGGTGCACCAGTTGGTTCCGCTGCTCTGAAAACTAATCTCTTGCAAATCCAAAGCAAATCCACAGAAATTATTTGGGCTATGCAGAAATAACTGAAGGGGGAAAAAAGAAGGCAATTATACTGTTTATTTAAACTACCTGATGTAAATTTGAAATTTTTAATTAAAAGAAAGTGCTGCAGGTACTTTATTCTGAGGATCTCTCATCACACCTTATTGTTTGACACAATGCCCTGGAAACCCAGTCAAAAGTGTTGAAACCATTTAGGATAAAAAGTGGGAAAAATAAATACCAGATTTGCAATAATTTTAACCCACGATCTGTCACTATTCTGCTGACATGGAGGAAAGTGGCTGCTCCAAGAGGAAGTGATACCTCTTGCAGTCAGAAGAGGTTGTTGACAGCAATCCTGGCATGAGCATAAATTTGTTTCCTTCTGCATCTAGCTTATTTTAGGAGATGGTGGCATTTTGGAGGCGAATCCCCATGCTGTGAAAAAATGTGATCCTACTTGCAGTATGTAACAATTCTGTGCTGTTTCTTAAGGGGAGTTGGACACATCTGAATTTCTGGCATCAGCCCAGGATCTCCCTGAAGGTCTATTCTGAGTTCCCTGTGCAATGAAGTAAGAGCTGTGCATATGTCAGTGTATTAAAGGTTCTGCATGTTGTGAAACACAGTTAAGGAAGTTTCTCACAGGCACCCCTTGCTTTTATATTTGGAGATCCAACAATCTTGCAATGGCACAAAAATCTGGTAAGAAGCATGGATTTGATTTCAACTGACAAGTAGTATTGCTTTAAGCTAAATTTGCCTCTGTTTAAAGCATAATTTAACAGATTGCTGTTCACTCTTGTTACTTCAGTGATGCAGCACTGAAGAATGCCAATTCAAAGATCAGGAGATGCCTAATTAGAAACACTTACTGAAATTTAAAACACTTCCAAGAAGTTAAAGGATGACTGCTCAGATTCTGTAGTAGAGATCACAAGTAATGAAGTAGAGAGAATTCTCTCACACACTGGCATTATTGATAGCATGGACATTTTCTGCATGCTGAACTGATAATAATTCATTACAAGCTCACACATCTCAAGACTGTCTATTTGTATCTCAGTATTGCTTAAGAAGTGTTCACCAAAAAATCGAAATCAGTTTTTCCAAAATATTTTTTACATTGAATAGAAAATTGATTGATGAACATATTTTAGAAGATGTTTATTCCCTATCAAAAAGCCTACAGTTTCAAATGAGAAAAAACACATTGTGTGGATTCATTCTAAATATAGAATGAATAAATAAATATAGATAAACTGTAATAAATATTTCTGGACATTTCTATTTTATTTACTTTCATCCCTTCAGCCCTTGAAGTGAAAAACTGGAATATCAGCACTGGGCACTGGAGGACATCATGCAGAAATAGAAATGCCTGAAGAAGAAAATTCATCATGTTTTTACTTGTCACAAAACAATTTCAAGTAGGTAAATTCTGACAATTTAGGATCCATCTTTAGCTGAAGAACTCTCCTGTTTCTGTCAGCAGGGATGTCACTTGGCACCATGAGTTCAGGAGATAGATACTTTTCTACCAGAAAATACATATTTGACCTTTTGACCTGACAAGCAAAGACTTAATTTTATCACAGTAATGTTGATTTTTATTGGTCTTTTTTTTTTTTTTTTTTTTTTTTTTTTTTTTTTTTAAGAGTAATCTAAGGTCATTGAGGAGCATTTACTTAGGGGAAAAAAAAACAAAAAAAACCCAAAACATATCACAAAACCGGAATTCTAATTATAAAGAGACATTTATGTTTGCATTCCATTGAACATCTTCCTCAATATTACTTGGTTGTCACTCGAGAAACTCGAGAAAGGGAATAATAGGCTATACTGGTATATATGTTAGTCAGCCTGCAGAAAAGCTCAGATTTCAACTATGCCCTTTAACAAACCTTGAGGATCAGAACAAACCAGCCAAAACTTAATTTTCTAGTAATTAAATGGCATTTTTGTTTAGTCTGCATCAATCAATAATACAATGTTTCTAATCATCAGTGCCGTCTGCCTCTGGCTTCTTACACATCTAAAACTCAAATGCCAAAGCCACTCTTACAATAGGGCAAACTGAACGAAATATTTGCATTAAGGAGCAATCCATGTTATTAATCTCTGTTGCAGTGTGCAATTAAGAGCAATGAAGACTGAATCCTGATGATATTACCCATGTCAACTACAGTAATTTAAAATTTATTTACTCCTGAAATTTGACTAATCTTTTGAAAAGTTCAGATATCAGAGAGATAATCTGATTTTAAAGCCATTAACAGGATACCAGATGTAATATCTCACTATACCTCGCACATAACACCATTTTCCCTAACAATGTCATAAAGAATTAAAAATTAGAATTAAAAATGTAGCCTCCACAACACAAAATGCTGAGAAAGGCAGTTTAGTATTTTACAAACGTGTTATTAGTGAAGAAATTCAAGCTTTTAAAATTGAAATTACTGTATTAATTCACAGCAGAATCACATCCAGAAATGGTCCCTTGTTTCAACCTAGTGATGGGTAAGTGGATTTAAATTTCTTGCAACACTATTTATTATTCTTTATATATCTTTCTCACCTGGAGTCTTCCAGAAATATTCAATTACAGCATCAGAGAGAGCAAAGTAGGGTATGCTCACTTCCATCTGGATTCCAGCCAGTATTACCAGCTAGGTCCATCTTTAAGTTCCCATACACCGGCAAGCAGAGTAGCTGCACCGCACACCTCTTCCACTGGGGTAACACAAAAGGATATTCATGCGGAGCGCTCCATCAACAGTGAGATGTCAGCCCATCTGGAAAGTTGTTTACAGGCCGTGTAAAAGGGGGACAGAGAAGAGGATTGACTCATGGCAGCCAGATTCATAAACAATGACCCAAATATCATTGTTTCAGAAGGAACGGTGCAAGAACTAGGCTCCCTCCCATGAATTTGCACAGCCAGTATTTATGCTGCAGATAACCCCAGCTGACCTTTCTAGCATTCAAATAATAACAGCTTTGCTGAGATGAACCAGTACTGAAAAACTTTTCAAGTGTGTCAGGCAAAACAAACTCTTGGTTCACACTATCTCTGCTGTCTTTCATGATCTTACATAAGAGTAACATATAAACAGGAATCTATTGCAAAGAAATGCCATGCTGCTCTTGTTCTAATTCCACTGCCTCCCTTTTCCACTACATCTGAACAACATCTTGTGTTAACCCTCCTGGTGGGGGATGAGAAAAGCAATTAACTTTATAACTTTGGTGCCATAGCATAATTGATGTCCCCTTTTCTCCCTTCATTATAATTTCGAATGCATGAAGAATTAATATTTAACTACCTTCTGAACCTTATGATGCCTCGGTTATTACTTTTATCAGGTACTGGATAATGCATATTACATTACAACACAATTGGGTGAAGTCTTGCTTGGAAAAAGAAAACACTAGTCTTTTTACAGCCTCAAAGAATAAATACATTTCACTCTGGGAGAAAAATTAAATATGTACATATTGCTTAGCCTCAGCTGCATCCCTAGACATAAGCCCATCATATGCCTTCTGTATTTTTGTTACTACTGTTTTTGCATTTTGGGAAATGCCCAAAACAAGCACTTCCATTCCTCCCTTGGTATGGTTTTGAAGTGATGAAAACTGACTCGGCTGGCTTCTGTGCACAGGGCAAATTAACAGAACCATACCACAGAAACCTTTGAACTAATATAAATTTGATCACTGCTGTTTGTTATGAAGGTAAATACAAGCATCCTGACCCTGGGAGCCTCTCCAGAGAGCAGAGAATACTGAACCAAAGGGATACTAAGTTTCTTAGCATTGCATTATTTAAGCCCTGCTGTCCTTTCCTGAACAAAAGAGAAATATATTTCAAAAAACATTGTCTGTGGAATAAGAAACATTGTTCTCTGGCTAACATAAATCATGCAGAAGCATCTGACCCTGGCTGCTTATCTTGGGTGATTTAATTAGCTAGTCTTATAAGCATATTTTTCCTGGAAGCATGTGGCTTGGTACACTCTTCCCCCTGCAGGTGTGGGGTTTGCAGACACCACTAGTGAGATGAAAGTTGGGAAAAGTGGGTGACATCTACATCTTGTGTTGAAGGTCACTCTGGAAATATAAGTTCAGTGAAGCAACTGTATACTTTGGGGCAGAGGGAGAGGGGGGATACATATATCCTGCTGTGACAAGTGGCAAGGGTCACAAATGCCATGAGAGCATGTCATTGTCCATACACAAACATTACTGCATCATTACACTTTATAATAGAGGCAATTGCATATAAAGAGATGGCAGCAGAATTGGCAGAGCCAGAAACAGAGTCTGGAGAGTCTATGTTTCTCATAAGCCTTATTTTCATGCCAGCCAGTCAACCACACTACTTCCCTCACTTGGGAGTTAGCTGTTGGTGGTAGAAATCTGAAGAGCTTCTCTATGTGCTTACAGTTATCATCTACATGCTTCACATCTCATTCAAACTTCTAAAATGTGCCTGATGTGGATCAGATGTCAGCATTTCCAAGGTGGTTTTCAGTCTTAACAACTTCTTATCCCCAGTTTATAGCCCTCTACCTTCATTCATCACATAGAATTATGTCTGCAGCAACCTTTTATAGAAACCCTAGATACCTCCTTCCACTTCAATCTAGGTGCATCTTGAGGCTGATGTTGCAATGTGCCTAAGGCAACCTGTGCCACAGTTCTCACTTTGAGGGGTCAGTTAAGTTCTCAGGTCCTCACATCAGGTCAGCTTAGGTAATATGGACCACAGGACAGGAAATCTGAAATCTCCCTTGTCCCATCATGCAGCTGATCAGGAAACTGCAAATGGCGTCAAAGTGGCGGGGCTCTGACATCAACCTGACATAAACATCATTTCCCTGACATGCCCTTTTGGTGTTCAAGATCCTGGGTCACAGTGCCTGCTGCCTGGCTGTCTTTTCAGACTGTGCTTCCCCTGCTTTGCTAACACTCTCCTTGACTTCCCCTTCTCCTCTGTCTTGCATTTGTTTTAACAAGACTGATGCAACTTGCACTTCTCAATGTGAGGACAAACCAAACATCTGAAGAGAAAATTGTTCCCTACAGATTTGCTTGCAGAGCCAGAAAAACAGTCCTTTGCAGAAGGGATTTTTCAATACTCAGTGTGCCTATGCCAAAATGCCTCAGCAGATTCTCTTGACCTCACTTCTCCACTGAACTAATTTGCTCTGATGGAGTGTGTTCCTGTTCTTCTCAGGGAGGCAATGGAATACAATTTTCTTGAGACCCCTTATACTGTAGCTGTATGTGTCTCAAAGCATACTATAGTGTTCCTTGAACAGCAATTTGCCAGACTTTGTGTGTCATAGCTTCACCTCCACAAGTGAGAAAAAGGCCTATTTCTACAGATGTCCCAATAATACCTCTTCCAGAATCAAATGGTTATTTCCAGTAATGCTGCCCTCTCAGCTATGAAAGAATTGTAGAGCCCCAACCCTCACTGGAACTCTCTTACAGGATCCTCCTTAATGCGCTGGTGTAGCCCCTTTCTAGGCTCTGTAAATTCTCTGATACAAAAGCAGGGGTGCACAGCAGGCAATAGATTTTGAGAGGAGTATTGCTCTACTAGCAAGACCGTATCATTGCTTCTGGTCAGTTCTGGGCTCGTGTTTTACATTACTAGCTGAAGGATGCCAGAATAGGGCAAAACTTCCTATCATTTCATATTATGCCAAAACCAAACCCATTGATATGAAAAAGGTCTGTGAACTCTAGGAATAATTTTTTACAGATGTACCACACACAGACCTCCACAAGGTCAAGAGAGGGGAGCAGAGGAGGCTCTTTGGCTCTGTCTGAATGTTATTTTTCCTTAGGAAATCTCTTATCCAACAACTTTTTCTGTGACCACAAAGATTATTGTGAGTATTGTATGTTTGTATTAAGGGAGCTGCCCCAGTATGTGTGTAAAGTGCTCATCACATCCTCTCTACTCTAAAATGCTTCTGTGTGATTGCAAACAAGATGCAGAAATGATTGATCCAATGCTAGGGAAAGGTTGGCTAAATCAGAAAAAAAACCCCAAGCATACACAACCAAAGGGCTCAGGGAGATGGCCTTATTTGTATTCCAATCCATATTTTACTATAATTCTGGAGACTGTGACCTATCAACAAATGTGGAATAGTTCCTTTCCTTGGTAAAAGTAATACTGGAAAATTAAATTACCTTCTTCTTCCTACTTCTTTGGAAAAAAATTATCACTTTTCCTGTAATATATTTCATGTTTACTATAACAGGTTTCATGCATAACATCTCTACCTAGTTATGCCTATAAATAACCTTTCACATATTTTGGATGGACCATCTTGTCCTTCTAAAATTCCTTCTAAATGATGATCTTAACAAGCAGAAGTTCTTATGTGTTCTGGTGCGTTCTGATGCCAACATGTGGGATAAGGAGGTATTCCCTGAAACCAACAAATACAACTTTTCTGAATTTACTTATCAAGCTCTTTGCTCACCTAACACCTTTCTGTGGCCTTAGATTGTGAGTCTTAGACTGTTTCATGCTACTCACTTGGCTGTTCGGATTATGGCTGAGTCCTCCTGGGAGTTCTGCAACAAAGAGAAATAGAGATGAAGACAGGAGTAGCTGCCTCTGCTGACTGAACTTTTATGTCAGATAAGGAGAAGAATAAAGAGAAAGAATAAAGAGAAAGAATAAAGCACTGGTGGGATTCTGCAAAGGTCCAAGCCCATAGACCAGACTACCATGAGTCCTCTACCAGGAGGACTTTCTTCACCTGTTATGGCTGAGACCATAGTATCCCAGCACCAGAGAAGGTAGGTTCTTTGGAAATACAGAGAATGTAAATGCTGGGAGAATAATATATTTTGGGACAAAAATATAGTTGTTAACAAAAAGATAGTTGTTTTATCTGGAATTTTGAACACACATGCCATGTCTAATGCCTTTGACATCTTTATTTGATCCTAATCTGATGCAGTTGTATCCTTTCCTAGCAGGGAAACTGTTTACACTCCAAAGGACAAGATGGATTATTGTTGTATAAAGTCAAGAGGATAACTTGGTGTTTCTCTTCATTCACAGTTTTAGGACTTTTCCTTTGTCCTTTCTATGTGCTTTTGTCTCCATATACAATTATTCCTGTTAACATGCAGTTTTTACTTTATAAGATTTTCTAATATGGATGGTAAAATGTAGTTTCTACAACAAAATTTAAGTCCATAATGGAAAGGTTAGGTTTTATGCATCTAAAAAACCAAAGCCTGAATCCTTAATGATTCATCCACAACATCCAATTTGTTGTACACACTTCCAAATTAGAAGTGGAAACATGAAATATAGGGAGTAATTAGGTGATGACTAATGAAGACTAATTATTTTGCTGCTGCAAGATGAGAAGACATTTTTAATATCATCTTATTTTCAGATTGACTTTACATGCTTACACCTTGTCAGCTGAAGTTTGCCATGGAATGAAGAACACATTGAAAATCAGTAGAGAGGTCTACTTGAGGTACAGAGGTGCTTATTTCTAAGGGAATTTGAGGTGAGCAGAGAAATAACCATTAATAAATCAAATTCAAAGAATGTCTTCAAACACTAAGGTTAAAATAACAGAAAGCTCTATTTATGAACTTGCAGATAACCAGAAACAACAGTGTAGAGAGGAGTTAACCACTTTTATTCACCTTAAAAGGTTTAAAATGAGGTCCTAACAATCATTATTTAAATGTCAGTGGTATTTACTAATTTGATTAAAACTTATATAAGACGTGATTTCATAAATATGTGCACATTCTTCCGTGGCTGACATTTCACAAGGGGGCCTGGAAGAGGCAATGGTTTGGGGGCATGTAATTTCTTTCCTATTGTTTAAAGGAGTAAAATTTGCAGGACTAGTTGAGACTTTGAGGGGGGAGCAAGCCCTGGTGCTTTCAGCAGAGTGTGGGGATTGCATTTGAGCTGCTATACATTCAGCTTCTAAAGGCATGCTACTGTCACGCTTCAAACAGGTGGAGGGAGCTCAAGCAGCACACAAACCTTGGGATTTGCACTGCTGTTTCCTCTAACTTTTCATATGAACAAGATTTACTTCTCCGTGTGGTCAGATCAGTGAAACCTCAACATCACTGTGCAGCATCTGCCTAAGAAGTAAGGCAGTTTTAAGGAGGTATTTCCCACAGGACATGAAAAACAAAAGTTATAGGAGGACAGGCACATCGGCAGCAGCACCTACTGAATGTTCACTGCAGAAGGTGCAGACATGGAAAGAGTTATGGAGAGTTCAGGAAAATTCCACAAAAACTACCTTTCTGAGGATAAGAAATGAAGCAACAGAAAGGACAAAAAGGACTTTCAAGTAATGAGTACTGCAAAAATACACAGGAAATACAAGCTCAGTGACAGAGCAAACTGGTCACCTCACTCATGTGTCATGTTTCTACTATTTTCACGTCACATGCTAGCTAAGATAATCACTTTGCACCTAGAAGAGAATATGCTGTCTGAAGGCCAATTTGAGCCTTTAATTCATGAGGTCTTGGCTTTCTCCCAAAGCAGAATGAAACATTAACTAAAGAAACTTTGAAATCTTTGATGAAATTGAGTAATTTTCTAGCCAGCCTTGCTGCCCCTAATCCCTGTGACAAGGAGCAGGCAAAATGCTGATGAATGCTACAAGAGATTGTGTCTAGGTGATCAGACAGCCAGGAAAACTTAACGAATAGCTTGTCTGAGCCAAGTGTAAAACAAGGGAGAGTTTTGATGAAAAGTCACCTGCACGTGCTCCTCTCCTCTTGCCTTTGATGTCTGGATGATATGTTGCTGTATTTGAGGTGCCCGCCGAGACAGGCGGTTTTTGAAAGTCTTCAGCAGAAGACATATATCCCATAGTGAAAAGCACAACAGATAAGCCTGGTGTTTCTGGCACTCTGCCACATTGAGGACCTTTTTGTGGAATGGACAGTTGGGAGAAACTCTGTAAACAGAGCCAGGAGATATATAGAGCCACTGAGCATGAGAGGGTGATGTTAGAAAGCTGCAGCCTATGTTGATTTGAAATTGGTGAAAGAGGTGGGGGGTAATATGAAAGGTTTCTGCAGGTATTTCAGCAGTAAAATATCTAGTGAAAGCACAGGCCCACTGCTGAACATGGCAAGGAGCCTGGAGGGAATAAACATAGAAGAAGCCAAGATGCTAATGGTCATATCCACTTGGTCTTTGTTGAAAAGAAAATGCCTTCAGCAATTTGTGAAAACAGTGGGAGATCCCAGAGCAAGGAAGATGTACCCTTGTTGGAAGGTCAGGAAACTCATATGGACACTGGAAGTACACAAATCATAGAGTCTCATGGGATGCTCTCAAAACTGCTGAGGTAGCTGCTCAATGTAACTGCGAGGCCTTTCTTGCTTGTCTTGGAAAGGCCATGATGATGGCATGAGAGAAAGCAAACACCACATCTTGGGAAAGACAGGAAAGAAAATCTGGGGAAATATAGGACAGTTAGACTCACCTAAATCACTATGAAAGTGATGGA
The DNA here is from genome assembly GCF_017590135.1 of Pyrgilauda ruficollis. Lineage (NCBI taxonomy): Eukaryota > Metazoa > Chordata > Aves > Passeriformes > Passeridae > Pyrgilauda > Pyrgilauda ruficollis. The sequence continues at coordinate 5,301,765 of NW_024523822.1, read as the reverse complement.
GCGGATAATCCTGGAAACTATTTCCAGTTGCATGAAAGACCAGAAAAAGTGGTTGTGTGTAGTCAACACGGATTTACAAGGAGGAGCTCTTTTCCAAGTAGCCTGACAGCCTTCTAAAATGAGGCTAGTTTGGTGTATGAAGGGAGAACATCCCAGTGGATGTTTACCTAGATTTTAGTAAGGCTTTTGACACCTCTTCTGTGACAGCCTCATAGAGAAGCTGAGAAAGCACAGGCTGAGTAAGTTGACTGTGAAATGGACAAAAAATTGGCTGAATTTTTAGCTTCAAATTGTTGCCCTCAGCAATACAAAATGTAACCAAGGGCCAGTCATTAGTGGGTGTCCTCAGCAGATAATACTTGACTAATACTGGTTAACAGTTTCATTAGTGACATGTGAGACTGGGGAGTGTGCACCCTCCACAAACTGGCACATGGTGAAAAACTGAGAGGAGTGGTTGATACACACCATGTAGTTGTGCTGACATTCAGTGGAGCAGACTGGAGAAATTGACAGAGGGCAACCTCATGAAATGGGGATATGCAATGTCCTGCACCTGGTGAGGAAAAACCCTGTGCACCGATACAGACTGGAGGACAACCACCTGGAAAGTAACTGGCAGAGAAAGATCTGGGTATCCTGGTGAATAAGGAGCTGAATATGATCCAGCAATGAGCCCTTGTGGCAAAGACAGCCAACATTAGACTGCATTAGAAAGAGCCTTGTCAACACCATTGGGCACTGGTGGGACACATGTGGAGGACTGTGTCCAGTCCAGTGCAAGAGACATGAGGACATACTGGAATGAGTCCAGTAAAGGCTGTGAAGATGACTCTAGTAGAAACACCTGATACAGAAGAAGAGGCTGAGAGAGCAGAAACTGGTCAGCTGGTGGAAGAGAAGCCTCAGGGAAATTCATCAAGGTGTATAAATTCTTGAAAAAATGTAGGAATGAGCAAAGAGCCAGGTTCTTATCACTGGTGTCCAGTGAAAGGATTAGAGGCAATGGACACAAACTGAAATACAAGACATTCCAATTGAATATAGGAAAAAAACTATTTAAAACTAAGGTTGATCAAGCATTGGAAGAGCTTGCCCAAAGAGGTTGTGGAGGCCATATGCCTGAAGGTGTTAAAACCTGACTGGACACAGTCCTGAATTCACTCTGCTTTGAATAGGAGGGTTGCACTAGATGACCTCCAAAGGCACCTTCAGCCATTCTATGACTTCATAAAGTGAGCTGAAAACTGAACAAATTACCCTTGACTGATTCTTCTTCCCATTAAAACTATGCAGCATGTTTGCATCTTCCACTGTTTTAAGAAAGAGATGAAAATACTATTTCTTGAACCAGATGCAAGTGATCTTGATCCTGCGGTGAGCGGAGGGTGGGGTGTGTAGGGAGGCATCAGGAATTTTCCATTTTGTTCATTTAGCCTTTCTGCTGTCTACTTTAAATTCAATGGCTTTGACCCTTTCAAAGAACAGATCTTTTTTCTAAAATAGAAAGGGATTTTAAACATTTCAGATCCTATAATCTGGTGATATACAGCATGGAAGTACTCTGATTCTATTATCAAGGTGGCTGCAAATAAGAGAACTCAGTAGGTTATGTCAGTTTTAAAAGGAGTGCTAATTAGGTGCTTTGGAGCAGGGGAGCACTTTCAAAGCAGATGGTTAGGACTTGTCACTACAGCCCCCTGCTTAGAGGCGTGAACCAGTTTCAGCTTTAGAAGTGTTAGAACTTATGAACATTATAAAAACTATACTTTCAGAGGTGGAATGAAGTCTAGATGTAGTTCCTATGATCTCTCTGTAGTTTCTGAAAGTCCTTTTTGGAAAATAAGCCTTGCTGCACATAACAAAGTCATACTTGATGAATACCAATACAAGAAAATATAGAGGATTTTTCATTTCATTAACTAGTTTCCCAGCTGCCTTCTCTTTAGTAGATGATTTCTATTAAGTTAGTTGATAAATATCAGAATAATTTCAGAACTTTAAAAAACTGAGAAGACACACCTGGCAATGAAACTTTGTAAAATTAAAAAGGGTTAAAATTACGAGCTGTTATTTTTAAATCTGCCTACTCCCACTCCAGCAATGTAGATCTACTGCCAAAAGATAAGGATTAAAATGTTAGATGTCTAAAAAATACATGATTTACCAATCCCATTTAAAAGAAATAATGGACACATGTATTCCTTTAACCTCACCCAGACTCAGAATCCCACTTTGGGACTGCATTGACAAATACAATCAACACATACTTAATGTAGCAATGACTTTCTAACCCTTTTTGCTGACTAGCTCTACCTAACTGTATTCAAAGTGCAAAATTTTTCCCTTGACAAATGCAGAAATTTCCAATATTTCACCAGGCTGGAGTTGATTGGCTTCCCCTGAGGCTAGCTGCAGTTTTATGCTGCTATATTATTTTAGAGAAACAGCAGAATAGGTCCAGTTGAAATAACTACTGACAGAAAAAGACAAGAATTTAAATTTCAGTACTGTTCATCTTCCATGCAGAGACATTTTAGATGTAAAGATCTCTGCAGAGAATATCTTCAAGATGGTGTTACAGAATAATTAACAGAAACATAAACCCTTCTTACATAAAGAACGCTTCTTTTTCATGAGAGATTAAAAGTGTTCCCTCATAATGCAGTCTTTGGAAAAAATAGAATATATGTAAAATTCTCATTTAACAGTTCACCAAGACATGGAATGAGAGGCTTCAAAGGTGAAAAATACTTGCAAAATATTGTGTTAAAACTGGGAGAAGAAATCAGGTGGATCACACTCACTAGGATATTTGCAGGAGAGCAAAAATGTAATCCAAATACAGACATTCTCTGCTTTGTTAGGACTGGCTTGCCATTATGGAACCAGCTTGAAGACAGCATCTTTCTCTGACATCTGTTTTTGGGGAGTCAGGATGCTCTCCCAAGTGAGATTCCCCCTCATCCACCTGAGGCCACCAGGCAGCAGAAGAGGACTGGGGAGAGGCTTGTGTGGGCAATCTCTTAGAACTGAAATGGTCATCCTGACTACATGAATGTCCCATCCCTCAGAGAGCTGGGTGAGGAACTGATACAAACTGTCAGCGGGGGAAAATGCAGAACAACTGACTATAGTCAGAGCTTTGCTTTTGAAGACAGAAAGAAAGGACATCTGCTGTTGTGTCAGATGTCCAGCTTGTAGTCCTACCAGGTTTCACGTTGTGCACTCAAACCCTTAAATAAAAACATAAAATAGGGTAAGCCACCACCTTTTCTTCTTGCTACTGCACAACCAGCTGGTGACCATACTTAGTTTCCTTCTCCAAAATATGTCCCAAAGTCATACAGATTCCAGATTTAGTTAATCTCATTCTTGCTTGCAAATATTCCTGTAACAGCAGATCAGCACATCTGACGCTTAAAAAGAATCCACTTGAAAAGGTATTTTCCCATCATGATTCTGAGGTTACCACTAGTACTCCATCATCATTATGGCATCATGGAGGTGGCTCTGTTTTTTGCCCTGCATTTTCCTCTTCCACTGCAGAGCAGGAGGATGTGGCCATCTCTGTAGCTTTGGGATTTTGTGCTTCTTCAATTTATGGCTGCCCTGGAGCTGCTCAGCGTGGCAAGGTCATCCAGACCTTGCAGAGCAGTGGCTGATGCAATCTTCTTTCAAAATGGAGGGTTTGAAATAGCTGCATATGAGGAAAAAGTACACTTCAAAAGGCCCCCATATAAGGCAGAAGTGCTGGATTGGTTTTATGAAGGGAGTAACACCGTCTTGCCTAGAAGGACCTATGCCTCAAGACACTGAGTGCTCAGGCACAAATAATTCTGGTGCTTTATGAGGAGGGGTTCCCAGCTTTCTTGAAATTGCACACTACAGACACAGCTTGTCATCCCCCCTCCGTGGGGAGCTGCCTGTCACAGCCTGTCCTCTCCAGCCCTGGCAGCATTCTCTACCACTGAAGTCAATGAAATTGCAGGCTTTCATCACCTCTGGGGGGACTGTCAGGTACAGGAGTCAGCTGACAATGTGGCACATTTCACACACATCCCTTGCACTGCTCAGCGCTGCCGATCCAGAGAAGTGAATTGGCAGCATCTGTGAACCATAACACTGCAAACAGAGAGACATGCAATTTGCAAATAGTTTATAAGTGCCTGCATTTTACACATATCTGTCCTGCTTTTACTGGAATCTGTCAGCTAAGTAGGATATGGTGCGTAAGCATACCCTGTACGCTAGAGCAGAAATACTTAAACTTAAATGTTTTTTAAAAGTTGCCTCTTTCTGAACTCTGTCAATAATAACATATAATAAAAATTTCCAAACTACATGTATCTATTCGCCAATGGGGAAAAAAAAAAAAGGTTTCTGCCAAATATTTTTTGCAACTACTGAAAATTCCAGACTAAATTGTTTGGCAAGAGGTTTAGCCATCAATGCACTCAAAGAAATGGGCTCTGCAATTATCACTCATCAACCACCACCTACGAGTTGGGAACTAGTTGGAAAGGGTTTAACATGAATATAAATGAGGAGGGAGGGATATGTGGGAATGAGATTGTGTGGCATATTTGGGGGATTTTTTTTTGACTTCTTTCCAGACATATTTCAGTATACATAAATATTTGAGGGTTGGATCAGACAGGATTTGCAGCACAATAGTATTAGGAATGCCTTTGCAAAAACTGTGATATGTTTTAAATTAGTCTCTGAGGAGGGGGAGGGCAAATGACGCTTTCTCAATGTATACATTCAAGCACCATTTAATTATTACAGACCAGAATGATGGGCTTCCCCGCTAGTTTCTCCTCTTTTTCTCGGTCTCCCCTCCCTCTCTGTGATTTCATTAGAAAGTGAACTGCATTTTTTAGATGACTGACACTACCTAACATTCCTTGCAGAGAGAAAGATGCTTGCCGAAGAACAGGGCTAGGCAGTGCACATGGGATGTCATGTCATGAGTGGCCTCTTGCTGACCTCCTGATTTGGCCTCAGAGGGTTAAAGCTGCCTTTGGGTGCCTGGGTGTGCTTGCCTCACCTGGCAAGTGTCCCTGGAAGAGCAGGAGAACCCATCCTCAGCTCAGGCTTCTTCCCAGAGGAGCAGACTGCAGGCTCTCCCAGGGAGTGCCTGGTGGAGGCCTGGGAGACCACCTGGCATTGAGAAGGCTTTTCTGCGCTTTCATGTACCTAAATTTCCAAGTGGGCAAGAAGGTATTTGAGGAAAAGCACTTGGGGTAGAAGGAGGTAGAGCAAGTTTCTTGGAGCAGAGCACTGCAAGGGTGGGACCTGCAGAGTCTTGAAAAAGCAAACTATCTATTTAAATCTTACTTTATCTTACATAACTCTGGACCAGCTCTTCAGAAATCAGTAGATACATTCTGGATTCAGACAGGAGTGAGGGAGATAATCTGACCGTGGTTCTTTAAAAAGTTTTTCTGAGAGTTGCTCAGGTCAGATTTCCTCCAGCTCTATAGTGCCAGGATAAAACAGATTTTCACATACCTCCTGTTGAATATGAAACTGTTTTATTTAAAGCGTCTTTTAAATAAGAGCATTTTCACTAAATAAAAGAGAGGTGAAATGCAAGAACCTGTTGCTGAGTAAAGCCGGAAAGGGCTTCACAGTGAGATTTGATTGTTTACATTCAATGAAAGGAAAAGTCTGATTTAGAGTGCTCAGATTTAATCTCGGTGCAGATTAAAATGGTTCTATTGTGTTCTGCTGGGCTGTTTAGAAAGGTGAACTGAGGCTTTCGTAGGACTGTACCATTGCTGTATATACATGAGATTTACATGAAGTCATGTCAGACAGTCACACAAAAGTGACAATCTGAGGCTTTCTGGCTCAAGCTGTGCTAACATGGTCTTTCCCATTTTGAATTTCTGCCTGGTGTTGTAAATAACCTCTAAAGTCTTGGTGGGTCTGTCTGGTAATTTCCTGAGTTTCCTGTTTCTCCTGCTTGCCTGCAAAAGTTGGTAGTACTGTACTATGGCTGTAGTTACGCTCTGGGGGGAATCTGCAGCAGGTTATTGTGAGCACACTCGATACGCGTCCTCTGCAGAGCAATTAGGCAGCACTCCCAGCCCCCAGCAGAAATGCACTTCTCAGCGAGAGCGGAGGTGCCTCGCCCTCAAGTTCAACTAGAAACACATGCTGAGCTAGTGCAACAGATTTAACTCCAAACCAGAAGGACTCAGGATCTGACTTCTAATGAAACCGAAATGAAATAAGCTTGGTTACTGCTGCTCCACTGCGTTTTGTGCATATATATGACAAAAGGGGAGGCCTTAGAGCCTGAGAGGGAGAGAGCTGCATCATTTAGCAACCCAGTAAACCCAGCAGACCTTTGGGGGAGAGGAAAATTTTTAATACACGCTGCTAGATATCAGATCTCTGTTTACAGGGAATTGTCTACACTGTGGAGTTTGTTAGGGGAAGGACACGTTAACCCAGGGCAGTACATTATGATTCCTTGCACTGTTGAAAACAGTATCTGCTTTCTGAGATTCAAAGTGACAAGCTAGGAGTTTTTAAGTTCTGCCTCAGGTTCAGATGTCCCTCTGCCTCTCAGAGCAAGAATTTTAGGTCTCTTTTAACTTTAACAAGGAGTTTATCTATTCACACTAAGAGGATATCAGCATCCAGAACCTTGTGAAAATTGAAATATTACAAAAATACTTTAAAGATGAGAGCAAAGTAAAGTGGTGTGCATCACCTGTGTGTGAATTGATAGATTAAAGGCAGTCAGATACTATAGCAGAGGGGGCAACCCCTGTGGAGACAGACAGACAGACAAAACGTTAAGAAGTGATCTTCTTTCACCCTTGTGATCAGCCAGCCCTCCAGTCACCAGAAGCTGCTTAACATACTGTGAAAAGATGATTGCATACACTCAAGGCTTGGATTTTCTCAGACAAAGCAGTAACCTCTCTGTGGCTGCATCCCCCTTGGCTGTCTCTGCTGCCAGACAGGTGAACCCTCTATGATGCCGACAACCAAAGTTCAGTTTATTTCACACCAGCGGGTGCAGATCAGAGCAGGACTCTTCTTTAAACATGTTTTGGGTCTTAAGCCTTTTTAATACCTAGAATTCCTTATGTAAGTATATGTGTATTTATTTGTTTGTTTTTATCATGGAACACAGCACCATGAATTCTTTCAGTGCCATTATGGTTTTGTCTAGAGCACACAGACAAAACCAGCTGCTTCAGAGAGGACTAGGGCTGTCCTTGGAGCCTCAGACACAATGACCAACAAATCTTTTCTCAATGGTGAAAAAGAAAAGAGAAAGGAAATTGTTGTCTTTTTCCTGACATTTCAGGTATATTTTTCTCCCTAAAAATAACCTTTAAAAGAAGGAACAAGGACAGGAAACAGTGCAATTCAAAATTATCAGATTTTATGCTGGTGGAAATGCATTTGGCAGTTGATAGAGCAGTGAGTGGCAGAGTTACAGGGAATGCCAAGCCCACAGTGAACTTGAGTGGGAAAATCTGAAAAAAAAGATTCTGAAAAACACACCAACAATCTGAACCATTATTAGCTGTATGGGGAAAGTCTGCACCTGCAACCACAGGGAAATCTAATTTAAGCATCTAAAACTTGCAGTTCTAGTCAGCATTCATCTAGTACTCTGGAAGCATTTGTTGTTTATTTTGTTTAAGCTCAGCTGTGACTTCCAGGATGGTGCATGGTTCAGGACTGCACAGCAATCCTGGTGTCCCCTGCCTTTGCATCCATCAGAAGAGCAACTGAAGCACCAAGTTGTCCAGGCCTGACTGCATCCAGCAGAGGGGCAGATGCAGGGCCAAGAGGATTTCTCCTGACTGCCTGCCAGTGGCTTGGGTGAACAATAAAATCATTGAAGTGGGGAGGGAGGAGCCTCACAGCTGCTGGGCTGACTCAGTCCATAATGAGCATTCCCTGCCCTTTTTATAAGCTTGTCTGATCTTCAGCCCGGCATCAAGAAGTTCCTCACACATGTTTTACCTCAGCTATACATTTCTGCCCTGTTTTGGTTCTCTTTTCATGTGTGCTGTGAATATATAAACACATCTCTCAGGCAGTTTCACATCAGGTGAAATCGAAAAGAAAATATATATTAAACTTAATTATTTGTCAAAGACTTTAAGACAGACTCTGTTTGAAACCCACCACATGTTTAGTAGTGGGGAGGCTCCTACAAATGAAATTGCCAGCTGATGCCCCAAGTGACCCAAGGTGCAGTGGTAAAAGTATGACCTCAGTCAAGAAAGCTAGAAGGAAGGCAGAAGTCCTTTTAGTTAGTCCTAGAAGGAAAATTTAATTCCTTTTGCTAACCAGGACTGATTCTCACAACATCTGTGTGGCATCTATGAATCTTTGTTTGTCCCTGACATTTCCAGCTGTGTCAATGTGGGAAGTTCCTGGGGAAATTCCCTTCTTGTGCTTGTGCTTTGAACAGTCCTAGGTTGTGGAAAACAGCCATGCAAAAATAAAACCATGAAAAATTTTCCCTTTCATGCCGATTAAAATTTTTTATACTCTCTCTCTATCTCTTTTTTTTTTTTTTTTTTTTTTTAATTAACCTTGTCTTTCTTATGTTATTTTGTTCTAAATGGCAAAATATAGATATATTTACTCACATGTTTTGGTATATTTGCTGCTGCTAGCCACATTCCTCCCTTCCCATTGAGAGATAACACCCACTTCCATGCTCTTCTTGCATCTGGAAAGCCCCACAGATGTTTGCTTTGCAAAACCACACTCTGTTCCAGCAGCAAAATGCCTGTAGCCACTTTGACAGTCATTTATTAAAATAACCTGGGAAGGTCAACACACATTGAGAACACTGCAGAAGGAGGGAAATTAACCTCTGCAGTGATGTAAATGTTTTCATTATGATGAAACAGATTCTGAGCCAATTTACCTGAACACTGTTGTACTTTTTAATACTCAAAGAATAACATTTTTCAGTTCACCGTGACTAAAAAAGAAGTAACAAACAGTAAATGAAAGTACTCCAGGTTGCTCAAAGTTGCACTTAAAATCTCAGAAAACCTAGCCAGAGCTCTGGTTTCTCAGTATTCAAAGTCAAGCTAAAAGTGTCAAAATGCAAGTATAGAAATCAAAGAGTGGGCAAAGGAAACTGTACAGCAGTTATTGGGCGTGTGTAGTCACGATGAATAACTATTTGACACAGGTCTGAACCAGAAGCCCCTATCAAGCCTTCCAGCCTTCCTTTCACCCCTGAGGGCCTCCATCCCCTTCCTTCCCAGGGCTGTGTTGGGTTAGGGCTGGAGTGGATCTTCCTTCCTGAATTGGGTTTGGTGTGATCAAGCAAGCAGCAGTCTCAGAAGAGCAGGACAAACCACAGTCTTCCCACTTTTTGGGTTGGACCCTCACAAGGATTTCTCTGAGGTTTCAGTACCATCTAAACTGAACCTAAGCCTTGAAATTATTCTGTATTCAGAGTCATGAGACAGATGTAAGATCCTGACAAGTCATCTGGAAATGGAAAATGGCTCAAAATGGTTGATTAAAATACGTATCACAGAAATGCTGCAAATACAAATTCTGGGCATTGGATTGCTTAATCAGACAGTCTCATTTTGCTTTGGAGATAAACACAAAGTGGCATGGGCTCTGATGAGTTCAGACATATCTGCACGTAATGAAAAGTGGTGACAGACACCAAAGCTGTGGTATCTGTTTTCTTAAAAAATTCTTCATACTTTTTATACTCTGTTCAATTTTTTACCTAATTTGTAAAATATTCATAATGTTTATCTCAACATGGTATAGCTGAAGCCCTTTTAATTGTTAGGCAAGAAGATTAGGTAACAAGAAAAAATGCTTTGCACATCTAAACTCTGACAGGCTATGCAAGCAAACAGCAAAACCTGGAGGAGCTTGCATGGTTTAGAACCTCTACTTCACAGTGAAAGATGTTGAGCACAGAAGTATTTGTCCACAATTCCTATTAATATGCAACAAACAGAATTAACCATAGGAATGCAAAGATCTCTTCTTTTGGTGAGTCATGTCTGAGTATTTTTACCTGGGGTAAAAAATCATATCTGGGGTATGATTGCTGTTACAAAACCCAGTCATAATAAACCTTCAGTACTGCCAAGTACCACCTGGGAAACAGACACTCAAGAGAGGCACACAAAGGAAGCAGATTTATTTATTCTGTGTGTACTTTCATCCTTTTCTTTTATAAAATTAAGCACTTCTGTTAACAAAAGAGCAAGACAGTCTTACAACTTACTCTATAATGGAACCAGCTTACTTTAAAATAAAGGATGTGACATGGCACAAAAAACATAGGGTTTATTTATCTTAGTGATACCTCAGCCATGTGCAGAGTTCCAGAAGTTTAAGTACTGAGGTATAAAAATCTTCTGTAGTATCACGACACTCACTTGGGCTATTATACTTTACAAAAAAATTATAAAATATAAAAATACACCATAAATTCACTCTTGACATATCTGTTTTAAAATCAGTTCCTGCTCTGGAAAACAATTTAAAATAAAGTGGGAGAGGGGAAGAAGATTTTTATCTTCCTTTTTGTTCATGGAGGTGAGTTGATTTAGCTCCTAATCCAGAACTCAGGGACTCAAGGACAGCCCTTCCCAGCGACTTGTTGGAGGCCATCCAAGGAAATTGTCACAGTATTCATGAAAAGCCCACATGTGCTGTGGGGAAAAGAGTTTGAAAGGAAAGGAGGAGAAAGACACACTTGGCATGCTGTGTATTCCGCAAACTCCAGAACATCTCACAGTCACAAAAACTAGGAATAAGTTTTATATTACACTAAGTTTGTAAAAAGCTGTCAGCGTTCAAGTCAAGGCTTGTATGTAAAAACTCTCTTTTCCCTTAATGTTACAGCCTCTCCCATTATCAGATGAACGAACAGATTATGATGTTTGAAGCAGGATTCACACAAAACGTTTTCAGATGTAACGGCTGCTCTTCTGGTCATGTCTGTTCATGAATTTCAAGTACACACACTGCAGTGTAACATCACAGGCAGACACAAGCACAAGACGTAATTCAGCCTTTCTCACGTGAAAGGACCCTGGGCCAAAAAAGTGCAGCAAAGTTTGTTGTCTGTATTTTTATTTTTCTTTCTCTGCAAGAAGATATCCTTTATTTTCAGGATAATTGACCCTACTTTGTAGATCACCAAAACTGTGTTGCAGAAGATTAGCAAATCACATAACCTGATTCAACCTGAATCCAATGCTCAAGGACAGCATTACTCTGAAGTGAGAAACAGGAAAAAAAATCTCTAAGCCTTTAATATCAGACAGATGAGACTTTACAGTCCTCTTATGAAAAACCAGTAATCTCAAAAAATTGTTTTGCTCCCATATTGTTATTAAATGGTAAAATTCTAGATTAGAGAATATCTGTAAATAAACTGCTATTAAAACAGCTGACAAGTTTTCCATTGTGCTCTGAGTGCACGGCCTTCTTTCACTGTGTGATATGCTTTGCAGCTCTGAGTAACATAAGCAGTTTGTTTAAGCAGCAGCTATATCTCTCAGACTATACTGGCCACGATATAAATAAATTTCACGACACCTTGGAGGCATCAATTCAAAACTAGAATTGAGAAATTCAGAACAGTAAGAAAATTAGATTTAAAAATGTTCATATCAACCCTTGGGGAATTAGAATCTTTAATCTTTGGTAGGATTCTTATTTCTCCTACACTTCCATCTCAGGTTTAAAGACTGAGAGCTGCTGTAAAACCTTACAGGCACTGCTATACGAGTTGGTGTAATAAATTAAAATCTTGTTAGAAACCACATGGTCAAGACCAACTAGTAGTCTCTCAATCATACTGAAGGGGTATAGTAATAAGTTGATTAGCTAGTAAAAAAAAAGGTAATTTTAATTAGAATGAATAGATGTAAGGATTTTAAAACCAGATGCCATAGTAATGAGCTAGTGTGATCCTTGAAAGCACGAAGTAAAGATTTTAGTGAGATGTTTTCTCAGTCACATTTGTAGCACTTGAGTGAAATAGTGCATCTATTCAGAATGCAACAGTCAGCATCTCAATGTATTTTATAAAACATACTAGCAATTAGACTTAAAAAAACCTTCCAAATTGCTGCTATTCTGGTCCTTCCATCACAATAAGGAAAAGGCATACAAAGTACCATAATAAAGAAAAGTGATGCTGGAAAAAAACCTAAAAATTTAGTTCAAGTGAAGAACAAAACAATGTATTTGTTTATACAACAGAAGTTGTCTCAATGCAATATCCCAAAGTCTAAAGCTCAAAGGATTCAAAAACATTAAAAGCATTAAAAGCATTAAAAACAATAGCAAAACCATTAAAAACCTGGCTAGTGGCAATACCCTCAATTCCAGATCATAAAATTTAATGAGTAAACGCACTACTATTGCAAGCATTCATATTTTCAGTTAAAAGAGAATGAGGAGACATCTGGAATAGAAGTGTAACTGTTGCTAGATAATTTTTCTCAATTTATTGTACCTTTGAAAAATATTGCATGTTTTTCTCTGTTTATTGTACGTTCATCAGATTTCTCTTCTAGATCTGGATCAAAGACATAACTGGGCTCCAAGGCAATAATTTGTACATTCCAAATATGAGAAATAAGTCTTACATAGATTTTGAATTTGAGGATCTATTTGGAAAATATGATGCAGACATTTATAAATGGAAAATACTTATTATGTATATGAACAGCTTTATGAATCAATCTCTGCAGTCATGATGCTCTCAGGTTTGGATCCTGAGCTGAAATCTCTCTGGAATTTGCAGTCTGAAATGATTCTTGGTTTATTTATCCCTTATTTGTCCCACTACTTTTTGCCACTTGATATAGAGTCATAGAGAAATCAGCTAGTTACTTTTGAATAAAATTAGCAGAGTTAGTTTTGATCTAAACCTTGTGTTGTGAACTGGTATTTCTTCATGGCATAAACCCCCAGAACTGACTATAACATTTATTTTCAAGTGGAAGCCAGTCTGTAGTAAGGTGTCTGCTAGCTACATGGAGGTGTGTGTAAGAAATGGGAATAGGAAAGACAATTTCGTCTAATTGTGTGACCACCTACATGACACTTGTAATGGGGCTCAAACCTATATCAGAATAAACTTGAGGTTCCCCACCCTGGGGAAGCAATAATGACTGTTCTAGAAACACCAGAGCAGCAAAACTAAAAATAATTTCACTGTAGCAGAAAGTCAATAAATAAATGTGTAGAGGTGGAAATGTGTTTTAATGCAATTTGTGCTTTCTCAGAAACCTCTGACTTGAGGTAATATCACTTTTAGAAGTCAGCACCACATACTCAGAATTAGTGTGTTGTTGATGTGCCTTAGCCTTAATTACACTGGAGAAAAGTGAACTAATAATTGCTTTACTTCAGAGGCTCCACACCCAAAAGACTCTCAGGCTCCACAGTCATCATAAATACTTGTAATGAGGAACATTTTCTGTAACTTTTGTTTACACAAGCTTACTACTTCTGTGTCACAGCCTGCCCCGCTTCCATTGAAATCAATGGGAATTTTGCCGTTCCCTCTAATGAAAGTAGCCCCTAGCACCCTGTTACACTTGATGATGATGGATCACTACTCCTTCCTTGCAAGAACAATAGTATAGCAACCATGCCAACAAATATGCATGTCCTCAGCTGTAAGCACCTGAATAGTCTCACTGGTTCCAGTGGAATGGCATAAATTCTTGAAGGTAAATGCTCTTTCTCTTTGTTTTAATCTAACCGACCACTGGAATCCTCCTCTGTCAATTAACACATCTTTCATTAGGACACATACAAACTTGGTATAATCTAGATGCTATCAGATCTATGGTTGATCTGGCTTAATATTGCAGGTCCTGCAACTGATTATGCAAAAAATAAAAATGCAAACATAATAAATTTGTAGGACAATGAAGCTTATGTTTTGGGGCTTTACAGTAGAAAAGGAAGGCTAGTGGTGTTTAAATAGAATGCCATTCTAGATGGAAGTGCAGTGTATTGGGTCATCCCACCAAATATAGGAAACATGTCATTCAACATAGTGACTCACATAATGAGTGAAATAAACTAAAGGGTATATTCTACCCTGTGAGCAGACATAATTCTCAATAACTAATAATCCCACAAATATCAAAGGGCCTTATCTAGCTGAAAGCCTTGTGAGCTTTGCAGACTGCACAGGGCCAGAGATGTTAGCTCCTCATCACCAGGCTAGTCCTTCTTGTCCTAGAAAAACAGTGGTTCACTGACAAGCAGATGCAGAGCCCAAGGCCCAAGGTAGAGGTTCCCTTGTATGATGTGGCATGAGGCCTGATGCCACTGGTGCCCGTACTCCAACTCCACATTTCTCCTTGAGTTGTGACAATAACTGGAATCTTGACTACAAAGCCAGATTGGGAATTATCTATTTGCTAAAGTCTGGTCTGCTTAGTGTGGAGGGCTTTGAGCTCCTCGCCGTATTTGGAGAGGAATCATGTATTTGTCATTGTCATTGCAGGTGGTGCTGGATAATAAGGACAGACATTCTGAGGCTATTTTAGCCTCTTCAGACTTTGTTGATGCTATGCTTTTGAACTGAAGCTTCTCACTGAGGAAAGTAGAATTACAAATACCTACTAAGGAGCACCAAATTTCTGCAGATTACTGATGGAACTGCCTGGAATTTGGGAGCGGGACAACTTTTGGCACACCTCATAAGGCAGGCAATGAAAGGGACTATTTTCCCTTTTGAAATATGGAATAACTATAGCCCCAGTTCTGGGCTAGTAGATTACTAAAAGTTAGTGTGCAGCCTCAGCTGACAGACAAGAATGAAGAAAATCTTCAAGTGTAGAGCTTTGTATTCTCCCTGAGCTATAGAATACACTGATGTAAGTTTCTTCTGGGCCAGAAGTGCTCAGAAACTATAGTGTGTCCCGTAAAACACAGTGGAGTTGATGTGATCTGAGCCCCATTTTTCAGCAAAGCAAGATGTATGTGTTCATACCATCCCTAAAAGCACACTTCTCTCAAGCTGTCTTCCTATCTGAGTCGTATCTCAGTAAACTTTGAACCAATCTTGACAAAACAGTGAATGTATCCAGAAAGTCCTGCAGGTTCTGTGAAATTATGTCTTTGGGTAGAGAGGGAAAAGGAGGCTTATTACTGCCTCAACTGTAAGCTTTTATAAGACATCTGAGGTCTCACAAAAGGTCTGTGAGAGAGACATGCTCATCCATACTGCTAAAATAGGTCCATGGAGGAGTTTAGCCTCTGGATAGCCACTGGTCTGCAGAGCTCATTTCCTTGCTCACCCCTCAGCTTTGCTTTACAGGACCACAGCTAGCTTTATGCAATACAACACCCAGCCTTGGGAAATAGTTTGGTTAGGGGCTATTCCCAGGAAGTACTTTGAATAAGTTCTTCTCATTAGACTTAGTTCCTCATTCCTTCAACACTCTCCCAAAGACATTGAACCATCACTGTCCACCTGCTCTACCCAAGGCCATGTAATTCATATACTAAATTTTATACTATAAACCCATTGTTTATATGAATTGCAGAAAAATCTTTAGTCTTTATTTTCAAGCATGTTTAAAAAAACCCTACAGCACACTAAAAATAACAATTGCTCTTTAGGGACCCCATCCAGAATTAGATGGTGGTATAGAGTTACTCATTTTGCTTTACCTGTCCTTAAGACTAGGAATCAATTACCAGCTTCTTTTATTCAGCAATATAGAACTATATACCTAAACCTAGCCCTTGTTTTATTTGTTTTGGTTTTACAGAAGACTTTCATTATACACCAAAAACATCACTGTACTTGTGGAGAAATCTCTTGCCAATCTTGGACTCTCAGCACTGCTATCAACAGCTGTCCATTTTCAAGGTTTATTGTCTGTGGAAAGAGCTAGAAGATGAAAAAGGCCAAAATTAAGTCAATGCTGCAGGAGCCCCTCTGAACTCAAGAAGATGTGCCAGGACCTGCTGAGTGCCTTTCAGCTCAATCCCTCATTCAGAATTAGCATCAAGTATTCC
Source organism: Pyrgilauda ruficollis (assembly GCF_017590135.1). Classification (NCBI taxonomy): domain Eukaryota; kingdom Metazoa; phylum Chordata; class Aves; order Passeriformes; family Passeridae; genus Pyrgilauda; species Pyrgilauda ruficollis. The sequence goes on along the minus strand of NW_024523822.1, from coordinate 5,285,715 downwards.
CAGGAGCCCCTGCTTTGCACATAGTACAAGTAATTTGATCAAATAAATGCAATGTTGGGCAATAATTGGACAGTTAATTGAAACCCTTTCCTGCCCGTGGTCTCCCCAGTGTAGAGTATGTTGAGAGGCATCTTGAGCCTGTGACCTGCTACTTCTTGGGAGCCTCAGCTGGTGATGCATCTGGTAGGGATAACTGGCCAGCTCTCATTCTGGGTGTTCAGGGGAGCAATAATGCCTGGGAAGGTGGGTTAATTATTTTAAATTCCCAAGAAGTTAAAAGCTCCTTTCCAGCATTAGCCAGAATGTTGACTATAAATCCACAATTTTCAGTAATTGGACCTCATTAATAAATTCCTCAAGTGTTCCCAAAGGCAGGAGAGGTAAAACAAGAGCCACAGGGATCAGAGAAACAGAGAACTGTGAGGATTCCTGAGTGTGCTGTTAATTCCACTTAATCAGCTCAGAGAAGCTCTGTATTCAAAAGAAAATAACCATGACTCAGAAAATACTCCTGCCAGCAGGGAATAGGACTCTCTCCATTTATAGTAATATTTTCCCCAATTTTTGTCCTTTGTTCCACTCCATTTTTAAGTAAAGAAAAAGACCATCCCTCAGGCACTTTGAACACCTGCTGTATTCTTGGGCCTCAGGGTAGACTGAAAGAGGTGTGCCCACAGGTAAAATCCAGCGTGGGTCCCTCAGAGCTTCTGGGAGACCTGTTCTGCAATCCCAATGTGCCAGAGGGCTTTTCCATCAGATCCAGACTGAACAGACTGTGAAGCAGAGGCATAATGAGGCAGATACAAGATTTATTGCTGTTTGAAGAGGACTCAAATAGTAGCAAACTTTGAGATGGAGCAAGCCCCATTCTCCACTCTACACTGCTTCCCAGAGAAGGTAGACAAATCAAACAAAGACAAGACAAATTACAGGGATAATAATTCAGGTCATGAGAAAAACAGGGATTATAAAGGATGAAAAGGCAGGAGGGTTTGCCAGGAGAGTGGAGCTTTCTGAAGGTGGCATGAAGGAACACTGGAAGAGGCAGGTTCTCCAACACTGTATGGAGAGCCTAAAGTGATGGATTTTAAAAACAAGAAAGTAAGAATGAGAGTCAAGAAAGGAAAAAGGAAAGCTTTTGAGAAAAAATGTAGGGAAGATGAAATATTTGGTTAGAGAAAGTTTGCACTGGATTGGCAAAATGCCTATAAATTTGGGAGCATAAGAGTGTGCAAGCCAATGAAAAGAAAGAGAGTTTGTGGAGCCATTAGAATCACTGCCCAGGCTGCTCAGAAATCTTGTCTCTGCACTCCTTCTTACCCTTCTTTCTCACAACAGAACGTGAAGGTACTGGACACTGCTGTGTCCCCTATGGCCTAAAGGGATGCCTGAATATTACAGAATCACAGAATCATATAGGTTGGAAAAGGAATCTGAGATCACAGTGTCCTGATCACCACCTTGTCAATTAGGTCATAGCACCAAGTGCCACATCCAGTCATTTGCTGAACACCTCTAGGGATAGTCACTCCACCACCTCCCTGGGAAGATCATTCCAATGTTTGAGAATCTTTTCCATGAAGAAATTCCTCCTGATGTACAATCTGGTACTCCCTTAGCACAGCTTGAGGCTTTGTACTCTTGTTCTGTCACTTTCACTTGTTACTTTTCTGCTGGGCAGCTTTCCAGCCACTCTGTCCCAGCATGTAGCACTGCTTGGGGGTTTTGTGATCTAATGGCAGGGCCTAGCATTTTGTTCTCAACCTCACACCACTGGAATCAGCCCATCATTCCAGCCTGTTCAGATCCCTCTGCTAAGCCCTCCTGCCCTCTAGCAGATCAACACCACACCTAACTTGGTGGTATACTCCAACTTACTGAGGCTGCACTCAGTGCCTTCATCCAGGCCATTAATAAAGAGATGGAACAGTACTGGGCCCAATACTGAGCCCTGGCAAACACCATTTGACCAGCTGCCAACCAGATGTGGCACCACTCACCACCATTCTCTGTGCCCAACCACCCAGGCAGTTTTTACCCAACAAAGGGTGCACCTGTCCAAGACATGGCCTGTCACATTTTCCAGGTGAATGCCACTGCAGACAGTATTAAAGGCTTCAGTGAAGTCCAGTAGCCTATATCCACAGCCTTTCCTTCATTCACTAGGAGCATCACCTGGTATTAAAGGAGATCAAGTTGGTCAGGTAGGACCTACCTTTCTTAAACCTGTACTGCCTGAGTCTGGCCCCTTGGTTGTCTTGTGTGATCACATTTAAGATGATGTGTTCCATTATCTTCCCAAGCAGTGAGGTCAGGCTGACAGGCCTGTAGTTCCAGGGATACTCCTTCCAGCCCCTTGTGCGTGGGTGTCACAGTGGCCACCTTCCAGCTGTCTCTGTATGTTTATATATACTGGCTGTCTGGGTATTGCCCAATACCCGGGCATGTTTACCCTAATTAAGGATTACATACAGAAGTGGATGCATGCCTGCAAGGAAAATTTCATGGTCCCCTTAGCGCTTCTCTGTGTGATTCATCCAGTAAATACATTGCAAGAAATCAATAGAGCACCTTACAAGGGAAAAATCCATCACCAGCACGACCCATCTCTTTTACAGCCAGCATGACTAAGGAAAAAGGGTGTTGGACAGCAGGTCTTTCCTTTAAATGTACAGTGGTATGTTTGAGGTTTTCCAGCATAAAAATCTTCCTTGAAACATGTGGTTTGGATGTCCTGACAAGCAGCAGTAGGGGAAATATAATAAATTAAAACAGCTTGAATAACTGACCCTTATTTCTTTCTCTTTCCCATTTCAGATTTTCTCCCTACTTGATACTTGGGAATCCTCTGGTCTTAGGATCTATTTACTTTATTTTGTTTTTATTAGTGTCCTTGAATGTAATGGAAGAATAAACATTTCAGTTTTCACAGCCTTGTGGCTTTGGATGGGAGCTTAGCTGCAGCCACTGTGTTTACAAAGCTGAACTGCATCACAGTGTTTGTTAATTTGTTGATCCTTGCATTATCCATGTTTTTTGGCTGCAAAATCCCCATTTAAATGTAGAGTTTGCTATGTTTTCATGGGTCCCAAGGGGAGTTTCTAGATCAAAGTTTTAGAGTCAAACAGGACCAACCAGTTTTATAGCTCACAGAATTATCAAGTTGTCAACATCTATAGACCACTGATGGGAACTCTGTCCCAGCAAGGACAGAGGGAATAGCCATACATGTCCCCTCCTGAACCCACACCAGGCTTCCACACTCAAGCAGGGGAAATGCAAGCAGGCTGAAACCTTTACCCTTGTGCAGGTCTCTCTGTGTTGAGATCAGAAGAGACGTGACTGGTTGGAGTCAAAGTCCCTCTTCCTTGTCTTAATTATTAGAGGCAGAATCTTGGGAGAAGGATGTTAGGCATACAGACTTAAATCTTAAAAAAAAAAACAACCTGGAATTATATGATGAATTACAGTAACACAAATTTCAAGTCTGGATAAGCAGGAAATATGAAAGTAAGATAGGCAGCATCTCCAGGTAGTAGGGAGCCAGGGAATGGCAGCACTGGCACAGGGAAGAAGACATGCTGTCCTGCAGTGAAGGGGCAGTAGACAGACTGGATATGGCTGGGAAAACTTGCCTGGAGATGCAGGAGAAGAGTATTTGGCTCAGTGTACAGCTTAGCAGAAGAAAACAAAGGACTGTTTCTCTCCAGCTGCCATTTATACACATATAAGAAAAAGCAAGTAAGCATACTGTGGTTAATGTCTTAAAGAGGAGTTAAATTGAAAATTATGGCATGGATATGCATTGCAAGATGTGTTAGGGGAAGAACTAAAGGAAGGGGAAGAACTAAAGAGAGGGAGAGAGCTGTGTCTTATTATATGAGAGGTCCTGTGACCAGCAAGAATGGGGTTCTAATGGGGTTTTGTTTATAACCCTATGTATGGCTTATTCAGTTCTGTCAGCAGCTGTGCCCTGTAAATATAATTTGTTTCAGTCCTGTAAAGTACAAGGCAAAACTGGAATATTTCCATAGAATTTCAGCAGGTCCTTTACCTACAGCTAGGCACGAAATCATGCCACCGGGAGAAAATCATGGTAGCTGCACAACCAGGGAGTAATGACAGATTCTTTAATGCATATTAAGGAGAAAATTACTTCTATTAATGCTATGGAATTTGCTGGTAGAGAGCTACATTAATGCAATGCCAAGATTATGCACTTTAGAATACTCATCTCAGCAAAACCTTAAACTTCTGAAAACCAGGACACATGCTAAGCATATTAGTTCTGTCCCCTTTGAGCAACGCCCCAGCTTGCCCATTGTACGTATTCTGCCTTGGCACCATTGCTGAGCTTGTGGCCCATGACCATGGGAAGCAAAGAGAGGAGAGCTGCTTCTCAGTGAGTGGTACCCTCACCAGTACTATCCTCATGTACTGAAACAGCTTCTCTGAAACAGCATCAAACCCATTACATTTTATAACCCATCTTTCCTTAAGGAAACAAACCAAAAACATGTCCAAAACAATACTATGAGTTGCATGTCTTTAGCTAGCAAATTTCTGATAAATCCCATCTTGTCCCCTGGCAAGAAGACCTTTGTAGATCACGACATCATAAAATGATGTCATTATACTTTAATCTTTTCCATCTGATCACACTTACATTAGCAGCCTCGAGGAAGATTTGATTCCTTCACTCACATCTGCCCAGCTACTCTGCAACTGTGGCTGCTGTTCAGGGCACCCTCAACACAACAACGACAAGCACTGCCAACCTTTTGTGTCCTCCCTTCTCTGTTTCTAAATAAAGATTTTAGACATCTGAGAACAGAGAAACAAAAGAAAGACAAGCTTTAGGCTATGAACTGAACACTATGTATACCTGTGCCAGAAGTAGAAAAGGGATAGAGAAGAATGAAGGTATATCTCCTGCACCTTGACTCATGTGAATAGTCCCTCTGTTGTGGGGTGAAGTCAATATTGGAGTTAAGGAATATCCACATGAAGTAGAGGTTCAGCAGATTTTGAAGGCTAAGTGTCTAGACTTGAACTGATCATCAGGTAGTATGTGGTCTAGAAGGACTGTCTGAAGGCATGGTGGGGAGAAGAAAATGCCTGATGTTATTCCCTGTGTGTGAATGGAATCCCTTGCACAAGTACCTGACCTGAATTAATTGCACCAGATGGGAGGGGGAAATGGGGAATACAAAAAATGAAGCTGAATGAAAGTATGCAGTTTACCTTGAGGAAGGGTGATTAAAGGAGTCCTGCTCTGCACAAGCTCCAACAAGTCCATGAGCTATTCCTGCTGTGTGAGACTTGATCACTTGGGCAGCACAGCTGCAGGCTGCTTGCCATCTGGGTCTCTTCCTTAACAGAACAGGTTATTTAAGTAAGGGCAGGAGGGAAGGGCAGGAAAAAACATGATTTCCTTCATTCTAAGCAAACTTGACAGCCTGGGCTGAGCTTGCCTTGAAATTGGAACACAACCTGCCAGCCCTACTGGTGTATCCTCACAGGGAGCGTGCAGCCCTCTGCACATGCACAGCCTGGTCAGTGAGCCAGGGGACAGTGGTGCCATTGAGCAGCCTGAGAGCACTGTTAGCTGACTGACTCTTCCATTCTGTCCTCTACTGTGAATGCATTATTGATGGTGATCACAGAGCTGAGGCAGCTTGCCTTGTGCATGGAAGCACCAGCTGCGGTTTTACTGGAATCTTACTGCTGGCACCGGACATCCACCCATCCTAGCAGAAGGGAGAGGTGGGGAGGATAGGCACTTCCAGACCAGGCTTTCCACTGCATTGTACTTATGGCCAAATTTTCCCTTGGGATTACAAACTACAGCCCCATGTTTTTCAGGGCTCCAGCACCCAGCCTTCAGTGTTCCCTCCAGTCCACTCTGCAGCAGAGCTCCCACCTGCAGTGTGCCATGTCATCCCACACGGAAGAGAGACTGTCTGTCTCTCTTGTGCACTGTGCCTGCAAGGAAGGAGGGTCTGACAGTGAGTGTCATGTGGGGTGCTGACATCCTGCCCAGCTGCTGGGCATGTATACAGCCTTGGAAGACAAAATAGAATGAGAGAAACTGTGAACAGCAGTCAGTAAAAGACATAGAGATCAGAGGCCTCACTTCAGTGGACCCACACTTGAACCTTTAATATGATGGAGAAAACATGTCTCTCATATGGATCTGGAGAGGACAGTGTGAAGTTTGCTGCAACCCAGGAAGCCACTGAAAAAAGAAGAGGGCAACAACGCTTGTGAAGAGCCTGGAACACAAGCCCTGTGAAGAATGGCTTATTCTTCAGGGAGGGAGCTGGAGCTGTTGAGCATGGAAAAAAGGAGGCTCAGGGGAGGTTGTCACACTCTACAATTACCTGAAAGGAAGCTGTAGCCAAGTGGAAGGCATGGTAGGGCACAGTCTCTTCTCCTAGGCAACCAGTGACAGGATGAGAGGACACAGTGTTAAGATGCAGCAGGGGAAGTTTAGGTTAGACATTAGGAAAAAATTCTTCTCAAAAAGAGTGGTTGGGCACTGGAATCATCTTCCTAGGGAGGTGGTAGAATCACTGTTCCTAGAGTTGTTAAAAAAAAAACTGTATGTGGGAGTCAGTGCCATGGTTTAGTTGATAAGGCAGTGTTAGGCCATAGGTTGGACTTGACAATCCCAAAGGTCTTTTCCAACCTAGTTAATATGGTGATTCTGTAAATCTGTGATTCCGTAAAAATTGCTGCATCTGAAGTGGGGCTTGACTCTGCAAAGTGTGGAGGTGTGCTTTACTCTATATCACACATCAAGTCTGTATTTTCCATTTAAAGACCATATTTCTGTGGTTTAAAATGATATTCTGATAAAGTTAACCCAAGAGACTGGAAACCTGTGGTAGCTTTAGGATGCTTAGCAGTGTGACTGTGCTACCGTGAGACTCTGGCCACTGCAACGTCCCATTGCATCTTCTGCTCTTCCACCTTTAGCACTGCCCAGACTTCAGTGTTGATGAGATCTTTTATCTCAGAAATAACCAGCAACACAGGAACCAGTCCATGGCATTTTCCAGCATGGAGTGATGTGCTCTTACTCCACATTGTAACAACCTGGCATGACAGTGCACTACTAGGCATTGCAAAAAATGCCATTCCTCCCACATCCCAATGAACAGCTTACAGAATAAGAATAAGAAAAGCAAAGTTCATCTTTGTGATTCTTTTTACCACAATCAAAAGTAGGCCTAGCTAACAATCTCTCTCCATTGTCTATTTCTTTGCCACTAGAAGAAAAAAAATCCATTGGCATTTAACTAGGAATTGCAGAATAACAGAAACTACTACCTAGAAATCTCTCATTTGAGCCAAGGTTACCAATATACTATCTAGGAAAAGAAACAAAATACATAGCAAGTTATGTAAGGAGTCATTTAAGATGCAGAACTCAAGAACTAAAGAAGTCTTCCCAAAGACAAGATTAGTACCTAACAAGTTTAGTGCTCACTTTAATCGGCAAACTCTTAGTATGTGTCTGCCTCCTAAAAATGCTCACGGCTGCTGTATATAAATTGAGAGGTGACAGTAAAAAGTGATGGGAAAATGGTGGAACTGTTGTCCAGGTCACAAGAAGGACAATTTCTAAATCAAGTTCCTGCCTTATGTACAGGTATTATGCCTCTTCTTAAGAGTTAAAATTATTTTCCGCCTTCTGGCTTTACAGGGAGGAGAATGTATTGGTTGGATATGCAGAGATGCAGTTCTCAGGCTCAGCTCTTTCCCACCAGAGGCAGGTATGTGCTACACCCATCCCATTAATTAGTGCCTGCTCTGGGCCTCTTGTGGAGGGAGACTGCAGTTTAAAACAACTCTCCATGTCATTTTGAGGGTTCCCATGAAACTACTCTGGCTTGTTAAGACATTCAAAATCAAACATGTGCCTGCCAGATACAGGATCACCCCAGCTACAAATGAAAAATGCCTTAGATCAGAAAGTCCATCCCTATGCTTAGGTGTGCTATAACGCTCAACAGAGTCAAACAAATATCTGTTATCCTTCTTGATTTCTCTGCAGGATGCATGCCAAAGGCTTTTATTGTCAATCCAGAACAGGATCGACACAAGAGAAATTCCAAAATAGCATCAGGGAACAGTATGCTTGTTTTCTTCCCTCTCTTGTTATTTCCTCACATTAAACAATTCATTGACTTTATTGTTCTCGCCTGAGGCAAAGAAGCCTGGCAAATTTGAAGAGTATTTTTATTATTAGTTAGGTGAGTTTACTTGCCAAGCATACTTTCCCAAGTTCTCTGAACATCCTACTCATCAGTTGCTAACAAAGGCCCCATTCACACAAGGGCTACTAAACAGGTTTGCAGCATGGTTTACAACTGGCCAAGAGGGAGAGCTCTCAGAGCCCCCACTCTGTCTGGTGCTTTGGCATCCAAGGTCATTGACCATTAAACGGGACACTTAAGCCTCAGCAAGGAAAAGACTTGTCTAAAGGAAGGCTTAAGTGGAATTGTGATGCCTCATAACAAAATTGCAGTTTCAAAAGTTCCTCTTCATAAATGCAGTTGCCTCTGGTTTTTGGCAGAACACTCCCAAGTTACATCAAATGCTGCCCATTATGTGTCCAGATCTGATGCACAGTGTGTAGTCCCTTCTGTATGCAGCCAGTAATTGTTCCTTCTCTAATTTAATATTTCCTCAAATAGGAGATATGGTCTCATCTGCATCTTCAGTCCAAGGGGGTTTATTGTATGTTTCGTGTTTTCCCAGGGAGTGGCACAAGCACCAAAGCATGGAGGGCAGTAAAACTTTGTCCTACATTCTGGCTGAAGTTGGACCCAAAAACTGAAAATAAGATTAAATCCAAGAATTTTATTTCAGAGTGAGGGTGAGTCTGTAGAGTTTAGGAGATGACTCTCAAATAGGGCTTTTCACAGAGAAGGAGGCAGTTGGAAATCCAAGTCCTGCTACCTCAGCTATGGATGTGGGCCCTTTACCAATAGGAGAAGTCAATTTGTCCTATAAGGCTCTGAATTTAATCTGGGGACCCAGCTGCACTGCAAAGGCAGAGCGACTGCCAGGCAGCTGCAAGGCTTTGCCGGAAATTACTCTGGGGCAAGGAGTGGAGGTGTAGAGGAATATGAAGCAAGGATCTGCTCAGAAATGCTGTTTGAAGGTGAATGCAACTTGTTGGTAACCTTTGCCTTGCTTTTGGATCCTTTTGGTTCAAGCAGGAATTAGGTGCTTGTGTGCAGTCAGCAGTCCTGCACAAGCCAAATGTTAAGAGCTGTTGCTGGAGCAGTCTAGCAGAGGTGATGTGGCTGCCAGGCTATGTCTCAGTAGGACCTGGGAGTGGAAGCAGAGAGGAGGTGAAGTGAAGAGGATAGCTGAGCCATCACGAGGTGGTAAAGACTCTTCCACTTTGCACAAGTGTGGAGGTGAAGTTGCCTGAGAGTTGACATCAGACTGCTTTTGTGCATGTGCTCTCTGGTACCTGGGGGTAAAAGATCAGTGCTGCACTTCAGGAGTGCTGAGGGCATGCGGGACTGCTCCCAGGGCACTGCGCTTGTGAAGAGTCCAAGCTAAAAACCTTCCTGGAAACCAGAGCAGCAGGGAGTCAACAGCCTGACATGAAGGTCTTCACTGACTCTGCTGTCACACTAATTTCTGCAACACACCACACTGGAATCCTGTACAACCCATATAATATTGTATTGCCATGAACAGCACAGTCCCACTCTTCCCGACAAGAGGGAGTCCTTTTAATCAAATGTGGCTGGAAGTAATTTTGCTGAGATTTCCTTTGAAAACTGGTTAGAATTTTTTATATTTTCTGTCCAGGAAAAATCCAGTTTGACTGTTCAGAAAGCACAGCCTGTGCCCATTTTGTGCCCTCCTCCCTGTAACAGACTGAGCCTTAAATCCCACAATATATCCTTTTATCTGAATATAATGCATGGGGCAATGCAAGATGGAGCTGCTGGTAGAAGAGGTCATGAAGTGCCACTGCACTAGCATTTTGAAAGGGAATCCTATAAAAAAACAGCCTGACATGGCTGCTGAGAAAGATCCTGCACTCTGTCAATGTCTTGGCATGTAGTTAGCACGGAGTACGGGACTGGACACAAGCAGAGAGTGGGCTTTTTTTGGCACTGGCCACAATGAGTGTAGTTGTCCAAGGAAAGTCTGAGGGGGAGGCTGAGGGGATAGAAGAAGACAGACATGTTAAAGGAAAGCGTGTTCCTCTATAATGGGACATTGTACCACATGTTTAAGAAGAGGGAAAAAAAAAAAAAAAAAAAGAGGAAAAAGAAAAGAAAAATAAGTCCAGGGTGGTGAAAGGATTTCCCCAGCAATGGAGTTGATCTGAACATAGTTTTGGCTTACCATTATGGTCTATTGTGTCTTTGTAGGCATGGAGATCTTACACTGGATGAGCCTTTGTGTCAAATCTAGCTGCAATGCTCGAGTTCCCCATGCTGCCTCTCATCTGTGAATCAGCTTTCATTCGTTTCTACCCATGCAGCTGCTATTTTTTATTTAGTCTAATTTTAGCATATCTACCAGCAGCTGCAAATGTAAATGGTCCCCTTTGGTATCCAGCACACCCAATTAGAGAAGCGGCCCACATGAGGCATGCTGGTTTCCCCCACTCCACATAACTTTAAAAATATACAAGTAATACACAGTTTCTGCAAAGTATGATGTTATTACAAACTGCATTGCACAATTGTATGGGGTTTAATTTTTTTCTGATAAATTTTGAGCACAAATTTTAAAGTTCACACACAAACATTTCATTTCAGAATTGGGAAACCACGACTTTGTCCCTGAACTGCCACATTGGACCTGAAACTGAAGCTCATTGGGAGCACAGAAACAGAAAAGCAGACTTCTGGCAATGATTGATATTTTCATGTAATGGTGTGTTTTCTTCATAGGAAAGGAAATGAACCATCCAGTAGGAAAAAGGGATGATCAAAGAAAAATTCAGGCAGCCATAGTAATAAATATAATATTGATAAATAAAATTTATTAATACATTAATAAATTATAACTATTAATGCTTAATATTAAATTTTTATCCATGAGTGCCAGTCTTCCAGGTTCAAGACAGCTATTAGGAAATCCCCTGAACTGTCTGGGTGGAATTGATATGTTGCTAGGATTTTGATATATTTTTGATACATCTTGAGAAATATGGTTTGTTTTCCCTGCTGACTCTTCTGCTCCCTGCCTGTGGCTGCACCCAGCACCTGCCTCCGTGCCCAGCCCCAGCGCTCACCCCACACGTGAGGACCAGAGTGCATTTGGCTCCCGCCAGTACGAGGCTCATGGTCTGCCAAGGGTTCACACACACTGGTGGAGTGCTTCACCAAAACCAAGCCCAGAATATTAAGACAAGAAACTGTGTCTGTTCTTCAGTTGCTGTATTTCCACTTCAAGGGTAAAAAACCATTTTATTCCTCTTGCTGGCACAACAGACTGGTCCTCCTGATCCTTCCCTCCTTTGGTCTTCTGTGCACACTGTGAAAGTAATTCAGAGGCGGACATCTTTTATGCTTAGCCAAACTCAGGTGTTTTAGTTGCTGAACAAAGTCTCTGACTTGAGTCATTTCTTCCTATTCCTTCAACAGAAAAAAAATGAGCAATGTAGGCCCTTATCTTAAGACCATGCCTAATGATTGCTTATTTGCAGAACATGCTTTGATGTCTTGGCTTCTTCCAAATATATTTCCCTTTTCTATCCAGGGTCTAGGCAGCGTGGGATAGCTATACAGACCATCAGATCAGCCCTATGCTGCCCTGCTGGTGTTCTACTAATCCTATTATGGCTCTATGTATGCAAAGAAAGACCAAACAAGTTTCTGTTTATTTTTATCTATAAGCCATGAGAAAGACTAGTTGGGTGGGAGTTTGAGAGTAATAATTATCAGAGCACCAGTACAATAAAATTATCTCGTACCTTTTCTCTTTAGTCATTGTTGAAGTTTCGTGTTGAGTACTTGAAACCAGCAACCCAGCTGTGATCTCACAGACCACTGGCAGTCTTTGCTCATTAATCTTGCTGAATGGGAGCAAAGATCTGTTACAGACAGAATAAGGCCTATCATTGATCCTTGTGAGGATGAACACTCCACCTGGAAGAGACTGTGCCAGTTGAGGGAAACAATGCCAAAAATATTTGTGGGGTGAGTAGATGGGGAATTCAGTACCCTTGCATGAGCACTGGGTTGGCCCATGCTGTGTTTGGCCATCACTTTTGGTAGTCTTTACTGACTGCATTTTTATTTTCAATCATGAACACGCCACGCACAAAAACTACTCTGAAATATACCTGGTGTCAGAAGCAAGCTAAATCAGCTCTGGTTATCCTCACACACTTAAACAGCAGGGTGACTTTTGCATGTGGTAGTTTTTTATTCAAGTTTCAACCTAGTTACAGGTTAATACCTGTCAATACCAGATCCACCATACTGAAAAGGGAGTAAGTATGACTTTGAAAATCAGTACAGAAGAATCAGGTCTTTGGGTGTAAATTCTTCACACTGTTTGTACAATGGAGATATCCCAGTCAAGCAGAAACACATTGGGTACTGCATGGTTTTTAAGACTGATAACAAATGGTTAATAATAACAGCTTGCTATTTAGCCATATATCAATACTGCTTCCACATGCTAAAAATGGCAAATACCATTTTTTACCTGTCAAAATCAGATCACTAACAACTAAAGTACTCAAAATGTTATTGTAAAATATTCACAAAAATTAATTTTAGTAATTCCAGATAACATGAGACAAAGCTGTTATTTATATAATTCACAGATGGAAAATTCAATACAGCTGGAAAGAGGCACTGGAGAAAACCAATAAAATTCCTCAAAGATGGATATAACACTCTATTCCTCTATCACCTTATTGAAAACAGGGACAGGGTTATTGGAAATGCGAAAAAAAATCAAGATCAATAATTTGTTGTGGTTTATGTCCCTTTTTTTAGTCATGTGATTGTATTTGCTAAATTGCCTGCTTAGTCTTTGCCAAGGGAACTAGTCCCTTGCTGAGCCACTTGCCTCACCAGCCATCAGTCCCACTCTGCCCAAGAGGAGTGCAGATTCATGAGATGAGAGCCATCAAGTCTAAAATCACTTCAGATGGCAAAGTCGACTTTTGCTCAGGCTAAAATTTTTTTTCTCTTTAGTATTCTCACATTTGGAGATTCACTGCTGCCACCTCTCCCAGCTCTCTCTGTGCTGCAGGGACCATCCTGCAGAGGCCCTGATCTCCCAATCCAGGCTATGAGCTACCCAGGCTGCACACTGATTTCATGCACCACCAGAGACCCAAGCTTCACACAAGTCAGGCTTAGGGGGCTGGTAGTACCGTGGCTCTGCAACTCTCATAGCTGGGCTGAAAGGCCTTAGAAGCTGCTGAAGAAGAGTGACGGACCTCAACAAAGCTCTTATCTTCTCTGATTCCTCAACCCCTTCATCTTTGCTGATGGAGATCCCACATGGGTGGGATCTGACTTGCTAGCACAGGGGGCTAGTCTGGGAACAGTGGAAATGGGGCTCAGTGCCTCATCTTCCCTACAGAATATATCCTTCCTTTTTGTGCCTCCCAGAAATTCAATATGCTCATGGGTGCTAGGCTGGCTGAGCCCTGTGACTCACCCTGTATTGTCCTGCATCTGCACCACACTATCGGCACAAACCCACAGCAACTGAACCCCCCCCTGCCTGTTTTGCCCCCATTTCAGATGGTGTTACTACCTCTCACAATGGATTGCTATGATTCATGAGTGAACATCTCTGACATGCTTTGCAAAGAAAAGGTGCTGCATGCTCTCAATGCTGTTCATTTCTCAGAACAAAGCTGCCTAAGAACACAGGACTTGAGCCATGTACAGTAGACATTTCTGGCATAGCTTTTATTGAGGTTAATATAATATTCATAACACTGCTAAGGGACTGCTTGTTGGACAAAAGGATTTTGCTACTGGCATTTATCTATAGAAAAGTTTTTCTGTTTTATGCCCACATACTAGCATATAATTATAGTAATAAAGTCTAGTCCCTCGCTTGAAGTGACTGCTGCCAGTATTATGAAATCATGGCAATGGTTGTAAAAATAAAAGAGGTCATAACCCCTCCACACACACACCCCCACTCTGTAGCTGATATGAAATAGCTTTGGTGGGAAAATGCAGACCTTTAAACTTTCTCTTACCAAACTCAATGCATTCTGTATTTAAGTTATCCTCTGAAACAGTTTGTGTTATAGGAATTCGAAAACTGCATATAACCATGGAAAAAGTCTGTACTTAATTAGCTACTGAGTTGAGCTCAGTTTAAGCAAAATAACAACCATTTCTTTGTGCTAACTTTTTAAAATTATATGCGTTATATGCATCAGACTGTCCTTATGCCAAGGCTATTTGAGCATTGACTTCTGCTTCACTGTTCTAGTTTTGGCAAAGAGAAGCATCAGGAAATGTCTGTATGAAGATACTTTTTCATGTCTACCAGGGCAAGAACATTACTTTCTCAGGAAAAAAGGCAGCTGTCTTAGAACTGCCACGATTTAATGCACAATATGTTACAAGTTCCCAGGTGCCTCATGGTAAAGCAGTGCAGAGAGTGGGAGGAAAGGCAAGGACAGGTAGGAAAGGCTATTGCCCGTATTCTTTGCAGACACTTTTCCAGGGACTTCTGCAGCAAATACCCCTTTTCCCCATTATAAATACAAATATTAGAAAAAAGTGCTAGGTGACTAATGAACTCGCCATGCAAGAAGGAAAAGCAGAGTGGGCAAAACCTGAGCACCTGTAAGTCACAACAAACACAGAAGGCAACACCCACGTGCAGCATCCAGGACGGAGCTGGGCTGTCTCTTACTGCTGAGCATCTCAGGATACAAAGCTGTACCTAACTATTTTTGGTTCCTTTCTCTTTAGAATACTTTCACAGAGACCCTGGTTTCACAAAGTGTTTGAGCCACCCTGCTGAAAGAATTTTAACTTCCTCAGGTGTCAAGAGCAAATCTCCAAAAATCATGCCCTGCCTGTGAGTCTTACTCCTGAGATTACTTTCCACTAAAAAACCTGCAGCTTCAAATTTGGCTCTGTCCAAAAAATGACAGAATTGAAGGTTTAGTCAGAGAGTAAGAAGAGGAATTAAGACAAATTAGAAATAAATCAAACAAGCACAAGACTGCTGCATTGACAACCTCTTCCTGTTCCCTCAGTTCTTTATAGTTTGTGGAGTGTCAGAGGCATACAGTGGAGACAGTTGAAAAGTACAATTCCCAGCATGGCCCTGAGCGAACTGTCTTGTTTTGTTTTCTTAGCTGAGGTCTTTGGAGCCAGTGGGAAAATAAAAACAACAACAAAACTCTCAGTTGTTCATTCTCGTTTACTGGAAGTGGAAAATAAAGAAGAGTAAGCAATGTAGAGGGAGAGGAAGGTAGAAATAATAATTTACAAGTTACAAAGGGAAGAAAAGAAGTTCAGAAAGGATGATACAAGACAAAGGTTTTTGGAGAATGCTAAGAATTATGAAAATCTCAATTGAATGAAAAACTGGAGACTTCTTAGATTTTCCCTCCTGTTCCTGTGTCTCATTTAATGAGATAACAATTCAGAAAACTAGTACACACAGAGCACAAACAGGTTAAGATTAGAGAACAAAATCAAAAATATGGTGACAGATCCTGTGCTTGTTTATCCTGGGGTAAATCTTGAATTGTCCTATTGGGACAACTCTGGGTTTGCCTCAACACAACTGAAAGCAGAATGTGGCCCTTGCACAATATGTCCAGATGTTCCTTTTTTTCTATGATGAAAATGCAAGAGTTTCAAAGATATCTCTCAGACTGATTAAATTCACAGCCTCCACCCTCTCCCCATGTAGCTCTACTTAATTCAGCTGGTAATACACCAGAGACAACTGGACTTTTGGCTCACTGAATATTTTTCCAATGTTTTACATTGCAAACCTACTATACAGGTTTGTTAGTGCCTGAAATTTAGCAAACCAAAGCTATCCTGGTGCTTTTACAAAGACAGCTGCCCCAAGGGAAACCTTTCTGGTGTCTTGGACAGCAACATTTTTTTTGCTTCTTGCCTTGTCTGCAGACTACAGGGGCTACCAACAACCTGCAGAAAAGAATACTCCCTTTTTTTCTTGGGCATTATGTCAGATAATCAGCAAGCAGAGACGTAATTGTTCATAACTTGCTGCTGAATTGCCTGGTACAGGTGTATATTCCTCATTTCAGCTGTCTCTCATACTCTCTTTGGCTGGATGATCTCATTTTGCACAGATTCCTTGCACTTTGTAATGAATCCCAGAGATATAGAAAGGATCCATCATTTTACACTCCCATGTCAAATTCTGGCAATATCCAAGCAGGTGCTCAGATGTGCTGGATATACAGAAAACCAAGATACTTGCAGAAGAAGATGGATAGCTGCTTTGCCTCACTGCATTTTGTGGATGCGTCCATGTACATTGCAGGAGCCAAATACTGTCCTAATGAAACAGTGCAGAGGACTGGGTGAGAACAAAGGGGAAGGGAGTGGTAAATATGTATAATCCTGCCATTTTCTTTCCCTAGAAAACCGTCCACATTTTGAAGCAGAGGGGGTCATGGTTAGAAATCAAAGGTGCCTTGTCCTACTTGGCAGTGCAGATAGATGCCTTCTCTACTTTCCACTTAAATACCAGGGTCTGGCGGGCTCTGCCTGGGATCAGCTGGACCTGTGCACGACTCAGAACTTGCCCACTGTGGCGTGGCTGTCCAGGGAGATGGCACAGCTGGAATGATATTCACAAGCATCCTTCATCTCCTTACTCTGACAGTATTCCATTGACCTTCCCCAGGAGTTAAGCCCTGGTCTGACACACTGGAGTTGCTACTTTAGCCAAACTTGGAGTTTTGGCTGGGCAGCCAAAAAACTTCTTCTGTTCTTCTGTTGTCTTCAAAAGAAAATGATCTCCAGGTCCCCCTCTGTTGTGCAGAAAGAGAGGAGTCAGTCACCATGGCCAAAGAGCCAACTTGCCTACCTTCACTCAAACTACATGACTGCTGGCATCGTGCTGCTAAGCATCCCCTTTGCTCTCTCACCAACTTTAGCCATGCAAACTTCTTCATACTTGATCATCTATTACAACTGCATCTGTAGGGTCTGATTCTATAGCATCTGGGGCCTTTTATGGCCCTCAAAATGCCTTTGCACCGTACAGGCAATCCCAGGACTGGTTATACTACTCCAAGGTTTGATGAAGTGATGATAAAATGCATGGATGGGCTGTGGCCATGAGGTTCAACCCTGCTCCAACAGAAATTAACACTAATTCCAGTTTTCACAACAGAAGATATCTTCCATGAAACTATAACTTCAGGAAGCCAGGGTGTTATTAAAATCAATAATAACAGATAAAAATTAAAGCATGGTGGTCCATCAGTGAAATGATTTACCTTTCTTCTGTTGCTGAAAGAAGAATCCTCTCAGTTTCTTTGGTTGTGTCTTTCCTGGAAGACCCCAGTGTACCCTCCTGCTGTGCAGGGTGTTCCCTTGGTTTACCATGGTGGACCTGGGCTGAAGCACGGCTGCTTTGCTGTCTGCCAGTTGTGCTGTGGGAAGGAATGGGACAGGCAGTGGGCTCCCTAGAAGATTGCCCATTCTGCCAGGAGAGAGAGGCATCACAGGGCCAGTGGGATCAAGGAGAGGGGTTTGTGGTCTTGGGCTAGTGTCACAAGTCACATCTCATACATGTCTCTTCTTCAGTGAGAACCTCCTCTCAGCTGATGAGCTTGGCCATGGTAAGCTAGACAGCAGACTGGGTGCTGGTAATCGATGTTCCTGCATTCTGGGTCTCTCTGACTTAATCCCACACCCTCCCAGGGCAGTGGCCTTACAGCAGTGCAACATGGCCCAGCAAACCTGACACTTTCTGGGACTGCTACTCTGATACTCACCCTATTGGGACAAATTTAACTTACATCAGCATCTATCTGAGCATGCTTCAGCTCCAGGCTGCTCTTCCTATGCAGAATCAAAGAACTGCAGGACAAGCACACTTTTTGCAGGACAAACATGCTTGCACAGTGTCCACCAAAAAAGGACTGAGATGTTTCTACAGATGTTTCCCGAGCGCACTGACAAAGGGAGCTCCTTGGTGAGCAGAATAGCACCTGAAATAAATCTTCCATGCCATTGCTAACCCAATTTTTAACTGCCTAATCAGGACATAGCAGCAGCAGAGCAGAGTTGTTTGATACCTTTGCCCAAAGAAATATCCAGATACCCAGGGAGAAAAAAGCCGCTCTTGGGCACAGACTTTAGATACACAACAATGAGACACAGGAGGGGGGACAACACATGACATTGCCTTTGGCCAAAATCTATTTCATAGGGAGATGTTTAGCAAAACAACAACCATCACCACCACAGAGCTCTCTGGGTTGTCACAGAAAATGATTACAGTGATTAGCCTTGAAGTTAAAATTAAGGAACAGAATTGTTTGGATCAATTCTTGCGAGCAATTGAAAAGAGACACATACTTCCCTATATGGTAAAAATGCAGCTCACATTCAGTGGGGAAATGTGGATTTTATTTTCTTCAGTTACAGCGGTTAATCCTGTCAGTTCATTTTAATAATGTTTTTTATAAACCCATTCTGATCCAGATGTGCTATGTTATTGTGCTCTTTTCAGGGACACAGGGACACTGGCATTCCACATTTACAACACATTAATGGTGCTCACATAAAAAGAAGGGATTTGAAAACTATGGTCCAATGATTATTTTTAACATTTTCCAGTATCTTTTTAAAAATGCCTAAATTCACTTTATCTCTACAGGATAAGGCTTGTCTGCATACCAGGTTTGAAAAAAAAAGATAAAAGATCCTGGCTTGACCTGGGGATGACCTTTCTGTACACAAGCTCCGTTATTGTAGAGGAACTGAAAGCAGCAGTGCTTAGCAAAACCAAACCAAACAAGCCCGAGAAGCCGGCGGAGGGGCTGGAGCTGTCGCCCAGCAGAGGGGTGAAGCTCAGAGCACCAGCCCCTGTCTCTGTGCTCTGCTCACCCGGGAGCTGAACCTCTGTGCAGTCCTCGGGCGACCTGTGTCAGCAGTGAACCCCAACAGGCCCAAAGGTTCCTTCCCAGCCCCAGAAAGTCTTGTGTCTAAAAGCAGATCCTAACAACCGTGTTATTTTCTCACATCTGCTGCTCTGAAAAAATGTTCAGGGGTTTCTTTGGTTTAGATTTTGGCTTTGGTTTGGGTTTGTTTTTTTTGTTTTGGTTTTTTTTTTTTTGTTTTGTTTTGTTTTGTTTTGTTTTGTTTTGTTTTTTTTGTTGTTGTTGGGGTTTTTTTGTGGTTTTTTGTTTTGTTTTGTTTTGTTTTGTTTGTTTTGTTTTGTTTGTTTGTTTGTCTGTTTGTTTGTTTGGGGGAATTGGGGTTGGCTTTTTTTTTTTAGTCAAAGTTACTGTAAGCCTCCTTGATTTCATCATCCTGAGCAGGGCATGTTCAAAGCAGGCTGCAACTGCTCAGAGATTGCTGAGGAATTTGGACTTGCAGTTACTTGCAGAAATTTAGGTAATTACTAATTCCTTAAATGTGAGACATTTTTATACCCAGGCAGCTCCTAATTACATAAGGAGCGTCAAGTCTGTGATACCTGGTGGATGCTTTTTAATGAGTACTGTTATATGATATGAGGATTTTTCACACAGACATGGCAATATACTTCTGGCTTCCTGGCTTTCTTCCCACATACGAACTGCTGGTGCTTTGACTTTGCTGGGAGAAGCTGCTGACCAAGCTCCTCATCTGCAGATCTCTGCTTTGCTCTGCATATCTCTGCTGCTTAGCAGAACAAATTGGGAAGTGATATTTCCCTTAAGATAATTTTTTCCTTCAGCTGAAAAACAAACCACTTCTTTAAGAGCTACTTTGTGAAAAACTGATAATTTTTTTTTCAGAAAAAAGCAAAAAAAGCAAGTCTCTGTGTAAGAGCTTAGAGATGAGGGAGTCACAGTGTATGACAGGCGCTTTGTGGTAAGGGCAGCTTCAGGGCATCTCAGTTTTCTGGTGCTGTGAGCCTGCTGGTAAGGCTGAACCATATTCTCTAGGACACAGGGGTTTGAAAAACATTTCACAGTGCAGTCCCACCCTGAACTCCTGACCCCCAGGCTGGCTTGCCAGAGGAGCTGAGAGATCCCCTGTGCCCCAGTGAGAGGCCCAAGAGGGCATTCTGCTCCAGGGCACCCCAGGGCCACCCTCGCCAGGCAGTATGCCTCATTTTTATGCAGTTGCCCACAAGTGATGCGGTCAGGATCAGGCCAGAGAACTCTTGTTCTTACAGATGGCTGTAAAAAGATCCCTGTGTCAAAGCCAGTTTTCTTTACAATATTCAGAACTTCCTTTCCCAGTGCTGGCTGATCCTTGGCCTCCCAAGGTACAAGCAGACTACAGATGGAGAGGCCAAGAGGAACAGTGTGACCCTCTGCAGAGAGGGACCTTACAGAAAGCTGAGCTGTGCTCTGTAGGAGTGGGGTGGTCTTGCTGTGTCAGAAGCAGTGCAGCCACCCAAGCTACTGAGTTATTAACATCCTGCATCAACTTATGTGCTTCCTGAATGAACTGTATTTTACTTTTATCAGCCATCTGTTTTTCAGACTTGACATTGATGGTTTCAGTTTTGCTACTAAAATGCACCTTGCACTCTAAAAAATATTTCCTGTTCAGGCTCCTGCCCAAGTGACTTACAGAAACTGCGAGAGATTAGACAGTGATGGAAAGCTGTGACCACGTCCTGCTGCAGCTGCTCAGCGGCAGAAATGCAGAGGCAGCTGCCTGCTGAGAGGTGGCACACATGGTGAAAGCATTGCCTGCCCGGCCCCTCTGCTGAGAGCAAGCTCGGCAAGACCCTCCATTGAGGAGGGAGTGAGACCAGTCTCTGTGGGAGTGACAGAACAATCTCCTGTTCTCGGGATCACTGCTGGCACCGTCTCTGCCAGCAGACCCCCCCACCCCGCGCCCAGAAGCAGGGCCAGCCGGAACGCATCTGCCAGGATGATGCGTGCGATGTCCCCCAGCGCCTTGGCCATCCCGGAATGTCCCCTCGCTGTGCCCTGACCCAGCAGCACCCTCCCTGGGGCCATCCTGACCCCGACACAGCAGCCGGCCCTGGCGCCGCGCCCTCCTCCGCTTCCTGGCTTCCCCTGAGCAAACGCAGCTCCTCCCAAGGCAAGGCCTCAGGGAGCAGTGGGGTGTCCTGCAGGAGGAAGGCGTCTGGCTGGATGCAGACTGAAGACTGTTGAAAGCACAGGGATATTTTACTTCACCTAAGTAAATAAAGCAAGATGATTTAGCGGTCGCAGGCAGTTTCACACTTGCAGTTGTCATGCGATGAGGCTGTCCCATCACGTTCAGGCTCTGTGTAAACTGTGGGTGATTTCACACTTGTATCACTTGTATTCATTTCATGCTAATATTTGTATCATGAGTAAATTTTCACAAATGAGTTCAGCACCAACAGGGTTGCTCATGAAGCACTACTTGCAAACCAGGGAAGTCTGAGAGGTCAGTGCACTTGGCATCAGGGCCACCAGTGACTGTGTTGTGAACCAACAGCCATCAGAAAGGTGCATCGTGGGACCTAGCACATATATGGACACTGCTGCAATACCAGTGGGAGCAAACTTACTCAGACCAGCACTTCAGTGGTTTATTAAGACTGAGTAAATAACACAGAATTAACAATCAATAATTTAACCAGCAATTTCATTAAACTGTAGGGGATTTAAATTATTGAACAAACGTTGTTTGACTAATTTGGATCTATAATGTGAAAAATTAATATTCAAACAACTTAAATGACAAATTATTGATATTATTTGACCAAGTTAAACAGAACACAGATGTATTGCTTCTTTCTTAGACATATTTATGCCCAGTGCCAAAGCTCTGTCTCCTGTGGGCATGTTCCTGAGCGTTGAACACACATGGCTGCCTTGCACACCCCAGTACATATACATGCCATCACTGCATGAGTCACCATCTCCTGCTGCCATAGACACTCTGACATTTGTTGAATCAGGATAAACGGTGATGTTTCTCCTCTTTCCCTCCCTATTATATTGATAAAAGTTTGAGTTAATCTTGATGTTTGCCAGCTGACACCACTAAGAGGTGGGAATACAGCTGTGTGGTCATTCCAGAATCTGTTTATCCTAAATAAAGCATTTGTGTTTAGCTGTCACTGCCTGCTCTGACGCTTCTGGGAAGGCTGGGTTCTGGGTGCAGGCAGGTACTACTGGGTTGCTCAATAGCACACTAGATAACCATCTTCTCTCACAGACTTTTCCTGGAGCATTGGGCATCTATCTAATTGTGGCTAGAAGACTGAAGAAATCTTCTTTGAAGTCACTGCAATTACTTTGTCTGGACTATATTGTATGGCTAATTTTTGGTCTTGTCCAGCACAGGCTGTTTGTAATTGAGAAAGAGAGAAAGAGAGAAAGAAAGAAAGAGGAAAAGAAAAGAAAAGAAAAAAGAAAAGAAAAGAAAAGAAAAGAAAAGAAAAGAAAAGAAAAGAAAAGAAAAGAAAGGAAGAGAAAGGAGGAGAAAGGAAGAGAAAGGAAAAGAAAAGAAAAGAAAAGAAAAGAAAAGAAAAGAAAAGAAAAGAAAAGAAAAGAAAAGAAAAGAAAAGGAAAATGCCATGGTGAGGTGACTGAAACAAAGTTTTTGGATAAGTGAAGGATATTCAGCAGGATGAAGTATTCATCTCTTCATAAGAATTTCAGAAGTTTTTCCAAAGCAAACACTGAATGTCAAAACAATAATTAATCAAGAGGGTCAAGCTATTTCCTCCTTACTCATATGTGAAGTGTGACAGAGCTGTTCACACAGCAGTCTGTAAAAAACAGAAAGCAAGAACACTGAAAAAGCAGCACTTTTGTGGCATTCACTGGTTTTGTTCTTGAACAGGCAGCATTTTTTTTTAAAGCAGCAAACTGAGCAACACAGGCATCTGCAAATTGTAACAGACTCTTGCAAAAGAACTCACACTTTATCTTAATGTTCATCTGCAATTATAAAAGTTGTGAGAAAGTTGCAAAATAAACCGCAACCCTGGAGGACCTGGTTCTGCACATCTAACTATGGGAAGCTGACAAAAAAGCCTTTATATGAATCTCAGAAAGCACTGAAAATCAAAAAACAGGCCTGTATGTTCTTTGTGTATCCAAGAAATTTCCCAGAAAGATTTCTAGATTTACAGTTAGCTTTTGTACTGTAATAAAAAGAAAGATAGTAACCTTTACAGTGAATGGCAGCTCTGTGAAAGCACAATACTGTGAGAAAACATATTATATTACATATTGCATCATGAGGTACATTCATTAATTAGACAATATTAGTTTCTGTTGACATCAAGTATTCTTACTTTTCCAAATCAAATCATAGACAGTTTCACAATCAGAACAACATGTTTTTTCATCACAGAAAAAAGGAGGTAATTATACTTTAACATCATGGTCTCAATTCTCAGGTTGTATTAACCTGCCTTCTGTGAGAGATATGTGGAATGGATTTTACCTTGGACTGTCACCAGCTAGGACTTCCTCTGCATTCAGAGAATTATGGTTTCTCCATGCTAGTAGAAAAAACAATCTGTGTCTGAGCTGTGAATTAGGTACTCCATCCTCACCAGCATAATTTATTGGATAAATAATGTGGTCTGGCAGGCAGGGAAAGGCCTGGGAGACATGTCTCCTGGGTTACATGCTGGTTTTACTACCAGAGTTCTTTACAAACACTCAGCAATACCATAACCTTCCTGTACCTCTGCTTTATGAATAAGGACCATAATGACTTCCATTTCTTAAGGAGTATTAAGAGCAACAGGTAAAAGATATTATGTTTAATCTAAAATGGTCATTGTTAGTACCAAAATTTTATTTTAAATGGCTGCAATATATGCAGAAAGGAAACTTCCTCATTAAAAGACGTAGTAGGATTTAGATCACAATAGCAGAGGAGGTTTTGCACAGTAACAGTCAGAAAAACAGAGCTAGAAAGCTCTACATTCCCATATAATTGTAGGGACATAAAGCCATATTAAGGATAACCACAGCATACCAAACAGCATTTGTACATCGACAGGGACATAGACATAGGGAAGACATGGTTGCCACAATGATTCTAAGCAACTGTAGCAACTACTTCTGGAGTTAGAAACCTTTTCTTTCTATCTAACCATGCAGACCTTTAGTTAGCTTAATTACGCCTTATCCCACTCATGCTGAATTTGGCAAGCAGTTTATTCTTGGATTTTGTTCCAGTTACAGCTAGTAGGTCCCTTTCCAGTGCTCTCTTTTTGAGTCAGAAAAAATCCAGCTCCTCACAAGCTGCATTTTCTCTTTTTGCTCTTTGAACTTCTTTTGACTTCCCTGTATTTGTTTATAACTTTAAGTGCTGAGTCCAAGTTGTAGAGAATTCCCTTTAGCTGAAAAACCTTACCCAAGCAAATACAGAAGAATTGCCTCCCACGATTTTCACATGGT
This sequence comes from Pyrgilauda ruficollis, assembly GCF_017590135.1. Lineage (NCBI taxonomy): Eukaryota > Metazoa > Chordata > Aves > Passeriformes > Passeridae > Pyrgilauda > Pyrgilauda ruficollis. The sequence continues at coordinate 5,261,132 of NW_024523822.1, read as the reverse complement.
AGCCCTGATAATACTTAACAGTATAACTGTTGCCATTTTTGTCACAGCCTTTTGTTCTTGCCTCCACCACAAGCCTGATGTCCTACAGGAGGACCACTGCCGACTCACTTTGCATCAGCACACTAATCTCTACTTCACAATATATCATAGCTGTCTTTATTCAACGCCACTTGTCCAATTTTAGTCCCGTTTTCAGTCTAGAAAGGTCTTTCTTTTTTTTTTTTTTTTTTTTTTTTTTTATCCTGTCCTCCAAAAGCCAGGCAATATTTTTCAGCCAATTTTGTAAGTGCACCCCTTATTCCCTTATCAAAATTATGGTTGAAAACACTGTATATAGAGAGTATTCAGGTACAGATCACTGTAGGCTTCAACAGAATGTCGACTTGTTGATAGCAGTTCTCTGAATACAAATTTTTGGCTGATTATGGATTAAATGTTTTGCACTTCATATGTCCTTAATTTGCTCATCAGAATGGAAGTTCTTTCAATTGAAGCCTATTGCTATGTTAATAATAAGGACTATTTTCATTCTATTTTCATCATATTTTAATCTCAAAGAAACATGGAAGTAAAGTGAGTTAACCTAATCTATTACTGATTGTACATTTAATTACAAATCTCTCCTACCATAACTGGGTGGTGCTTCCACAGCCACTGAATGTTCAGGCTAATTTTCATTAATGTAATTTGAATGTGTTGAAATAAATTTTAAACATAACAAGTCCATGGATTTAGGCTGGCTCCCATTTAGAGCTATCAGTGTCTTTAACCTTTATTAATAACTCCTTGGGCATTTAGGTGACTGGGCTTCTATCTGCATTCCCTGACAGAGAAACCTTGTAGCTTATCCCTTGCTCTCACAGCAGCAGCCTCTAACCTGCTCATACATTTGCCTCATGAGCTCAGCCTGGTGTATCTGCCTTGCAAAAATTCCATTTGGGAGCTATGACAGCATTCATCCCAAAACAGTCTTTTCATAACAACATCATCCATTTCTACAGGGGTTGCTGCAGCAAACAGCCCACATTCCTGAAGGGAGAAAGGTTCATCTCATTCTGTATCCCCGTGGGGCTAATAGGGGGTTGCCAGGTGTCCCATTTGCCTCAAGGCTGGATGTCAGATCTGGACAGGGAACAAAACTCCTTCCACTTCTGGCCTGCCTTCATCAGGACTCATGCTTATCTGGCCCTGTGTGAGTGCAAAGAGCGTGAAACCCCAGCTTCTTCAGCAGCACCAGGTGATGCTTGACATTGTGAAAAATGGGAGTCCAAGATAAACTTCCCAGTGCTGCTTCATTTCCATAAGCTGTGGGTGCCTTATTGCTCTCACTGGGTGCACTTTGCTTTTTAAAGCCATGGTGATACAGCATGGCAGCATTGGAGCTGGAGGCAGCAGAGGCAGAGTTTGTTAGTACAATCCTTTCTCCCCAGTAGTGCTACTGTGGTTTTGTCCTGCATGCAGCTGCCATAAAATACATCTAAATTGTCTGCTTGCCCTTCCCCTTTAGACATTGCATAAAACATCTAAATGGCAGAATCTGACTCCTGTTTTGAGCTGATCTAGCAACCAGTGAGGTACTGGAGAATCAGGGTCTTTTCCAAAAATATACAGTCTGACGGCAGTGCTGACATTGCAACCTTAATGTGGTAGGTACAGAGCAGCTTATAACACCCAAAGTGAAATAATCACATTTCTGTACTGAGCAGCTAGTGCTAGACAAGTGTGTATATTTATCTACCCCAACCCTTCCCTGGTAACAAAGAAGAAAGGCACACCTAGAGAAAACAATGGAGCAAGCTGTTTTTGGATACCATACTAAGACTAAATGCCACCCTGCCTCTGCTGAAGACCTTCTGAATGTTGCAGCTGAGTCAATAATGTCTTTTCAAATAGCTTATTCTTTAGCAGGCAGTTGCCCAAACCAAGGCCTGGAGCAATCAATCCCAGCCTATGGAACCAGTTTTCTACAGGCTGCTCACTCTTAGCCACAAGGTAACTGGATCTGTGAATGCAGAAAAAGTGAGCACGCTGCAGAGGACACGCTGGAGACTGCCCTTGTCTGGGCAGTCTGCCCTATCTCTGGGACAGAGGAGCTGGTGCTTTTCACCACTGTCATGCAGAACTGCTGAAATCTGTGTGAGCTGGAGCCTGAGCCTCCCCGCACTGCAGGGGTGGTCACGCTGCAGCAGCATATGAATGCAAAGGCTGCTCTCAAGGACTACCTCTGCTCTGCGAGAGCTTCACCTCGGATGCTGCAGATCAAAGATCTGAGAAGGATCGGGGGAGCAGAAAAACAGTGTTTTCAAGTGGTTTGCTAGTTGTGGATGTGCAAAATTTGCCTTTAGTACAAGTACATCTCACATGCAAGGGAGACAGCTGACCAGGGGAGTGCCAGTCAGTAGATTCGAACATTTTGCCCTAAGCAAAACTAACCATTAGACTGCTCCAAAACCCTTATCTTCAATGTGTTTTCTCTTCTAGTCTTACTGCTGCCACAAGCACCAGTGCGTTTCCCCAGAAGCATCCAAAAGAGCTGGCAGCTCAATATGCCCTGGATGTAGTATATTATAGGTGTAATGAGTTTTTGGGATTGCTACTTGTGCTTGATACAAACCTGCTCTCCTTTTCAGATGTTTTAGTTGTTATAGCTGTCTAATCAAGGTAGTGGAAAATAAAACCACTTTGCAGTCAATCACATATGGTGTAACACAGCCATTTAAGCCAACCTTTCCACCATTGCTGAAGATGCTTGAAAGCTTGACAATGTTGCAGGCAGAGAGAGGAGGTGATCTCCCAGGCTCCTTCCAGTCTCCTTCCAGCCTCACGGTTCTTGGATTCTGTGAATAGCAAAGCAGCTTCCTAAAGGCAGTTGTGCTGTGTGCACTTACAGAGGTGGTTAATTCATGAGACTGCTCATTAATAATGAAGCAGAGCATTGCTATGGAGAGAACATTGTACTTATTACCAACAACTCTCCAGAGATCTTTGGGGTGCAGGATTCTGCTTCCTTTAATAAATAATATATAATGGTTATTTCTATAATAGTATGCAACTAAATAAGATTTCATTTAACCATTTCTGCTTATCATCTTTCACCTGCTATATTATTCTTCTGGTTTATTTAGAGAGGACTACTTATCTCCCCTTACCTGCTTCATAAAACAATATCATTTATCTTGACTGTTATAACACTCCTTTTTCTGAAAAAACAACATTTTTATTGCACCTGATATATTATCCAATATCTAAATGAAAGACTGAAATTGGGCAACACACCTTCACAGATCATTCATCTCAGTTCTGATTGCTTGTGCATGTCCTTCCTGAAATGCATATCTTGCTTTGCATTAACTCACTGCAGTTTCCTCTATCCCACAAAAGAATGAGCAGTATTTAAGGACCTAGAACAGGTTTTAACCCTGCATAGACTTTTTCAGTTTCAGGTCAGTAAGACAGAGGTATATGAAATGTATTCAGTGAAAAATTTGGCCCATGCTGTGCAATCTCATTTGAATTTGGATATCTGGTAATGCTATGTTGTGTGTAAAGCTCAGTGGTAACTCTAACCTTACAATACTTCTCTGACATGAGTAGGATAGACACGTGTCTGGAGTAGGAACCCAATAATTTGCTTCTCTGAAAACAGAGTTTTCTTTAAACCTCTGATATGCTCTGACATGGTGTCAGATTATATCAAAGCATTTTCTATAAATCAATTTTGCACATGTGAGAGATGATGTCCATGAAAGACTCGAGGCTGTAATATTCAAATTATTAAAATATTTAATTTATGAGTTGTTTACAAATATAAATTTCAATTCTTTTGGCTTTCCCTGGATAATCCAGTGTATCTCCTTCTTTTCCCCATGACTAATTGGCTGCAGTCTGAATATAGAGAAGGTCTGTGTCCTCTGCAGTAACACACAGTGCCATTATCAACAAAGAAAGTTCTCCTGTTTGGTTTTTACCAGTGTGGGCTCAACATGAAGATAGAGAATGCTTTAAATTCATATGCATGCTGTCATTTGAAAAGTGATGTCAGAAAACCTAAAAGTAAAAACTGTTAGCTCTCATCTAGTAGCTGATCCCAATCTCCCCTCAGGAAGTTGAAGAACTTCTGTTAGCATAAACCATCTCTGTTTCTGTCTGTAAAACAGTACTCCATTTTTCTGCTGATTTCTGCTCAGGATAATGAGGGATTCCTCTGAGTTTCATTCAATGAGTTTTAAACATTCCTCCTAACTGAAACATGACTATTAGTTTCAAGTTTCTAGAAGAAGACTGTGGGGAAAAATTACCTAAACAAAATAGTTCATGGCATATAATAATGTCTTTAAAACAACTACACATCATAAAGTTAGACACAGATGTTGACAATGCTCAAACCTATCAGGCAATTTTCAATAGACTCCAGGAATCATAATAATCATGTAAGTCAAAAGTCAGCTGCAATGAAGTTGTCTGCTTATAGGTAAGACAGTAAGCCATTACAATGGCTGATGTTTTCTGAGATTTATTGTGTGAAAAGTGATGAGCCCAGTCCAGTCATAGCAACAGAACAGAATGATGTAAACCATAACAGCAGCAATTGCTTTATGGATCTGCTGGTAGGGATGCCTGGTAGGTTCCATCCTATAAACAGTCACATTGATGTAGAGAGGGGATGGACCAGGCCCAGGGACCCACAGCTGCTGCAAAACTGCCACAAACATTTTGGGAAATCCCACTTACTGCCTGTTTCTGCAGCATGCAGAGTGGCTCTGCTGATTCTCTCACACCTTGCAAAATCAAACAGGTACCAGGATAATGCCACCACATGAGAAAAGCTGCCTAAATGCGAGGCTGACACTGCATGGGAAACATGCTGCAAGCAGAAGTTCTGGCTGCATCTAAGTGAATTGATCAATATATTAAACAGAGATCTCAAACTAGACTTAAAATAGTGCTGAGGAGCTCCAGTGCTGCATGCACTGATTTCAGGTGACTATTTTGCAAGAAAACAGTTTAAAAAAAAACCTGTCTAACCTGTTGAGGCACTTGAAATACCAAAAGCACTTACAGTTTCTGGCAAAAATATCCTTAGGCAACAGTAGCTGTGCTATCTTGCATGCCCAATAGCACCTCTCTCTTGGCTGGTGTCACTATCTAGGTACCCATCTCCTTGCCTGTGGCACTTTAGGATGCAGATATTGAGGGCCCCTATGCCTAAATCCCCTGGAGAGCATTATTTTTCATGCATACCAGGACACACCTAAGACCAACTGAAAGGCTGCATCTATTCTAGTGGAGAAAATGGTTTCTCTAGCCCTCAAGGCAGCTAGCATGGCACGTCGATCCTGCATGCATTCACGGCTTCACCCTGCTTTCCTCAAGCTGTTCCCTGGGAAATGGCCGGCTATGGGCTAACTCTGAGTGCTCCTCCACCTCACCTGCTGCAGTCTGGGCTCTAAGGGGCCAACGCTTTGCCAGGTCTCTGCTAATTGATCAGCATTATGCAAGCTGCTGCTCAGATCTGTGTCTGGCTCTGCTTGATCTATTAGTACACATCCCCTGTCCTGAACAATGCAGATGCTGGGATGCTTCTGGCTTCACTCCAGACTGCAGGTTAGGGCTTTTGCCTGGAAGTACCCTGTAGCAGTGTGGAGTGTATAATTTCATTTCATATCCTGTTTCATAGCTCTCAAATATAAGTAGAACAAATAAATGGTCAGATTTCAGAGAGAAACTGGAGATTCACATTTTTGCTTTTGCAGTGCAGATGCAAGTGCACAGAGAACAGTACTTATGACAGATCAACTGTCCCTTAATTCCCTCCCCAGTTTACCTAAGGCTGCCACTGCTGCTAGGAGATAATTTGATCTGTAAATATTGTTTTGAAATATTGGGGGTTTTTTCTCCATTCACAGACAGATAGAATCACAAGAATATGCTGACATGGGCCACACTCATTCCCCACATGATAGAGCAAGAGTTCTTCTCAAAGATAATGCAAGCCTCCAGAAAGCATCTGTTTCCTAAATTCATGAAAGAGAAGTGTGAAATAGGATCCTGTCTAAAAAGGATTTTGATTTACTGATCTGAGGACGAAGGACCCGTGTGGAAGTCTCTGCCCTTCACCTCATGGCTGGGAAGACCCATGAGCACTGTGATTCCTGCAGGAATTAGCTTCTCCTTGAATGCTTGAAGAGCAAACTGCTCAAAGATCCAACCTGAGGGACTGGGAGCTATTCATAGTAATGGCTTTTGGTGCTGCTGTGTTTCTCACTGCTCTGAAAAGTAGTTATGACAAAGAAAATTGCCAGACCTTCAACAACAGCTTGGATTAATGAATAATCCAATTCATTCTGGGCAGATATATAAAAGTACACTCTTGTGAGCTTTGCTCTCAGCCATTTGAGTTGAGGTGCAACAGACATGATACAAATCTTACAGGTCTGTGTTTTAAGATTCTGGCTAGGAAATCAGTTTAAAAGGCAGATGGAAAGGAAAGGTATTTGAGGATGGTTGAGGTGGGAAAGGATTTAAAGCAGAAGAGTCAGAAGTGAAGAGACGAGCTAGATGCAGGAGAGGGAGCAAGCATGAGTGACGCACCTGAGAAATTCACAGCACTCCTGCCAGGCCCTTAGCAAGACAGGATGGGGCTGAAAATGCAGGGGGAAGATCCCTGGAACCTGGAGCTCTGGGGACAGAGCAGAGGCCAGTGCTCTCCTACACAGCAGAGTGCTGCACCAATGGGTGCAGAGACAAAATGTGTTCTGGGGTGCATGCCTGTGTGTTAGGCTCGAGCTCCAGCAGCCACCTCTCTGTGCCAGCACCATTTATTCCTTGTTTCCAGAAAAAGTGAGTTGCGCAAGGTCGGTGTATGCTATCTCCATATAAGGCCTGGGAACGAGCCCATGCTGGCAGCTGGGGCTGTAGGGCTGCCGTGGCACAGGTGTGCTGGGGTGGGCACAGCACAGGGGTGCCTGCCACTTCTCCCTGGGCTTAAACTGCTAGGGTGGCAAAGACTGTTGAGTCTGAGGCCAGGACTGAAAGGTGGGTTGGTTGCCAAACCAAGCAGTGGAGTTGTTAGAGAAAAAAGTTGTCAGCAGTTCTTAAACAAATATATTTCATAAACACAATGCTGCCTGGACTGCATTGCTGTGAGCATGAGTGTGTGTTGCTGACATTAGCTCATATATTTGCCTTTCAGAGGTTCAGGAAGATGTGTGCTACATGAATCTGAACCTGAAAGACAGAAATCTCTCTCATCCTGTGGTTGGCATCTCTAGTAGGTACTGGTCCTCTGCAGAATGAGATTGCTGCTGGAGACCTTCCTCACCAGGGCTACAGCCATGTGTTTCAAGGGATGAACCACACTCTCTCAAGAGCTGAGGTTATGTGGCCAGGGAGTGATGTGAAGTCATTAAGAATATTCACAAGTCACTATTTAGCTATTCAAAGGGCCCAAATATTTGAGATTAATTAGGCCATGAATTGCTCTGGCATTTTTGGAATAGTGTCTCAGTTTGTTGCATACAGTGTGCGTTACTCCCTGAGGACTTATAAACGCTCAAATGAATACTCCTAGATATAGAGACAGCAATATAGCTTCTCCTCTAGGTGACTCTTGAAGCATATAGTCATCAGACATACAATTGGAGCTACTCTAGAAATGATCCTCCTTTGTCAGCTAGATGTATGCTTTATTGAGGTGTCACATTATGTGTTAAAATGAAGTGTAGTTAAGAGGGTTAATGGGGGTGATCTTTTTTCATCCATGCTTCCAGAGATTTCACCAACACAATCAGGCCATCCCTGTTTGCCAGTCACCAAGTCCTGTGCTCTGTGTGCTGCTGCCCCTCCTTTCTCCTGCCTTGGCCACAGCTGCACCCTGTGCTTTGCTGGCGTGGCAGCAGTGTGAGCGCAGGTCAGCCGAGGCGCCGGTGGCTCTGCGTGGCACAGCTCCCTGGGGTGCATTTTGGGGGAGCATGCCGGGAGCTTTGCCAAGCATGGAGATCTGACAGCATTGCCTAAGAGCTGTGGGTCCTTGTGGTGAAATAAGGCTTTTCCTGGAGGTCTTTGTTGCGCAACCCACAGTGATTAAGGCTTCCATGTTCTCAAAAGGAAATGAATATTTTGCAAGCTACGTAAGGAAGAATTCAGGAACTTAGGAGGCTAGGAGGGAAAGAATATGCAAGTGTGTAATCGGCTGGAAGATGAAAGCCTTCAAAAATTGCTTCAAATGTTGGAGAATTAGAAAGTGAAATGGTCCCTGTTAACAGCAAATTCACTGAAAGTGTTAGTAGCAGGAAGAAACAATGTGCAAATTTTGACTGGGTTCAGCAATCACCTTTGTTTAGAAAACAGAAGGAAATTAATTATACAAGAAGTTAAAGGGTTCCAAAGATTTTGAATTGCCATAGTTCATTCTGAAAAAGTCAAGTGCTAATTTTTGAAATCATAGAAGCTTTCCATTTCCACTTTTTTATTTAGTAAAGGCTTTTAAAATAGACCTAAGCACTAAATAAAAGATCACTAAATAAATACACATCTTGAAGCAAAATGAAGCATATCAGGTAAAAAGAAACAAAGTATTTTTTTGCTACTACTTTTTCAGGAAAACTGAAAATTTCCATTTCAGTTTGACCTGCTTTACTTCTATTCCTCTCTGTTCATCAGTGTTGTCATCAAGGCAGAAAGTCCTAATACAGGTTGCTCTAATGAGTGAATTTGAAATCCTTAGGAGCAGCCTGTATAGGACATGTATCTGTTGTGTGAAATCCTGCTGCTTCCTGTGAAGTGCCCTCTGTATTGAGGTATTTAGCAAACCTTCTTATCTTTGGCATCTTTGATGCACATTGTTGTGCCAATAACATTGCTGAAAACAAAGAGAAGGCAACTTTGCCCATTATTTGATAACCAAAACTAATTGCTAAGGTTTGAGTCCAGTTGTGGAGTATGGGAAAGCTTCCCATTCCAACAGGTCATTTCTCATGTGTCATATTAAAAACACAATAAAAATCTTATCCTTCATCCTTTTGCACCCTTTGTGAAAGGTGCACTGGTATACTCCCAATGAAGTACTGCAACACAACACGTTTAATTCAGACTGTGTCATTTCTGACCGTGCTGCAGAGGTAGCTAAGTGGCAGTAGCAGCTCATTACTAAAAACAGTTCAGAACACATTGTCTGAAAAGTCCAAGGAGGAGGAACTCAAGCATTTGCTTTAGCTTCTGGAGCAACCTGGTCTAGTGGAAAGTGTCCCTGCCCATGGCAGGCAGGGGGGTGGAACTACATGATCTTTAAGGTCCCTTCCAATCCAAACCCATTCCATGATTGTATGTTTCATCATAATAAGTACCATTGTACTGCTCAAAGTTTAATGATCTTTAATAGTACCATTTGAAGGAAGGGTGTTGTCTCCCTCCACAGAAACTGCCTTGTGAATCCATAGAGAAATGTCCTATTCTTCATTCAGTGAACTAGGGCTTTGGTAAGATCAGCTCCAGTGATGAATTTCAGGAATGGGGGGAAAAATAAAGCATGTTTTTATGTTCTTGTACACACTGGGGAACCTCACTGAAATATTTCCTGTGATGACACTTCCATGTCTGCCCATGGAAATCTTATTAAAAATTATTTTATTTATTAACTACTATTTTGAAACAGATATTTGGAATCCACAAATTATTTAAAAAAATGTTAGCAGGAGGGAGTAGTTGATCTTGGATAGTCTCCTATTGCCTTAAGTTTTGGTTATATGGTAGGTAGTATGATCACAAGGACAGTATATATAATACAATAATAGAGACATTAAATTAGCATTTAAATTAATATGTAATTCATCAGAAGTATTGGTTAGCAAGAAGGGACACTATTGAAATGAAAAGAAATCTTCAAAGAGATGTGGGAGTATGAGTCATGTAAGACACGTCTGAAAAACTACAGAGATTTAATTTAAGGGAAGAATCTGTAAATATATATAAATAGCTGCCAGTTGACACCTTTTACAATGGAAGTCAAACCTAAGAAATGGAAGGGCAACCAATTTTAAATGTAGGAAATTGTCCTTTTCCTTAGTGTTATCCTGTGAAACACACAGCATTATTGCACTCCAGAGCTAGCAGGAATTTGGTATTTCTTATTTATCTGGGAACAAACACATGAATAAGAGAGGCAAACTACTGAGCTTCTTGGTACAAATCATCAGCAGAATACAAGGATAAGGGGTGGTGAATATGCTTTATGTTTGCAAGGTTATTACATTTACAAGTTTTCTTGCTTCCTGCTTTGCAGTACTTACCCCTGTTCTCTCTGAGAGGCAGGATGCTTGACATGAAAGGACATCCGACTGACTTCATGTCGGTTCCTATTGCCCTCCCCCTGGAAAGAATCAGTGGATACAGAGCACTTTTGAGTGTGAAAAAGAGCCAAGAAAGAAAATGTTGGCATGCTGTTCATGTGAGATATAAATATTTCCTTGTCATGACTGGAGGTTTGGGAGGCTTCAGACTGACTGGAGACACCATGTTGTCACATGTCAGCCCCTTGTTCTTTACCACAGAACAAATTACTATTCATGAGGCAAAACCCTAAAACAAAGCCTGTCCTTCAAGTTCTGGTGGCCCAGTAGGATACAGCATGGTTTAGGATGCTGGGGTATCCTAAGGAGGGCGGAGGACCTCTGAGGCAAATCGCCAAGAGCCTGAGGGCCATGTCCCATTTGCATGTGCAGAGCTGAATTATCAGCAGAATTCAGTGGACACAGCTTGGGTACTGCCAGTAAACACAACACTTTTTCAACCCATATGGAGAAAGGGTGTGGACATTGGTTTGAGAAGCAGGGGGACGAGATGTATCAAATGTGCATCAGGCACAGCATTATTTCTGACATGAGGAATGGGAGTTTCAAACTCTCAGGTGATTGTATTCCCTGAACTTGTTCAGACTTGTGATAGGAAACATCTGTTCACAAATCTATCATTATTTCCAAAGAGCACTGTACAAACAGCAGTCCATGCATACAGTGATCACCAACCATGTAGCTGTATGAATTCACCTTGGTAAAGTCTGGGTTACAGAACTATGATATAATTAATTTTTCTTCAGCTTTCACCTCAGCTTCTTCCAGTGTCTTTCCAAGACACGGATCCCTGTTTTCTTCCCAGTGTAGGAACACTCTAATGGAGACATGCTCTGAGCTGTCCCATCCACAGCAGGGATTAGACATGCTCAGACACGTGCTAAGCCAAGAAATCCTATGGCTTCAAGATGTTGATTTGAAGTCATGTGGGCCTTCTTTCCTTCTGCACCAGCTTCACTCCTTCAGCATCACTCAGTCTGTATGGGCTACCCAAGCACTCCAAAGAGAGATGCTCAGACAAGGGCTGAGGCAGCCTGCCCAGTGATAGCAGACGGCAGCGTGGTTCTGCTCCTGTGACTGCCTCACGCCCCTGTGAGTGGTGTAGAAGGTGTCTTCCTCGGCACACAGACAGTGGTTACCGTGTGCTGGCTGAGGGCAGGGAGGCCTCACTCCCCAGGGAGGAGGCATTTTGCTGTAGCCCCAAGGCCTTTAGCCTTTACTAAAGCAGTCACATGTCCTTTTATGTTGTACCTGATTATCTACCACATGTTTTAGCTCTTTTTTCCTAGTGTTTGCTTTCCTGTCCATAAGCTTAGTTTGTGTTTGAGCCCAGAGCATAATCTTAAAGTTGGCATTTCTGCAGTGCACGTTGCTTCTCCATTGCCAATCCCACAGAGACCTCCAGAGCACTGTGTATCTACAGCCCATCCCTCTTCCACTACTAAGTCTTTATGTATATTGCAAATTGTGTTTACAATAGTATTACATTTTTTTCAAGCCACTGATCAAATCATAAAATGGCACAGGCTGAAGTGTAAGTATATTCAGCTGGTACACACTCATGTGGAATTATATTTGTAGCATATTAAGTAGAGTTTTTAAAATATTTAATGCACTAATGAGCTATCTAGCTCATAATATAGAACCAAATTAAATGTGTTTTTATATCATATAATATAATCTAGAACCAAATTAAGTGTCTTTTTTTATGTGTACATTTCTACTAAGAACACTCATAGACTCATAAAATTATTTGGGTTGGAAGAGACCTTAGAGATTCAGCTAGTCCAAACCATCAGTCACGATCAGGGACACCTTCCATGACACCAGGCTGCTCAGAATCCTGTCCAGCCTGACCTTGACACTGCTGGGGGTGGAGCATCCACAGCCTCACTGGGCATCCTGCTCCAGGGTCTCACCACGCTCTTGGCCAGCAGCAATTCCTTCCCCAGTCCCTCACCATCCCAGAGGCTCAGGGCCTGAACACCCCACACCAGTTTCATTCCTGCATTGGGAAGACCAGGAGGGGACAGAGGAGTTCAGATGAAGTTGCCAAAGTACCAAATAAGAGAGAGGGAAAATACATTTTTTCCTTGAGGCTTCTTTGAGCCAACCCTCTGATTTTTTGCTAATTGAGATCTATAACAACATTATTTTTCTGACATCAAGATCAGGATGAGTCCCAGACTTCTTTAATTGGTTTCTCCTTAGAAGCATTAGTTCTGAAATAGATGCCTCCCAGTTCTCTGGAAGTTTTCTAGGGCTCTAGAGAGTATTTCATATAAGCCATGTAACCCACAAGCTTTTTTGAAATGTTCAGATACAAGTTATCTTGATTTACTGATTTATTAATGACTTTGTAATAGCTTCAGCTTTCTATGATCCTTTAATATTTTTGCAATTAATAGTTTCATTGTTATGAATAATTAAAAAAATTATATATACTGACCAGCTGAAATATTCCATCATTGTTGTCTGCTTCAGTTCACAATCTTATGAGTTAATTTTTCTCTTGAGTGTCTGCTGATATGTGCATTAGGTTATCTGTTGTATTCTTTTCTTTACTTCATTAGTCTATTACTTCATCTGGCTTCCTCTTTATATAAATGTTTATTCTTTTAATTTTGCTTTATTTTTTTTAATGTCTTGCACTTTACTTTGGTAAAGCTGGTTTTTAATCAGTGTAAACATTGGTTCTGATAATAGATTGCTGTTTTTAAGCTGCACTTATTTATAAATAAATATGTTTTTAATCTCAGTTTCCCATTTATATTTTTTCTCTGACTGATTGATTTACAGTTGTTTCCATGTTTGATAAATAGTTCCTTGAAAAGGTCCCATATCTCTTTGTATTTATTTTATATGCAAAACATACAAAATACATACATAGTTCTTTACACATAAAATGACAAAAGTGCCTTGATCACTTTTTTTCCTAAACAAACCTTAAATTGTAATTTTACAGACTCTTTTTCTTTATCTGAAAATATGAGACGCAGAACCCCATAGGCTGGATATAATGGTTTTGAGGCCTTCTTAAAATTCCATGGACACTGAAACACAGACAGCATCAGACCACTAAAAAGTGAACAGTGAAGAAGTGAAGTGAAGAGTTCACCAATCTCTGTGACATAGGGTGGTATTTTGCTTGTTTAGTGAAACTTGTCAATTTGGAAAATACCCTACCTGGAAAAACTATTTATATATTTTACATATTATGGGCATATATTTAGCCCATGCTGAAGAGCTCTAAAAAATGAGGCTGAATTTAAACACATTTTTAAATTATCTCCTGGTACCTCCAGCAGCTATTAAAAAAAACAAAAAAACAAAAAAACCCACAAAAATACAGAAAGAGCAATTGCTGTTAGCAAATGTTACCCAACTGTTGAAAATTAGGCATATGCTTAACATTATCTGTTAGGAAATGTTATCCAACTGTTTAAAATTGAGCATATGCTTAATATCACTGCTAAATTGCTGTAAGCGTATTCAGATTATAACTTGTTATACGATGCAATACAACATCCATAGATGATTAGGAGGACAGATATCTCTATATCTTACAATGTTCACATTTGAGGGCTTGCAGATAAACTGTTCACTGCTTGTTCCCCACAGCCTTGATCTACTAAAGGGTTTGAAGATATTCAGAAATTAACATGAGTAAATAATCCTACCCAATCATAGGCCATTGCTTTGTTTAAAGGCCTTTCTGGTTCAGGGCTATAAATAGCAGTAACAATGCAAGTACTAGCCATCCAGATTTCTGCCTTTAAAACCTGCCATCACTCTTTTTGAAACAGTGCCTGTCAGAGCTCATCAGTGTCCTGGCTAGCGCGTCTGGAGCTGCTTAGCAGCCTTGTACTGAAACAGTTACTTGCTGAAAACGTGCTTTTGCTGAAATCAAAAATAGCAGCAGATCTGATGCAGCATGAGCTGCTTCAATCAATGTTCCTTGGCTCCGGGGATGAGTTTCTAGAGAAGAATGGCAGAGAGAGCACAGATATAAGCCCTGCCACAGAATCATGGATAGGCTGATGCTGAGATCTTCACTTCACCTGGAGAGAAAAAGCCTCCCACTTTGAGGGATTTACTGCCCAGAGCAAAACACATCTTTCTAGGCCAGTAAGCATTTAATTACTTATACAGCATGAATCAATGGTAGCGGGAGGAAGTGTCCCTTGAATGAATTTCCAGTAGCAATCCAGGGGAGCAAGGATCCAAACCCATCTCCAATGCCCTGAAAGAATGCCTTGCTGAGTGAGCTACTATACTGGTATAGGAATCATAAGTAGGCTTGCCTCCCATTTTTTGTTAAGAAAGTAAAAATAATAATAATAATAAGAGTGTTAAGATTAATACATGCAGCCCCTTTTTGGCAGAATGACAGGGCAGGAGTGTGGAAAAAAAAATAAATCATATCTCTGTGTATCTGGCCTCTTGAAGAATGTGGAAGTAAAGGGAAGAATGGAGAACTGCTTGCAAAGCAAAAGTGGATGTTCTCCAGGGCAGAGTAATGAAACAGTGAGTTTGCAACCACACCATGAGAAGTGAGAGCACGCGCAGTGCTACCTGTGCTTTGAGGGAAGGAGCTGAAGGCCTGAGCTCCTTCTCCAGTGAAACTGGATGCTCACTCAGAATAAGTAGGTGAAGAGTTAGGGGTATTTTCCATTTTCTCTTCTGTTCCTTGGCTTGTTCTAGCTTGGCGGAAGCAAATAAAAACTTGTTGTGAAGGAGTTATGACACAGCCCTGTTCCTACTGGATCTGGCTGACCTAAGAAAGCATAATGAAAGCATGGATCATCCAACCCATGAGGTGTGAATCTTGGTGGAATGGGAGGCCAGGGTCAGCTTGCTGTGCAGCACCAGTGCCTCCCTTACAGCCAGATCTGCTATAATAAACCCTACAACCCCTGTCTCTTTGGAGGATGCTCTACCATTTCTAAATCACTCAAGACTTCAGCCTAACTTGAAAAATGTTCAGTGAAGGCAAATAATAAGCTCCAAAAACATGTGAGTGCAAACATATGGTGAGCCAAGCTGCTTGTGCAGAAAACAGCAAAACCTTAAACAACATTTAAAAGCAAGCCTGAGTAAAACCTCATTGGCACTTTTCTCTTTACAAAATGTGGTCAGGGATGACCATTTAACCAAGATTTAACCAATGAGTACCATTGATTAGGGAAGGACGGAAGAGCAAGGACTGATTTGGGCTGGTGTGTGGAGGTACCCAGCAGTGCTGCAGCACACTCTGATGTAGCTGTGCTCTGCTGTAAGCGGGTCGCTGTTCCGAACCATGCGCTGGGAGCATCCATAGGCAAGGCACCGCCACCTCAGGAATGCCGCGCTCCTGACGCTCTGTTTTCCCAGTTGTCAGCTCTGTTTATAAATTGTCCACTTATAGCAAATCCAGCACCTGCTATGGACACCTCAAGCTGCCAAGTCTTGAGTGTACCTCAAAAGAAGTCATTTTGTGCTTTAGTCTGTTATGCTAAACTCTTTGGTTAAAGCAGCTTCCCAGAATTTCTGAGATCAAGTTGTTTTGAGCAAGCCTCTGGGACTGCTTTTGGATAGACCTAAGATGTACAGTATTCCCTTTCAGATCAAAATAGCAGATCCACTGGGTCTTGAACATACTACCCTCTATAAGCACAATATGCTTATCATTTACAGCACTTAAAGATGAATTAAGACTGATAATTCAGAAAAATCCCAAAATAATAGTAATTTTAAAATTGAATCTTTTATTGTTTTGTTCAACTGATTTGCAATTTTGATATTACTGGAATATGGTTGTTATTCATTAATAACTCCCAGGTGGAAAATATCAGATGCTTGGATTTGTTCAAACTTGATCACCACTTCCTGTAACCAGCCTCCCTCAGCCTAAAGGTGCTCAAACAGCAAAAAGTTAACACTTGATTACACACAACAGAAATGCAAAAGTCCTGTGCCAGACTCATTTCTGGGCTGGCCCAAGCATAGCTCAAAAAAACAGCTGGGTCTGATAGCAACCCAAATACTGCTGCAAAAGCAAAGCAACCCCAAGGAAAACTTCAGCTCCCAGTCTGTGGAAATAGAGATTCCAGAGTTGCTAGTAACCAGCTAAGAGGAAAAGGGAATGGCTGGAAGTGACAAATCTTCAGCTGAAGAAGGACTTTTGGAAGTCTGCACAATGCAAGGTGTTCTGGGTTGTGGAATTTTTTCCTCCTCCCCTGAGGTCAGAAATAGCTCCAAATTTGTGGCCTTCAGGCATGGCACAATCTTCCAATTTATTAATCTGGTTTTGGGGAGGCTTCAGATGTTCAAGGGGTGATTAGGCTCAGAGATTTTTGATTTTTTGGGGGTGGTTGTTTTCCACTGGGGTTAGTGGTTTGTTTTCTGCATTTCTTTCCTTTTATGGGGTATAAATGGTGTAACTTGAGATCACCACTCTATGACACAGGCTTTCCTTATGTAACCAAGTCAGAATTCATATAAAAGTAAGTGGAATATGGCCTTGAATGTCTTGAATGTATAGATTTCTGATTCTAGACTGTTCATCTCATTTGTTCCAGTGCAAAATTGGCCTGAAATGCTATTGAATAAAAATTCTTGAACAATAGTAGTCTTTTACCCAGGTCAGGCTGATTCCACAACTCACAATGACCTTAGCCTACAAGCCCTGCAGTGCTGCCTTGCAGCTGGACCACGCTCACTCAGGAAGAGCTTTTTGCACCATGAACAAGGTGGTCCTGGTGATCTGTATTCAGGGAAGCTGACACCCAGTGATGCTGAAGACCAACAGTCTAGAAGCACTTCATTAATCTGTGAAGCTTGCTGCCCCAAGATAAAAAGAGGTCAAGTGCTCAAGAGGACTCCAAATGGATTAGCTTTTGTACTGCTTCTGCAAGCTTCTAATTGTACTTGACATTCACAGATGACAGAAGAGAAACCTTCACATTACAAGGCATTATCCAGTCCTTCTTGTTGTTAAAGAAAAAAAGACAAAAAAAAATTTGTCCAAACAATTTCTCAGGGGCATCTGACAAGGTCTACTAAAAGAGAAACTGTTTACCAGAGAGATACCACTGCTGTATGACCCCTCCCAAATCCCTCCCAAGTGCCTCCTGACTTGCCAAGGGCTAAGCACAGGGGCAGGGAACTCCACGGCAGCCAGCAGAGAGTCCTTGTCACTGCTTGGCTGGCCCAGGAGGTGGTGACTGTGCAAACTATCAGCAAAGCGTGCAAGCAGAGGATTAGTGGGACAAGGATTAGTGCAGAATGCAAGAGACTGGCATGCCCAGCCACAGCAACCACGAGCACTTGCATCTCGTGGGGGTGGTGGATGTGTCCTGGGCCCATGACCAGGGAGGGCAGGGAGCCAGGAGGTGCCCCCTGACTCAGGGCACATCCACCTGGCTGCAGCCCAGGCTCAGGCACATAGCTCAGAGGAAGCTTTGCATTTATTTCAAAACACTGGTAAAATTATTTGAAACACATTGGACAGGACAGTGTTATTGTTCTTTCCCTCTAAAATGAAATGGAGCTGTATACATTAGGGGTACAATATGCAAAAAACACAATATTTATCAGATTTCTCAGCATTACTTAAAACAATGAAATAATATAGTTTTAAGAGTATGATCCAGACATTAACATACCGTGTGGAAGTATGTTTCTTTCCTCTATTTATTATTCAGAAGAAATCTAAAAATAAATTCAGATATTTGAAATGCACTTTAGACCTTTGATGCTCTAAATGGATGGATGTCTAATTTTATTTCGCTCAATCTGACAAAAAGCTTTACACTGAGCACTTGGTATCCAGTTTTAATGTTACTCATTTTTGTGGTTATGTTTTCAAGGTTTTTTTAAAATGCCATAACAGTATGAACTTACTGGCAGACAACTCTTTCACACCACAAATCTGCTTTTCAGACTTCAAAAATAATTTCTAAGCACTTAAAGAAGGCTGAAATTGTATTACTTTCTCTGAACATAGATCATGCACATTTAAATTCACCTTTTGCTACCAAATATAGGAAAAGAGAACATCTGAAGCCTAAGAACAGCTAAGAATAATTTTCAGTAAAGAGATGGAGTCACACATATAGGAAGCAATATTCACATTGCAGCTTTAGGCAACTATCAGACTGAAATAGGAAGCCATAAGCTTCCTAGTAAACTTTTTACTTCATCAGCAATGCTTAGGTTCACTACTCTACTTACACTACTATGCCAGTTGATCATTTCAGATTAATTTTCCCTTCCCTTCCTCATTGATTAATGACTTTCTCCATGAAATACTGAAATACTCAATATAAACACAGAATCCTGTTAAATTCCAGGTGAATCCCATCAGTGAAATCGTTTGGAAAATGCTCAGTGGGGTGTACTGCTACAGGTAAAAATCTTTACCAGAGCTTGAAGCCTGGGTGCTGGTGAATTGTGTGCAGCAGACATCCAGTGAAGGGACAAATAACTGTTGCAGATTTGCACATTTTCAAGATCAAACTCTTACAGTATGTTTAGGTATTTGAGAGGACACAGCGTTACTTTGTCACATTTTACTTACAGTGAGAGATACCTGCACTCACGCCACATAGCTTGTACAGGCATGCAGTCCTCCAAAGAAGCTGCAGCTTTTGGCTCCAATCAACAGTACGTGCATCTTAACACATTACTTTTGTTTAGGATCTTGGCCGAGAGCCCAGCCTTTGGGTCACCGAGTGGATATTGCACAGAGGATATTTTCCTGTATTTGGCAACACCAGTTTTTCTCATAAACATATCGGTATTGCTAAGTGCACATTTCATTTTTTATATTCCATATTTTCATATGTGCACCTCAGTGGATGGCATTATGCATGAAACAGCAGATCACCTGTGAATGCTGACTTGCAATGGCTTCCCTGGTCTCTACTATTTCTTCAGTTGCATTTGCAAGGAGTTTGCTGATCAATGTGCCCCTAATAGGGACCTCCACTCAGCAGAGAAGCTTCTGTACCATTTAATGGCATTCTGTGTCATTAGGATGATGCTGCTTGAGCAGGGAGGTTGGAGCTGATACACTGTAGTCCTTTCCAGTCTTACCCATTCTGTGATTCTCTGACTGGTCACCCTCTGTTGCTGAGTGGGTTTCAGACTGTGCTTTGGAGTAGATAGCCCTGCTCCTCAAACCTCCCCTGGATTTTTTCTGATTTTTTATCTGCAATAACTAATACACTTTGACATTCTTTTCCCTTCTTACAACCCCATTCCATGCTGTGTGATATTTCCTCCTCCAGTCTATACAGGAATACAGCATCTAACAACACACTTGAATTCAACTTTCCTTGAAAGCAACAAGGAAAAAATTAGGCCTGAGTTGCTAATACAGAACAGATACTATGAGTGATAAACAACACACCTCAAAGAGCTGCACAAATGGTTCCCATGCAGCTAAATGCCTCCTTTTTAACAAATTAGGAGAATTAGCATTGTAGCATATGTAAAGACAGAAGTCTTCAGCAGCTTCCTTTTAGTGCAGTGGTTAGCTTGAAGACTGAAAGAAAGATCACAAGAAAATTACCAAACTCCCCTGTGTTCCTGCTGCCTGAGATCAGGGCATAGTGTGTGAGATCAAGTGCTTTATTATAGGCTAAATCCTACTGTATCAATTCACCTTTTACAGAGTTTAGTCACAGGATACAGTTCAAGAAACCTAAGCTTTCTACAGAGCTAACTTGCACAGAAGCTGGCCAGGTCACCTCACACCATTTAGCTCCTTGTTTTCACCATCACTGAAATAGGGCTAACAATATTTTCTTATGATGCTTTAAGATCAGCTGCTGAGAAAAGGTATTTTGTTATTATTTAGGTAAAAAACTGTATGACTTTGTGAGAGCTATGCAAAAATCAGAGAAGATGAATACTTTCCCTGAAGTGCCTAACAAAGGACATTAATTTCTCTGAGGCAGGGAAGTGTCACCCTGCAGCAGGCAGGCAACCAGCCACAGGCTACCACCGCTGCTTTCTATTCACAACCACCTCACCGCACCTTCACACTGACACACAAACCTAAAACTCTCTGGACACCTGCTGTCCCACCAGCACCCTGCTACAAAGCCACATTGCTTCACAGCCGACCTTGATGGAGATCCGGATCGTTATAACCCTAGAATAAGGTGACAACACAGGCACTAGGGCTCCACTCAAAAGAGAGTTTGGCTATTCAAAATGATGAGTTCAGAGGGAATCATCAGCTATAGTCAGTGTGCCACAGAAGCACACGGAAAATGGGAGGTCAGGTAAACCACCTGATTCAGCCAGTGAGGGGAGTGAAATCTCCCATGTAAGCAAGCCTACAGCTGGCCATTACATCTTGGTGGTGAAGTGAAATTTGAAAAACAGAGAAAGACAAAGTGAAGGAAAGTGGCTAATTTATATGCCTTCAGATCAGGATTTCAGATGGAGCACATTGCTTCCCAGCAGACAACATATTCTAGAAACAATGCTCCTCAGCTCTTTCCCCTGCAGACTCACAAGTGTGCAGAGGCTGACCTTCATAGGTTTTGTTTTGGGTGACTGGTTGTCCCTTGGGAAGAGCCTGAGCCAGCTCTGGACTAGTAAGTGCACTACAACTACCCATACACTGAAAGCACTTCCTGCAATACTCAAGAGCTTCTTGCAAATCTATCTTCCTGTTAGCTTGGATGCACTTGGACCACAACCTTGTGAAGTACTTACACAGATTTCCTGGTGCACCTAAGCACCATAGCTGGTCTGTGAGCAGGGAGGAGTTAAATAGAACTTCCCCCCACACCCCACCCCTTCCAACTTTTTTTTTCTTCCCTCTTCAGCTTTCTGGCTACTGACAAATTATCAGCAGGTCATCTTCTAGAAGTGTTCCACAGAGCTTCACATTATGCTGTCACTATAATATTGCTTTTTGTGAGCCCTAGCTACGGATTGTGGGAAACAGAAAATAGTGCTGTGTCCCACAGCACAGTAAGCAAAACATATTTCATTTTGGAGTAGACTGCCATAAAAGCAAATACTAAAAATTGCTATATGGAAACCTCGAGGTATTCACCAAAACATATTTTATCTTATTTTTTACATGAAAATGGTGGTGTTTTTCTTCCTTTTATATATATAGAGGACACTTTTTTACCCAGGATGCCTTCCTGGGAGTAAGTCTTTGGGATGCAGATAGAATTTAAAATTAGGCTTATTTATTTATTTAATCTGGCTTGATACATGACTAGCACTTGGTTGCATTGTTTCTCCTTACAGTAAGTAATCAACAATTTTCTTTCTCATACAGCATTTCATTCTTCATTTGGCAAGAGTTTAAGCATATCAGTATTAGCAATTGTAACCATATCCTGAAATAAACCCACTGATGTGCAAGATACCTCCTAGTCTTCTTTTAATTTCAATTAAAAGTTTAGTAGAAACTCTTCCAGAAGGAAACATAACCACAAGCAAACTATTTTAATGCTGTAAGGACTAACACTCAGGCAAAGCTAAACACAGCTCACTGTAAATTACAGGGCAGACTTTCCAAGAGTATGAAGGGATATAAGCAGACTAAATTGACTTTTTTCACTAGAAGAAATGACAAAAAAACACATGACGGAATGAGAAGTCATCTGTCTAATGGTGAAATGAAGACCCAAGGTAATGTTACTATGACTACAGTTGTGAATATTCTCTTTATTACTGTTCAGACTTATGCCCATCCTTGCAGACAGATTTCCAACGTGCAAGCACAGAGGATAGCAAGCACTCTTACAAAAAAAGTCTGCCATAAAAGACCAGACAAAATCGAGAAGTGAAGAGATGCCCATTTGCAAATTGTCTAAGAGCAAGCAGGGTTGTGATAGAGCTGTAGGTTTACTGAGGACAAACAGGAGAGAAAGCAGAGCCTGTGGGGCCACCGCTCTGTGTTTTATATAAACAGATATTCCCGTGTCCTGAACTCTGGGGCCAAGAAGATATTCTTGTTCAAGGTCACAAGGAGAACAGAAGATGTAAATAGAGCCTGGCAGTTTTTGAAGGAGAAAGGCCCTAATTACATGGAGACAGACAGACAGCCTGCCTGTGGAAAGCCAGCTCTGCTAGCTAAGCATGGTGTACACTGGGCACCTCCTGAAGAGCTTTCCCATTTAGTATTCACATACAAGATAGCTAACCAAAGTGAAATCCCCTGTATTTCATGAACAGATACAGTTACTAAAATGGAACTGATTTCCTGGATTCTTTTCAATAAAGCTACCAAAAATAGTCTCAGTCCACTGCCAAAAAATCAACACAGTCCAAATTCCCATGGAGAGAATCAGTGTGTTCTTTTTACTTTGTATAATTGCTTACCAATTAATGTACCTCACTTGGAGTCCAGGAGCTACTATCATCATCCATAAAAAGAAGGCTGTGTAGTACACTATGTCTTTGGTTTTGTGTGTGTTGAAAGAAGAATACTTATAATAATAAGGTATTTGAAAGAACATTGTAGTTAGGGTCATTAGATGGATCGGATAGAAAATACACGTCAGATAGAAAATGTTCTAAAAAAAAGAAGTATTTGTCAATGTCTTTATATTAATACTAAATAAGGTTAACAGAAGTATGTATAGAAGTCTGGGGAGTCTGAGAGACAAATCTCATGAGATGTCTCATCTTGCTCAGAGAATTAGGCATTTTTTATTCTCTGTGACCATCCTCAATGACTTGAATAGAATAATAATTGAATAACTCACAATATCAGATCAAAAAGACATATTAATTATCTTTAACATTTCATCAGGAAGAAAAAAAATCCAAAATAAATCTTCATTTCTTTGATGCTCTTAACTGATTCAGGCCTTCAGTCTTACAGTTATGGGACACTACTCTTTAACTGAGAGCAGCTTTTCCCAGTTTAATTTCAGTAAAAGTAATCTTTGGGGTACTCTGAATGAACCCAGATGGTTCTTAAGAACTGCTTTAAAATTGAGTACTCGTGGTTAAGCTTATATTTTCATCTCTGTCAGCTGTAGAAGTTTGTTTGTATGACAGGCTGTGCTACTAGCATTCAATTTCTGTATCTTTTATGAGCTTTGTGTGAGGCACTGATCTGGGCCTATCTTTGAAACAGGACAGAATCAATGTTGTTTCAGTTGTGATTAGGTTCATTTTGTGTGCAAGATACACAAGAAACTCTCATCCTTAAAAGTATTTCTGTGCAACACAGCGCTGTCATTGTGAAAGGGAACAGGAAATGCTGTGAAAATTAGAGATGGTTAAAGTCAGAATAATGTTAATTATGTTGTGGGAAAATTGCTGAAACAATGCTTTTCAATCTTGTTCTCTTTGGAAGGCCCCAAAAATCTGCAAGTGCATGTAAACCACTTACCAGAAAAAGAAGTTTACTTGCTAATGTATTTGTGTTTGAGTTTTCTTTCACACTTTAGAGGAGCAGCTTCTGAGCTGCAGCACTGCTGTAGAGATTCCTTCTTCAGAAACTGGGATGTGCCACAGGTTCTTCATGAAGTCCTGTGATGACAACCTCCGTAACTAGGATTTTAACCCCAGAAAATGTATTTCATTCAGCAACAGCATGCCCAAATAGACTCTCTGTTTGAGCTGTAGCAAAAAAATTCAAACTAGTGTCTTCTGAAGATTGTTTGGATGTTTCTTGACTAATTACTATACAGCTTTAATAATACTTAATTTGATACTTCCTGTCATTGTGGATGACCAACACAATCATTCTTAATTTCTGTATTAGCTAACATGGGATGTGATGTTCAGTGGTTACAAAGCTATGACCTTGCTGAATAGTATTGTATAATTTGACCATACCTACTGATCCGTTTATATCTTAGAACACTTATTTGTCCATTTTTAAAATATAAGGGGAAATAATGTCAGTTTCTGTCTCCTGTCTTTACTCCAACTTTATATAGTAGAGGTTATATTCACATTTCATCCCTCTGCATATCTGAAAACAAAGCTATAAATTCTCTCAGAAATATGCAACATACAGGATAATCAAAGTATCACCTATGTATAAGCATTCTATAAACAAAGAAGAGCCTTGATCTGTTCACATCTTTGCTTCTTTGTCTTTAAAGAAATAGAATTCCAGGAAAATTTTCTCATATTTTGAAAGATTTTAGACCCCAATATTATTTCTTATTCAAGAACAGGAAGGATTTGCATTGTAGGCATTCTTTCTTTCATAAATATTTAGAAAAGGTCTATTTCTTGCATACAGATGCCCTGCTCCTCTGAGCTTTGGAAAATTGTGATACCTTCCCAGGATGAACTATAAAAAAAGATTCTTGCTAGATTGGATTTCAACAGTAAGAGCCTACAGCCTTCAGCATAAGTAATCAACCTTCATTACAAAAATGTTTGGATTTTTTTGGTTAATGAAAAGTTTTGAATTTACACTTCAACACCATTTTTTCTCTTTTCCTGTATCTCCATGTTCATACCATATTTCAGTACTTGTATCAACAAGGTTTAGAGAAATTCAAAGGAAACAAGAAGGAAGGCTTATAGTTTACAGGTACTTTCTTGTAGAAAAGTACTTACACTGATCATAAAAGAAAGTATAAACACCTGGTGTGTATGAGAGATGAGTGCCTATTTTCTGATTGTCAAAAATCTGCAACTACTAAAGCAGTCATTCGACATGGTTTGGAAATAAAATTTGATTGTTTATTGACGTTTTCAATAGAAAACAGTGTTTCCTTTTAACTTCTTACTAACAGCTTTAAACTTGTGATTTGATTCTTTTTGTGTGCAAGATATAGAAAAAACTCTCATCCTTCATGTCTTCAAAATGTGGGCAAACAACACCCTGAATTTTGTGAACGTGTTTGTAGTTATAGCACAGGGGTTCAAACCATGTAGAAATAATATGTGTACACTCATAAAAGATAAGGCTCAGACCTTTCTTCTGTCTGCTTTCTGTATCCAATTGTGTATTTTTGCTCTCCTGTCATGGCATTTTATTGCCTCAAAGTGACTTTTATCTGTGCTGCAATTCCTCCTTCTTTTCTTTTTCCCTTAAGTATTGACAATATTTGGAGTGGCTGAGGGCTGTGAAGGCCCTGAGGTAACTGCTTGTCTAAGGACAGAATAAGATGAAGTGCAGAGCAGAGCCCAGGCACACAATCCTTCAGCTCAGAGCCAGCCTCTGGTTTGTAAGGCTGCCCCATTTTCTCTGTCAGCAGGGCACAGCATCCTAGCAAGTGTGCATTGTGTCCTGGCTTCAGCTTCGCCTCTAGAGCAACACATGGATGTACAGTCATGCCCATTTTGAATCAAATTTTCCAGTGTTCACATCCACAAGCCTGCAGGAATAAAATCTGAAGTGCAGCTCTGTAATATATATACTCAAATATATATTCCAGATATTTTTTTTCATTGTACATATTGAAATGCAAATGACAGGGTTTTACTTCTGCTGAAAGATTAATGACACTTAACCGTTCATGTACATCAGGTAACTTAAAATCCAGGAAAGTGCCTCTGTTCCTTTGAAAGTGATTCTGTCCCTTGTCTGACAGCTGTGGAGCGTGCTGTGCGTGGGTATATCTGAAGTCCTCAGCACTGCTTTCAGCAGAGCAGGTTCAGACTGATAAGAGTAGTGATTTTCCTGAAGGGTAAAACAGCCTCTTGCACTGAAATAGCAGCTAACCAGAGAGCCCTCAAATGGCGTGAAAGAAATACATGTATAACAAGTTCTTTAATCCCTCAGGACCTGATGTCCCCTAACAGGTTCCTAGTCAACTGTAAAGAGTTATCAGAGTCGTGTTGAACTCTATATGCTTATGTAGAAAGCACTTAATAAATATCTGCAACATGACAAGTTTCATGGCCAGTTGAGTAACCCATCCAGTGTTCCCCAGACAATGGGATATGAAGAGGAATTCCAGCACAGACATCACCATCATATCACCATGAGTGCTAGCATATTTAGTTTATTTCATCACCATAAGGCAGTGATAAAACTTTTTATAAGATGTATTTTGGAAATTACATCTTGGCCAAAAAGAAAGTTCTTGACCTTTCTATTCCCTTTTTGAGTCCAGGAAAGTATGTTTAACCCTGAAATATCACTTTGCTATAAAAAACCTTCTATTTATGTTAGACACCACTGCCTCCTCCCATGTCTATATTCATGTGTCATTTTATATTTTCAAGAGGAAAATTAATCTTCCTTTGCCTTTAATATAAATGCCATAGGAATATGTGTTCCTGTTAATTCCAATGCAAATTTTATTCCAAACTCCATAGTGAAAGCAGATATTCCCTAATCGGTCCCTCTGCCCCTGTTAAGCATCTGGTATATTATAGAAAAGCAGAGCCAAAGCTCTAACAATAGAGTTC
Organism: Pyrgilauda ruficollis; assembly: GCF_017590135.1. NCBI lineage: Eukaryota > Metazoa > Chordata > Aves > Passeriformes > Passeridae > Pyrgilauda > Pyrgilauda ruficollis. The sequence goes on along the minus strand of NW_024523822.1, from coordinate 5,234,433 downwards.
AGAGAAGGCACCCCATGCTGTATAGCAGCGAGAACAGTCTCATCTTTTATAAACTGTAAATTATTTTTCCTGGACATGAGGCTTTCTTGTGTATCAAAAACCGCAAAAAAAAAAAAAAAAAAAAAAAAAAAAAGTCATGAGATTTCTTGGAGGGAAGGAAAGGGGCAAACTTTTCTTTGATCACTTTGCTTTTTCTAGGCATGAAGATAATTATTCCCCCAATTTGTCCAATGAGAAATAAGTTGAGAATATGTGCATCAAGCCTGAATTTTTCCATGTTATGCCAAACGGCTATACATGGTTTTACAGAGAATAAATTACTTAATTTAGGCTATAGATCACTTTTTTTGATTAAACCATTTTAAATTTCTTAAAAGTATATATTATTGTGATGGAAGCAACTATGAGGCTCTCTCGTCCAAGCAGAATACCACAGGTTAGGTATGACAGCAGTACTGATTTCATACAGCGCCACTGCTGCAATCCTTTCCTGCCCTGGAAATCTCCTGGTCTCCCAGTTAGAAACATGAACTTTTCTCATGATCATTCCTTAGTCTCAGACAGTCTCAGCCGTATGAGATGAGGATATGTAACCCTGAAGAAATGTAAGAGTATTGGCATTTAGAAATCACTCTGTAGTCTTTTTTAATTACTACCACAATATACCCAAGAGCTGAACTAGAAATTATTCTTACTGATGTAATTATTCTAGCCCAATCCAGCCTAGAAAATGACCAATACCTTTTATTTTCAGACATGATCAGTCATCACTGACTTTAGTCTAACAGTTTACTTATTTGCCTAGCTCTATATGAAGAAAACTAATATTAAATAAAATTCTGCCATTAAATGGTTTTAATTCTTTTTTCCTTTCTCTTTTAATTACAAGTGTTAGAGAGTGTATTTCCATGGACTCAAAAATTTACAGAGCTTTAGATTATAAAAATAAGTGTAATCAAAAGTAAACTTGTGCTCTACTGTCAATAACATTCCATTTTCTTTTAGAGCTATATGATGCTACATACCTATTTTGAACTAAGTTCTTCTAAGTAAGTAGTACTGAGTGATTCACATGAGCAAAGGATACAACATCAATGCACCTGACCACCTCTTTACAGTGAATAAAGCATCATATGTAGAAAACTTCATTCTTGGTTGTTGTTAAAAGCATATTTTCCCTCCATTTTACACTCATCACCCAGCTGATGAGTGCTTGTACAGGTCACACAGATTTCAGTAGTCTTTAAAACTGTCCTTATTTTATATACTCTAGACTGAGAGCATGCATAATTCTTAGCAATTTTTTCTTTTGAAATCAGTTCAGTTTGTCTAAATGCAAGATGCTTCTTTACATCACTTGCAAGATGAAGATTGCTCTAAGGGACGGTATAATGCTTATTTCCTTTCAGATCTTGTAATTTTGATCTCCAGAATGGCTCTAGTAGAACTTTTCTTATGTTATGGGTCACTAAAATGTGTGAATGCTTTGCATCTGAAAGAATACTGAAATTTTGCATGACTATTCTACATTTACAAAATACAGAGTTGTCTGTGTTGTGTGCGTGCAGCACTGTATCCATATGATCATGATTCATCTCCTCTGTCTTTCTCAGATGCTAATTCCTTGCCAAGTTTCACTGCTGGGTGCTTTGTAGCCTATAAAAATTTGAAATCAGTATGAAGTTGGCAACAATTTGAGAAATAAGTTAAAAGAGCCCAATGCATTATTTCTTTTTAAAGTCTTGGACAGTTTTCTTTCTCAAGTTAGTAGCATAAATCACCCCTTTGGGGTCTTGGGATAGGCCTCTTTCAGTTGATGTTTCACAACATCTGTTTCACAATGCTGAGGCAACAGACAAACTAGCCTGCCTTGGCAACAGGCACTGCTATCCATTTATATTTCTTTTTAAATATCATTGTAAAATTATACAGGAGGGGTTGCTGCAAAAAGAATTTTTAATATCATTGCCTTAAGTTAGAGATGAGATTAATGCTTATCTCTGCTTACAATTGCAAGAACTTTATATGAGGTGTAATTGATGCACCTTGATGAAACTTCAAGTGTCTCAAGCTTCTTCCCAGCAAGTACCTGGGATTGCTTGTGGGGGGAAGATGGCACAGCTGAGGTGATGAACCTGGGTTAGGTCCCTGGCACCATGTCATTAAGTCAAAGTCCCAGTGAAGGGGAGGTGCTGCTGGAAAGCACATATTCCCTGGCTGCTGCTACTGGCTTGCCAAGTTGCTGCCTCTGTCTCTTGGCTTCCCAGTGCAAAACAAAGCATGTTGCACTTTGCTGCTGTGTGGGTGTCATAGGCCTGCAGTGGGGCTCATTTGTAATTTATCTTTACATTTACAACAATGTAATAGAACGAGGACCTGCCCATCCTCTGCAGTGAGCTGTTCTGGCCCTTAGAATCCTCCTGATGCTACAGGCAGATGATTTACTGTTACTCCAAAGCACACAGATATGGTGATTTCTTTGTCTGAAGACAATAAACTTTGAGGATCATTTGAGGATCATTTCCTCATTCTTCTTATTTACAGAAGGAAATATTAGAAGTCACAAATATGAATGGGCTGACAGTCATCTGTATTGCCTTCTTCAGGGTCTTTGATGTTGCAGTCTCAGAAAACTTCGTTGTTTTGTGCATTGTGTCTTGAAATAGGAACACTTTGATCTACATTTAAATGCACGCACTCATGACCTTTATTTACATCGTTCCGATATTAGCGAATGACACTTCTGATCATAAAAGCAGTACCGCCGGTCTTTTAAAATTCTGCACATATGGTTGCATAACTGCCTTATAAAATGCAAGACCCTCTGTTTCTTACCTTTATTAACAGGTTGTTGTGGCTGGATAGAAGGAGGCTAAGCAGTGGTTGGACAGAAATGATGGTCATGTCTCAGTGTCCCACGGCTGTGTTTTGGGGCAGGCTGGGCTGTGTCCAGCCCTCTTGTCAGTCTGTGCTCAGAGGGAAGGGATCTGTTTTATTAATGTGCTCCATGCCAGCACATCCTGCTCTCAGTTGTTTTCAAAACCTGCCTATCAGAATTTCCCTGCTGTGGCAGCTACAACCAGCCATGGAAGACAATCCCTGCCTAGAACACATCACAGTGGAGTAAGTAAAAGTATGCAGAGCTGTAGGAAAATCTCAGGTCCTCCAAGCCTCATCCCACCAGCTTTTCTCCTGAGATCTGATGGGACTTGGCCATGCCAGGAGCTCCCACAGTTGCCATCCTTCATGTAGGCGTGCCATGGGCACCAGTGAGGTCTGCATTGGGAAGGGGCACTGCAGAGGATGAAGATGGCTGTAGGCCCTGACAGCGTCCTGACAGGAGGTGGTGCCACCAGGGCAGGGACAGCAGGGCATTCTGAGATCAAGCCACCAGGCTGAGAAGTCTAGTGATCCTTGAACAGATCTGCTTCCAATGGAGAGTCACGTTTAATGGTGATCCAGTATGGACAAAGAGACAGCCCAGATGAGAGCGCAGGGTTTGCGTGTGACACCACCTGTGATCCAGAAGGCTATAAACAGAGAATATATGTATTCTCCAGCTCCAGTGTTTGGAGGTTTGTTCTCCCAAAATGTTCTCATTTTCAGGTGGTGAAAAAAAAAAAAAATCCCTGTTTATAAAAACCCACAAACTAAAGTAAAAGAAATTAATAAGAAATAAATTTATTTAATTTAAAATGAGGCAAGGAAAGAGTTTTCTTCAGCAACACTGCAGGAAATATAAAATGTGAACAGGTAGAAATCCAAGGCCTATTCCTGCACATTTTTATTTGCAGCAAGTTATCCACATGTGTATCTTAACTTCCTGTACTGTATTCTTCTTTAAATATACATTGGCACAAAGCCTGCACATAATTTCACACTTCTGATAGTGTTTTAATACATATTTCAGAATTTTCAACAAAAATAAGATTACTGAATTGAAACTTCATTTAATTTATTGCATATAATTTTCCTTCTTTATCAAGTCATGTCAGATGCATGCACTGACAGTTTGACAGCTGTTCTTCATTTGATGGTACTGTAAGCAGTTACATAAAAGGATAACATATGATTTTTGTGACAACAAAATTCAGCAGGAGTTCTTAGTGTCTTAGAATATGCCTAATATATATCTGTTGCTCTGTATATAATTTAATTTTTCAGCACAAGTAAAAAACTAGTGAAAAATCCCACCCCCCAGAACTTTAAATGTGACTTCTTATAATTTTGTTACTTTTCTGTATCTGAAGTGATGTTTTCTAGAGTTGCAAAATGACCACAGTGAATTTGTATTCAAGAACTCTAATGTACTCATGTTTGTATAGTCTGCTTCTAATTTTGCCTTCATGTACACATATTTCTCATAGCAAGATATTGTTCTGTGAATGAGCTTAGCAGGAGACACTGAATAAATACCATTAACTTCCACTCTAAGAAAAATAACTTTGACAGCTTCGATAAATGCTTACCCTAATTCTGCTTTAGTGTTACTTCAGCAACTATTCATCATCAACTGATCTGGGAAAACCCAGCAATATAAAAGATTATTCATAGTTATACAGAAATGTGTAAGATGTGTGAAACCCAGTATATTTTAGTTATCCCAAGAAAAAGGTCTTAAACATAAGCACTTCATTGTTTTAGAAATATAATACTTCTACCCAAAGTTTACCACTGTGGTCAGAACAAAAACTATATGCCAAACACTGTTTGAGATGTGATTACATTTTTATGTACAAATTGTTCTCTTAACTTCTTCTGCCTTGTTCTAGTTAGTAGTAATGCTAATTAAACTATTTAATACATGAAAATTATAGTTTCAGATTGGCTATTCCCTACACAGCGTATAACATGGATGTTTGTACTTCTCTTGGTTTGCCTTTTTCCCTGAACAAAATATGTATCTGTCTTCTAAGTTCTAATTAGGCATTGATTATAAAATGAAACTGTGGTACCTTTCCCATGACCACATCCTTCTTGCAAGTTAGTAGCCTTTAGAAGCCCTGGCCAAAAACGTTAGACAAAGAAAAAGGTTACAGGCTACAATGACCATGCTGATCTGAAATTTTCTCTCTTTTATTGCAAAGGGAAAGAAGACTACCAAGATCTAAAAAAGGGCTAAGTATCATTTGTAACAGGAACTCAGTTTCTTATTCATCTGTAAAACTGGGTTAATGACAGCGACCAATTAATAAAATGATTCTGCACACAAGACCTGGCTAATATAAAAACACAGTTAATCCCTCTTCTACCCTAACAGAGAGACCGTACCATAGAAAATCGAGTGTTTCCATTTTTCTGAAATGAAGAACTTTCCCACCTCAGTAATTCTGCAAGACCTTATCCATTCTCATGATGATGGGTTGGGGTTTTTTTTTTCAGGTACTACAGGCCAATTTAAATGCAAGATCTGTTGCACTAACATCAGGACTATCGAAGTGTTATTTGGAAGGACTCTCCTGAAAATATACAGTTCAGCCTCCTGCTAAAGGCAAGGCTTTTGCCAGCACTAAATCAGGTCAGTTGTGGGCCTGTTTAGCTCCGCCGTGGAACCTCCAAAGATGAAGGCATGACTACATGCCTAAGGTACAGTGGTAGAAGAAGAACATTGAATAGAAAAATATCCACCAGCAGACCAGCACCTGACAGCCCAGTGTTAGGACAGCCTTACTGATAATACAAGCTCCGCTTATCTCCACATTCTGAAGATAGATGGAAAGTGAGGTGGTGTTTCAGTACAAACATGTTTATTCCTTCTTGCTCCTTGTTAAAGCAGTTGTGTCTTCACACTTCAAATGATTTCTATCCTGCTATACGACTGTATTTTGACTCTCAGATGGTTTACTTGTATCTGAATATAACTTTGGAATTAATTATCCATGGGTTGACTTTGATGGAGGAAGAGAGGCTCTAGATAGAGGTGCTTCCAATACTTTTCACATGGTAAATCCTAAAAGATGAGCTTATATTGTATTTTAAAAATAAAACAATATCCCATCACTTTACAGTATGCCCAATAAGACCTATTATTTCAGGGTTTTTTAAAAGTTTAATGTGACTACCATGAAATCACTGGTATATCATTAAAATGTTAACAGAAATTGGATCCTCAAAGCACATTCATGTCAGAAAACTTGGAAACCCCATGTGGTTTTGTGGCTGAAACACTGAATTGAGCAGACAGAGGTTTTTATTCCCAGCTTTCTACTTGCACACAGTAAGCAAATAATTTCATATGTTCTTGATCTGAAAAACAGAGCAAATGGCAGTAACCTACTTTATAAAGTGCTTTGAGATCTATTGATGAAAAAAACTAATTGAAAAATTTGCTGATATTAAATAAAAGGTCTTATCTCTGGAAATTACTCAAGAGGGCCAAATCTTCATACAAGCAGATTTCTCTGATTGGAATATGTTCCTTAAGAAACTGATTCAGTTAAATCATTGCAACTTCTGTGGTACAAACAAGACCAAAGAAAAAGCCTGAAGCAATAAGTACAGGGAAAAGGGAATGCCTTTGTAGGTCAAGCAGTGTAGGGTAAAATTTTATGAAGCAAGCATTTCAGTCTCAATCAGTTCTCATCAGCTTTCACCTCTTCCTGTTTTAGCTTCTGATCACACTGTACAAATGCTGTGCAAATAACAGCAAACAAAGTCCAACCTTTTTACCTGAAGCTAAACCACACATTATTGTGTATGCAATATAAACGATATTTGAAACTTTCAGTAGATTGTGCAGGCATGGAATACAATTGAAAAGAACTAAGGAACAACCTGTGCCAGACATGAACTTCCTAGTGTATTTTAAAGTAAAGATGATTCATTTTGGCAGCAGTTCAAAACCTGGCAGTGGGTAGAGGGGGAGACTTAGCCTGAAGGATAGATCGTGTTGTCACTGTCATCCTTCCTCATAGTTTTGTCTGGAACAGCTTAAGAGCCTTTTCAGCAAAGCATGCTGAATCAACTTATTCTTGGCCAGCTCAGTTTGCTTTTTGCTGAGCCCAGTGCAGGCAAAGAGGAGGGTGTGACCAGTGCAGCCTCTTTATTCTGCAGACTTCCTAGCCCCTTGTCATAGTTTCTGCAACCCAGAACTAGTTAAAATTGAACAGGATTCATGCCCAAGGTGTCTTGTGATAGGAGTTGTAGCTTTTGTGCATGTTCTTTAAGAGCAGAGGAGCTGTGTTATTCACTATAATGCCACCACAACCCCCCATGTCTGACTCATATTATCTAAAAAATTATTAGAGCTTAAAAATATTCATGTGGGTTTTTTTGCTGTAACTGGAAGACAGAATAAGTACCTTGGAATGTAATGACCTAGATGAATTAGTTCAATCCTAGATTACTTTCCATTAATTTGCAGGATAAGTACACATGTTTGCAGTGAAGAGAATTAAACATTCTGCTTTACACGAATTGATAAGCATTCCTGAAAGGGCACTTTGATTCTTGAATCTAAGAGAAATGGCATCTTAACTGTAGTCAATGACATTTACACTAAGAAATGCTGAACAAAAATCTCTGTCTTCAAAACTTACTTGCTGGGGCAAAGAGAAAAGCTAAGATATGACATAGAAACCCTTTTATCATTTCATAAGGAAGTGGGCCTATGCCTAGTGTCCAGAGCAGATGGTCTCATCTGATATAGTGACATCTTACACCATGTTTTTTCTGAGTGATAACACTTTTCTGAGTGATTTAATTCTGTGCTATAGGAGTTCTTGTTATACAAATACAGCATGGATATTCACAGAGTTACACCGTTAAAAGTGTAGAGCCCCTAAACAGTTCACCTAACAAAGAATACCTTTCAGAGACAATGACACGTGGAATTTTGATTTATCAGAAATACCTTTCATTTTTTAAGAGGTTCTTCTGAAACTGAATTTCTCATAGGGATAGCATAATTATCAGAATCACTAAAGCTGGGCTTTGGGAAAGAGAGGACACAGATTTGCCTTCACTGGGCCTAGGGACCGGGAGAGCAGGGAACAGGAATGGCAGCAGAATCCTTCCCCCATCCCTGGAGTTTAACCATCAGGCCCGTGACTGGTGCTCTGCAAAAGCTTAGCTAAGATTGCAAAGGAGAAGTAGACAGATTTTGCCACTCTAATTCTTGAGCCTCTGTATACCCTCTTCTAGACCAATGAATGCCAAAATACTCACATAATCATATGGTAAGCTTAGGCTTACTAGCAACATTTTCATTCATACTTTCCCATCTTCTGCAACAAGACTAGAATGTGAGAGACATCAGTGGAATTCAGACCTCTGACCTTCTGAATATTCACGATGAACATGCTTTGAAAGCATCATACACTTCAATCTCAGGACAGCTTTTGTTGTCTTTGGTGTGGTGCAATTACTAAAATAAGATGGTTGCAATGCCTTTCCATGTACCAAAACAAACATGGTTCTGTAACATGCATCTGCACCAAATATACTATGGTTGTGGTTTTAAACAAATTGTTTGACATGTTTACAAAGCCAGTCTAAGTTTCAGATATGAATCATTGTTATTCCAAAAAGTAACAGTTTATCTCATGCTTTGTTGAGAGCAGGGGAAATAGAAACATTTTCTCTTCATAGCTATGAAGTTGCCTTTCTTGACATCATCAAAATGCATTTGGATTTAAATTATCGACTTTCAATGTTTTAAAAAAGAGGGAAGGATGGAGAAGTCAGGAGTTTATCATACATACCTCTTTAATATGCTGTCATTAGTGATAGTTTTAGAATGAAAAATAAGAATGAAAGACAATACTAAGAAGAAAAATTACATATAAAGAATTTATCGACTGATTAATATACATGTTCACATGAGTTAGAGAAATAGTCCTGTTTTATTTTATATGTAAAGAAGTTGTTTTCCACCATTTCTATTAGGAGAAATTCTGCATTTGAAAAATAGGATTTTTAAAACTTTCTGCAGGCTTTTCCAATTGGCCATATTCTTCTTTCATGACTTTCTCTGGTGATACTTTTCAGATGCTCTTCAGCTTTCTTCAAACACTGGACTACTTAATATGATAAAAAGATGAGCTGTGCTGTTCTTTGACACCTAGACACTCATGGAGTAGTGTATATACTACCTCAAATCCTTCAAAATCTGAAAGAGCAGCTTCTGGTGGACATGTATAGTGTTCCACAGAACTATATATCATATTGCAGTGCAAATCTGAGTCTTAAGAATCTGGGGGATGGGGGGGGTTTAGAAATTTGAAGGAACTTCTAGTCAGAAAAAAAAAAACAATTAAAAAAGATAGTTATGTACTGCTTAAAGATGCAGCAAATGGCAATCTCCTCTACCAAAATTTTGTTGGTAGGATAAGAGAATAAATGATTGACCTGAACTAGAAGGATACTTTCATGTACAAAGAGAAACGCACCTTTCCTTAACTCCTTTTATGAGTTTACGTCTGCAGATTAATGGATATTGAAAACTAGGCTTTCCTCATATTTAAAATGCTATTTTGTTGCTGAAATACTGTGTAAGTGTTTCTACTGAAATATCCAAATAAATCTGACTTCCTTGTGAAAAAGAAGGAATATATGTTGTCACAATTCATAGTAAACATGGGGAGTTAGACTACACAAAGAAATTTGAGCAAAACTCAGAAAGTTCTGGATTTAGGAAGTCAAAAATAAGAAGGAGTATGATTTTTCTTTATTTAGTATCATTTATCTACATTTTATTTTATCTCTCTATACTTCATAAATACATGAGCATATTTCACTAGAGGCTGAAAGAAGTCATTAGAAAGTGGCTGCAGTAGTTCTTACTATGGACTGAAAGGTATGTTACCACCCTGTGAAGGATCCTTTGTTCTGGTTAAACCAAGCAAATAGTTATAATCTCAAGACTTCCATGACTAATATGGAAATGTGTTAATACACATTCTTATCTTGGATAGAAATTAAAGGGGAGACTGTTCATGCAGCTTATAATTAAGATACTGGAAACCACTTAAAGAAATGAATATAATGAAATTGGTGAATACTTGTGAGCAAAATCACCTTCCAAACCTTGTGTGTAGAAGAATGAAACTAAATGCAGCATCTCAGTACTGCTCCTTTGTTAATGAAGTTCAAGCGAAAATTGTGACATTTGTTTTTTAACTGATCTGACTTGCACTGTTAGTGTCATGCACAGAAAACTTGATTAAGGCACCGTCCTTGAAAAGCAGTTACACAAGTTACACTTCCTGTTAACTGGACGTTAACTGCATGGATAAAATACCTTCAACTGTAAGCTGTCAGTTGTGCTCTGGAGATTTGCAAACCTTTATTCAAAATCTGAAAACTTTTGGCTTGAACCACAAAGAACAAAGAAGATAGGCAATCAGTCAAAATAAATTGTGTATCCTACCTTGGCAAGCATTAAAGTATGTCCCCTCCCAAATCCACACAAAATATTCTGTCAAGGTCATTCCTTGCTTCTCAAAGCCTTTCATAGTGCAAACACACAGAGCATTTGAAGTCAGCAGCTTTGTACACTGATAATATTTTTAGGTTACATCACTGAGATGAAATTATCAAAATGAAAATTGCAAAACCACAAAATCTAATCCAAATCCATTAAGGAAGAGGCATGTATACGTAACACATATATTTATATGTATTTTCATGTATTTATATTACATGAAAATTAACTTTGCAAATGTCAAAGACCACCAACTAATGCAACAGCAATTTTCTGTGATGTCAGTACCTAACAAAAGGATGATAAGCATGCAGAAAATACAGGATTTTTCTATTCATGATTTATTGATAGGATTAGTATCCAGACATCATAAAAGTTACAAATTAATTGGGTGTAGCAAAGGAAGTTATGATGTAGAACAGCTAGAGCTCTATCAATGACAAACCTCAGGAACAGCAGTCAACAGGTGCGCTCACATTTTGGAATAGATAGAATATTTTTTAAAAATATCATATCAGTAAAGTAGAATTCAAGAAAGGTCAGAAATTTGTTTTGCAAAAATATATTTTATTTCTTTTGGAGCCAGCTTTTCATTAATTACAAAGATAAGATGACTGATTTTAATAGCAATCAAATACTAGAACTGAAATGTCACTTTTCTCAGAAATCTTCAGTGCAATTTTCTCTTTCCAGAAATCACATGGGAAACTCTTTTATGACTCCTGAACTCCTACTTACTTATGCACTGAAGACATTGAAGGAACACCATGTTCAAAATACATTGTCATAAGATAGGCAAATGCCTTCTACTGATGTCCAGATCATATGGTTTTTAAAGATGTTTAGTTTAGATGATAGCTTTGGACACCATGATTAAATGGCTTTGGAAACACTGTTCTCAGGGAATGTGACTGGCACACAAGCAAAAAAGTAGTTTTGTGCCAACTACATTGCTGGAGGGAATAACAGAGATTCAAAAGCCTAAATAAAAAGCCATGCAGCCTTTTCTAAAGAGGTGGTGACGGTAAAGATCTGACTGTTTGGACATAAAGGATCCCAGAACTATATTTAAGATCTGTGTATTCCCTGCCATTGTTACAGCTAATAGCTGTTTGATTCATTTCTACCATGGTGCCAGAATTTTGGCAAGCTTGGCATAAAGGGGTCATATGATGAGCTAGGCACGGTTGTTGCTGCTGAGTTTTATTTCCTCCAACAGCTGTGAGGTCCTTGGCAGGTCCACCTGCTGGATTTAGGAGGAGGAGCAGCACTGCCATCCCTGCTAGCCATCATGAATGGAAGCATACAGACATTTTGACTGGTGGGCCAGGGTGGAATGAACAGAAATGAAGAGGGAGAGAATGTGTCAGGCTGAATGCCATTACCGGACCCAGAAATGATTATTCAGATATGCACTGGCTCTGGAGAAAGCAAGCAGGGTTCTCTGTGGAGAGTGTTCCTGCCAGTTCCTTGTCCATCTGGCAATTATTCAGGGAGGCAGCTATCCAGAGGTCTCTGTAAAATTGTATCGCTCTTGTCTGCTCTTCTTTTACAGGATGCTCAAAAGGATTGTGTGGTATGTGCTGGATATATCAATCACACAAGACTGTTGTTTTAAAGCCCACAGCCATGCTGAGATACACCAACAAGGCTTTTAATGTTTGCTGGTGGTTGAATGTTTATGCTGTTTTCAAGTTACTGTCCTCTAGTAACTGCAGCTGGCACTGTGTGATTCTGCTGCTGGCAGAGCAAGGGTGATGAGCAGCAGGCAGAGGAAAAGAATAACTGTAGGCTCCTCTTCAGTGGGATTGAGGAAGTGGTCCTTCTTCCATCCTGTTGAGACAAAAATAAAAGTTACATTCTTGCATCTGTTTCTCGGTAATTTGGAAATCTGTACCTTCCAGGAACAAAGCTGCCACAATTTATTAAAAGCTGTGCTTCTCTTTGTCTTCTTTGACTCACAGAACTCATAGAAGGAATAACAAACACCTAGGCTGAAAGAGACTTAGCAGTGGTAGCAGCAGGGTGAAGGAAAATTGAGCTATCACTGTTTTTCTGAGTCTGAAATGCTAGAATTTCTTTCCCATAGAGAGAGAACTGACAGTGGTGCTTGCAATAGATGGAATTGTTGATCCAGGTGAGAGCTGTGCTGTCAATTTACTAGTCTGGAAGAATATAAGAAAAAGAGCTTATGGCTGCAATAATTTTGGTAGATCTTCGTAAGTGATGTATGAGAAGAGGTTTAACAGGTTTTGCTCCATTCATTAGTACGTTTCTTTTGAGCAAGGATTCATCTTGAAACCAAATAATATTATATCCCTCAGCCTTGTGTCATGCCTTAGGAAGGTAAATATATTTGTTACACAGTTACAGCTGGGAAAAATTGAACCATGAAAGGATCATGACTTATTCAAGGCCAGAAAAATCCTCTGTTGTACAGCCAAGAAGAATATCCAAGTTAGACATCAAGCTATCAATATTCTAAAGACTATCTGAGGTCAAAAATGGAACTGATTTCAGTAGTTAGTACAAGATGTACAAACTAGTGATAAAATCAAGGCAGCAGATATACTGTACAAGGACTACACTCTAGCTTGCTGATTGCTCTGTTGCCTGTTTGTCTTTCATACTTAAATTGCAAACTCTTTGGAAAGAGATCACCTTTTTGCTTTGGATCATATGGTACATAGACCAAAAGGTTCACCAGTCCATGAGTACATGCTACAGCAAAACAAAAAAAGTTAAGTGTAAGGCATGTGACTAGACAATGCGAGAGTGTTGTAAGCAGCATCATCACCATTATTTCTTAAAAAAGAATCAGGGAACTGTTATTACATGCTTTGGCAGAACAAAAATATTTAAGTACAGCTCTTTTCTTCTACTATGTACTGAAACCTAGGTCAAAACATCACTCTTAGGTTCACAGATCCAAAAAACATTTTTAACAGAAGTTCAGTACCACGTGGACTGAAATGTGAGGGGGAAAAAAAATTTAAACATGTTTTCCATTAAAATAATAATGAAAAGCATAAGTAAAACATTAAGGAAAGAAATTTATAAATAGCAGTAGACTAGACATTCCCCGTGTGTGAGCAAAACTCCTATAATTTTCTGTAAGAGATTCCAGTTTTACCTGACATCCTCTCTCCTGAGAAGTGGTACAGGATTCTGTTTTCTGAAGGAAATTTCTTCTGAAAGGTACACCTGTTATGCTATAAAGTAAGAATGGTGCATCAGCAAGATGGCAAAGCATTTCTACATGTGATGCCAGCAGATTTTCAGTAGGACCTAGGAAAGTAGCATGAAAAGGTCCTCAGATTTAGTTGTTTGACTTTTCCATTACACAGAGGAGTAAACAGGAAAGGATTTTGGCTTAGGAGCAGGTTTGTTTTTTCCCATTCTCCCAACGGAAAGAATGAATAGAAGATCAAGGTGGGGATAAGTCTTTCTACACAGACTAACAAGACAGGGAGAATCCAGTTTGTATACAGTATTAAAGCATTTTTTGCATGTTTAGTCAAGACCAGAAACTATGGACTGTGTTATCTCTCATATTTATTCTGTTTGTGCATGATGATGCCTAGGTTATGTATTCAGGGGCACAGCAGATTCCTATCTCTAGCATGTTGAAAATTGTTGATTATTCATTACACTGTTACAAGTTTTGTGCAACAAGGAAACTCCTTGGCTTGCAAAATCTTAGTGCGTTCCCAAACAGAAGTTTCTTTGTGTACAACGGTAGATGTTCCAAATATTGCACGATGCTAATTTGAGGCCAAAGGCCTCTGTTTCATAATAAACTCTGGGTGCCGTTACTTGTGACTAAAAACTGCTAAAAGTCTCAGGTTACTTTCTAGAGCTGTGTTTTAGATACTGAGAAATAGTCTGTGCAAGAGGTAACTGAGTATCTTTCAGAGCTCTTCAGTAAGATTTGCACTTTTTTTTCAATCAGGTCAACTTGTTTATTTAAGCGCAAAAAAATTTTTAAGAGCAAATGAGAAAACACAGATGTCAACCAGCATGTTCAATTTCTGATTCCAAAGTGGTAGAGCCTTTATATTGTGCATAAATCTGTGTTGCATGCCAGCAGTGCACTACGTAGTGTTCAAGAGTGAGGAATGGAAAGTGGGTTTTATTATCCACTGTGCTTCCTTCTCTGGTCAAGGCACTGTGGAGAAACACACATTTGGAAAAAATAAGGTGAATATAAGGATTATAGGGAGAATGTAATTTATTAGAATTGAAATTCAGCCAGCAATTAAAGCATAAACAACCATTATAAGGCATGCCATGCATTTTTTAATGACAGAAAAGCAAGGGTTTTCCACTTTGCATCTTATCCAAAAGTAATGCAAAACCTTGACAGCACTGGCCTTACTCTAAAGGCAAAGTAATGCCTTAACAAGAGTGGTGACAGCACCTTTCTCCTTTTAGCTATTTCTTACAGTGGTGCCTCCCACTGTCCCTGTATTTTATATTTCGCCCTGTTCTTAGCTGCTTTTCAGAAAACATTTCACCTCAGAGTACATGCACACAGTACCCCACTGCTACTCTGACATTTTCCTTGAATTTCCTGTTTCCTTCTCACTTGTTGGAGTCTTTACACCCTGAGAGAGCTGTCCCCTAGAACTGTCATACACATTGTATACACCCTTACCTCCTAGATTGACTTTTATTGAAGATAAGCTTCTTCTTCTCTGTATTCTACTCCAACCAATTGCTATTCAAAGGGATATTCCTCTTCCATTTGATGAGCATTTATAAAATACCTAAAGTCATCTTCTTATTCTGTTTAGATGTCTTTAAAAGCATAGGGGATATTCCTCTTCCATTTGATGAGCATTTATAAAATACCTAGAGTAATCTTCTTGTTCTGTTTAGATGTCTTTAAAAGCATAAGGGTTTGTGTGGTTATTTTCTTTCTTTTTTCTGTAAATGTGACTTTATGGCAGGGAGGAATATTTGAAAAGATATAATAGTGCACTGATTTGCATGGAACTAATTTCATGCTGCGTTGACAAAGTGGATACTTTGTTATCTTATTCCCATGATATTCCCATGAGTAACATTCTCACTTTGTCAATGCGCCTTGGTCTAGGAATCTTCCAGAAAACTCTCTCTAATTTAGAGAGGCTTTAAGTGTCAAATGCTACCTTTATAAAACTCAGAATTAATTTATACCTCTGAGCTGTACATTACAAGAGAATATTAGACGATCTGCTTATCCCAAAGAAACCATATTTGCAAGATGACAATGAATGTGACTGACCTTCTGACAGCATCCTTCACTGAAAAACTTGCACAAGGACAGTTGTGAAGTGGCATCTTGACAGACCACCTAAATAATTCACTCAGTGTGACCTCAAAGCCTTACCTACTGATATTATTCTGCAAGTATATAGAGTAAGTGTTCTCAGGCTTTTGCCTAGAGGGAAAAATCTCTTCCTATATCCTCATCACATCCTCCAGCAAAGACCCTACATTTAGGTCAGCCTCTGATCAGATATATATAAGGCAAGAAAGAAAGAATCTGCTTCTGTTAGAAGGTAATTATCACTCAACTAGTGCTTCAGATCAAATCACTGATCCCAGCAAATTGACCATACTAATAATCATTGTTGAGACGCTTAGTTAATGTTACACCTGGCTGTTACACCAAATTCTGAGAAATAAGCCTGAAATATTCAGCTTAAGTGCTTTGAACTGTGTCACTTCTACTTTATCTAAAAACCACACCATCCTGAAAACAATCTTGTACGCATAGCAATATTCAGTTTTCCTTTTCTCATCTCAGATCAAAAAGCAAAACCACCCCAATGTGGTCGAGCGAAAATCCCGGCAAGTAGAAAATTTACTTGAACCTCCCAAGGTTCGGTCATGTGATGTCTCCTGCCTTTCTTCTCCCTCGCACTCTCTCAGGAAACAGCCGCAGCGGTAGGTGTGCGAGGCAGGGTATAACCTCCTCTACATGTGCATTCCTGCGCACACATGGAGACGCGTGTGCTCCGAGGAGACATTAACGCTTCTGCGTCGTTTGCAGACACCGAGAGGCACCTGAGCATGGGGGCAGCGCCGCCGGCCAACTGAGGGCAGCCCGCAGGAGGACACGCGGAGGACAGGAGCGAGGATGTGCACTTAATTTCCTGCTGACTCCAGAGAGGGACTTCCAGGTGAGCTGGGGCACTCTGGAGAGGCGCTTCCTCGGCTGCCCGCAGCGAGGCACCGCGGGCGCTCCGCTCCTCCCGGCGCCCGCCGGCTGCCAGGGAAATGCTGCTGAGAGGAGAGGCTCACATTACGGGGTGCGAGCTGGGAGCGCTCCGGGATCCGGGAAAGGCTTCTCCGCGCCTCGCACGGGTGAGCCCGGCCCGGCCGGTCGTACCCCGCCCCGCGGCCACCGGAGCCTCCGCCGCTCTCCCGCACGTGGGGAGGGCCGCGTGGGGGCGGGGCCGTGCTCCCCGCTTGGCGCCTCCACCGGCTCCCGGGCTCGGCTCGGCCGCACGGACAAACGCCGTCCGGCCCCGGCCCCGCAGAGCGGCGGCGGCGGCGGCAGGCGCGGCTCCCGCCCGGCTCGGGGCCCG